>NC_086172.1:41874833-42184666 GCF_023053635.1 Elgaria multicarinata webbii
TTTGTATACCGCCCCATAGCTGAGGCTCTCTGGGCAGTTTACATAGGATAAAAACACTTAAAAACAATATTCAAAAAAATTAAACCACAAAAACATACGAAAACAAACCCAGGCTAAGTACATATTGCTAAATGCCTGGGAGAAGATAAAAGTCTTGACCTGGTGCCAAAAAGATAACAATGTCGGCGCCAGGTGGGCCTCGTCCATGATTCTGATACATTTGTAACTTTTCCATTTCCTAAGGTTAGAAGGGGATGTATCCAAACATATGGAAAGTTACTTCCATACAAGGAGAACATTAATTTTGTATGCATCCCAGCCTGATTTGATTTCACTGGATTTTTTTTCAGTGATTTCAAAAACTTGTAGGTTATACCCTTACTTAGAATCCCTTATGTTTAAGGGTTTTACCCTAAAAGGCAGCCTAAAATACTTTTAAATAAACTTTTAAAAATTAACTGAGAAAACGTTTATTATCTGAATTCAGGGTAGCTGTGGAAGCCTCAGATCTGAAACCTTACATGCTGATAATGCGACATCAGCTGTGTTTCCATTTTTACTTATGAGCTTTTTTCAAATTACATGTTTCTATCTTCTAGTTTGATACACTAATGGAAAAAAAACCCCACTCTTTTGAGTTATTGTATTGCCTGTCTTTGTTGTAGGAAATTTATTTCTCTTTTTAGTTATGCTAATTTCTAGTAGACAACAAAGATTTTTTTTTGGTATTTCATCTTTTTTTTCCCCCTCTCTGAAATGATTAACATACTAGAAATCTACTCAGCACCAGAGATGCTGAGTAGGAGATTATATTCAGAGGTTTGAACAGCACTTAACAGGCTAACAATTGTTACTAAGAAATCCTGCTATTTAAAAGTAGGTTTTAAAAGGTAACAACAATAAGTTGCTAATAATATTTTGGATGATATGCATTGATTTAAAGCAATAAAATAAAGCTTATGAGATTAGTGTAGTCAACTCAATAACCGATATGAATGGAAATAGATTAATCTAGAATAAGTATGCGTGACAACTTCTGGAGGCATTCCATTTTGCGATCTTTGGTGGAGATATCATGAGCCTTCAAGGAAACATGTTTGCATATCTGAACACCACTGTTAAAATGCTTGTGAACGGTATCAGTATAAACGCAAGCCTCCTTGCTAGGAGCAAAGCTGTATTAGTCCCAATCTTGCATACTGCCTCTGCCGTCTTCTCCATCCTGAAAATAAAAGAAGTTACCTTTGACAGGAAAAAGAAAAGGCAGAAGCAGTAGCAGCTGTAGGTAGTCCCAGTCCCCAGCAGAATTCCCACTTGGGGAATGGAACTGGGACTACCAAACCTAGCATCCCCAGTGGGAAAGTGTCATTTTGTGTCCTAGTCCCACCAAAGGGTCTTCCCAGTGGGAACAACAAACGTAGCGTCACTTTCCTACTGTGTCTGTTCCAGCAGGAAATTACCTCAGCCACTGATACTATTGCATTTTCCTTTTCCTGCCCAAAGTTGAATGTATTCACCTCTGGGGGCAGGATCTATGCTATTGATTTATAACAGTTTGTAACGGTTTTGACTACTGGTCAGGCCCAGGACACATTACATATACCATTTTCAAACAATTTTCGAAGTGTTATATCCTGTTTAGTGTAGATGAGGGAAGGGCACTGGTGGCTCCAATCTCTGTGGGGCTGTCAATCCACTCTGCATTTCAGTCAGAAGCAGCCAGAACTCTAATGGAACTATCCAAAGTGCTGAGCCTATTTTGGGCTGGACTTCAGCACCTTGGTTAGCGCCTTTGGAGTTTTGGCTGGTTCTGACTGAAACACAGAGTTGAACCACAGCCTGCTGAAATTGGAGACCCCGGCTTCCATTGGGGAAGAGGAGGTAAAACCAGGTCCATCAAGCTCAGTAATTTCTACTGACTCTCCAGGATTTCAGCCCCAGCCCCACTGGAAGATGTTGGGGGCTGAATCTAGGATCCTTTGCATGGGAAGCATGTGTTTTTACAACAGCCCAAACCTTCAAGGGTTTTGTATTTGCTTGGAAGTGATGCAGAACCTTGACCTCTTTGAGGGCTGACTCAGAGGAGCTTGTGCATCCCTAATCTTCAATAGCAGAAGATTCAGCTAACAATTTGAATTTCAGCAGGTTACAGTTGTGTGACAATGGATTCTATATTAGCAGTCCTGTCCTTTAAGTAAAGACTTGCATGTGTTTCATTCCTAGTCTCTCTGCTTCATGGGTTTTGTCGTTTTCAGCCTGCACAAACAGGAATTCTTGTCTTTGTATGTTTTGTTCATGGCTCGGCAGCCCAAACAATATTTAAGTATTGCAGGAGGAATACAAATGGTACTAACTGAAAGGAACTGGATGGTATTGTTTAGAAAAGAGTATTATGTGTATAGAAAAGTATTATGAGCCTGTGAATGTTGCCCAGTAAAGGATAGAGATTTACGTTGTGCACCGTTCATACATTTTTAAGGCTAAACATCTGCGTAGGTATTACCAGCTTTAATCTGAGGTCTGTTTCTTCTTTCTGTTTGATTTAGTTACTGAACCAGCTCTTTGTCGTGTAAACCAATCAGGAACTGCAGCAAGTTGTAGGTGGTTATTACTTCAGGATATAACATGAAATTAATAAGTAAACCTTTGCTGTGCGCAGAGTGTGTCAAAAAAGAGCCTGTTGGTTTCAGAGGATGAATGCATGCAGACATTCCATAGACAAGTCTTTGTACTGAGTTTCCAGCTTTGAATGAGATCTGTACTGAACAGCATAAATGTCCAAAATGTAACACATAGGAACTGAGTCATTCCATTAGCGCAAATGCAATCACTTGTGCATCCCACTTGCAGAGTCCATTGCACCAGCGCAATAGGCAATTGCTTGTGCAACAGGAGGATTTGGCAGAACTCCGCTAGCACTATTTGAGTTTGTGGAATGACGCTGTTGGATACTGTCCATAGCATGTAACCTTCAAATCTGTCATTCTGTAACCCACTTCTCATGTGACTTCCTACCTGCCCTTGCTAATGCAGATAGCCAACTCCCAAAGACTTGGGCCACCACTTGCTGAACCCATTTTGGGGATAGGGTTCAGCAATTTGGATAGCTTCATTAGAGTTCTGACTGGTTCTGACTGAAACCCAGAGTGGATTCACTGCCCCACTGAAATAGGTGCCACCAGCCTCCACCGCCTACTTGTTGGCAGCTGCTCTCCTACCAGCCTTAGCAGCGTTGCCCAATGTTGCATGGCCTCTGAGCCATGCAATTTGTGGACTGCAGTATGTCTGGAATTTGCTGGGGCTAAGATGGAATCAGCAGAGCACCCCACAGTGCTGAATGTAGCACCAGCATTGTGGATCCAGCCCCCAAAGTGTGCAAAATCCACCATGCTTTTAGTCCTGACATAAGGAGAACCAGACTAGTTCAGATGATCAGCCTATCTAGTCCAGCTATTTGGAGGTGTGCTCTTGATGTTCTGCCCAGTCCAAGTCTGGTTTAAAAATCAAAGTACCATCAGAGGGAGAGCCCATCAAGAGTAGGTGCCTGGACAGCAGATTGAGCAGGCACGCAGGTCATCTCGTCAGCCCTCCTCAATATAGTGAGATGTATTATATTTTTATTCAAATTATAGTAATCATTTTAAATTTGCATATGTGGAGCCAGTGTGGTGTAGAGACTAAGGTGTTGGACTGGGACTAAGGAGATCCGAGTTCTAGTCCCCACTCGGCCAGGGAAACCCACTGGGTAACTTTGGGCCAGTCAAAGACTCTCAGCCCAACCTACCTCACAGGGTGGTTGTTGTGAGGATAAAATGGAGAGGAGAAGGATTATGTACGCCATTTTGGGTTTCTTGGAGGGAAAAAGGTGGATATAAATGAATGAAATAAATAAATTATAATAATCATATGCAAAATGTTATGCAAATTTATGTCCCTTTTGCCCTCTATTTTGGTGACACCTTTCCTCTGCTTTGCCGATTCGTAAGTGGCCAACTTAAGTCTACACAGTGGATAAAACTCTATGTATATTATGCAAATAGTTATACCCTTAAAGGAAAATCCTAAACAAAGTTTCCGTACAACCTGTTTGATCAATTAGATATAGGTTGTAGTTACAGATTTAAAGTCAAAATTCTATAGTTTTCTGTATGTGCCAGCCCATAGAGAACTTCTGAATATATCCGAGGAAAAAAATTCAAGATTGCTTCCACTCCAGAGCCCTTCAGTGCAGCTGAGGCATTGCTTCTCTGTAATTAGCTGGATGTGGAATTAAAAGCAGTAGTTCCAAACAGAGCTCAATATAGTATGATATTACCCAGCACAATGCTTCACAATGACAGAGCCTTGTGTAATGTTTACTAACAAGTAGGTCCTGTGTAGCAATTGCCCTTTCAAATGTTCATTAAAAGCTCTCTGTTTGCATGTCCTGCCCTCTTTATTCCTTCCTGTAGGCTGTGGCTGGTGGAGTGGTTATAACCTTTTTAAGGTATTTTGAATAGCCTTTTTTATTGCCTCAATATCTGTTTCTGTTTTGTGGGGAAGGCTTTAGTTATTAGCACCCTCACATTTTTAAAAAAATATATTGTAGAACAGCAGTACTCAAGGAATAATTAACAGGCTATTTCTCATTAATCCTCCGGGTAGTTTCTACAAACAGGAAACTTCTAATTAAAGGCACAGAGTGGTGAAAAAAGTTTTAATAACATTTAGCCTCTCCACAGCAGGCAGGCTGGTGCTGCAATTCAATTTCATTGTGTGTGTACGTGCGCACGCATGCGTGCACAGACACACAAATCACCAATCAGGTTTAAAAATAGACATACAGAAACATTGGAGTGCAACAATTTCACATCCGTGTTGTCTGGATTCTCTGTAAAAACTGAATAAAGGATTACTATTCCAGGGGAAATTACCACTGTGGAATTCAACATAAGATTCAGTATTTCTTTGTGGCCTGTGAATAAATATCTTGCATAGCTAGAGTGGCTTTTCTTGGTTGCAACAGCATTTGATTTTGACTGAGTAATTACAGTCACATTGTGACCTTCCCTTGTGCTATAATCTGTATGAATGCAAATTGTATTTCATTAATGCACTAATATTTTGCAGCTAAAAAACCTCCTTCCTCCTAGCAGTGCACTGTGTCTTCGCTCCATGACTAAACTGATTCTTTGCTCCCGGACAGGTCTGCTAAATGACAACATCTTTTGAGTAATTCCACCTTCAAACCAGTACCTTGCTTTGATGTATTACAATGATAGACTGAAGTGTTCATGCAATACATCACCATAGTCAGCACTTGCTTGACTCCAAGGATTGAGAGACTGAGCTAGCTGTTTTTGTTATGTATTCCTATAATGCATCAGTAGACTGTGATCACCAGCAAAGCCGAATTAGTAGAAGTTAGAAAAGAAGGAACCTTAAAAAATCTGTTTCTGCATAATTTATTTTATTTTGCTTTTATTTTAGAAGAAGCCATGCCTTTAGGACCCAAAAAGGACTCCCACGATGGCTTTCAGACTCAAAATACAAAAAAATACAATAAATGTAACTTGCTAAAAAAAAATGAATATAATGCATCCATTATACCATTAAATGGCAGCAGCAGAGGGGCATTAAAAACAAGACTCATTTTAAAAGTACATTGCCACAGCAATATAATGCAAGGCCAGAATTGTTGTGTTGTTTTTAGAAATTTGGTTAAGTCATTGCATGTACAAGGATGAACCCAACATTGCAACCCTGTGAGGTAGGCTGGACTGGCAGTCTGTGACTGGCCCAAAGTTACCCAGTGAGCTTCCAGTGCCGAGTGGGGACTAGAACCCAGATCTCCCAAGTCCCAGTCCAGTGCTCTAACCACAACTCCACACTGGCTCTCACATTAAAATGTGAACTGAATGAATTTCTCCTCTATTGCCTTCTCCAATCTAGAGAAAAACCTGAACTATTGTGAAGTATGACTTGCCATGGATTTGTTTTTCAGTCTCACGTGAAGCCTTCAATCAGCGAGTTCATTGCATTTGCACATACAAGTGTCAATGAAGTAAGTGTCAAGTACCAGCAGAATGAGAAGCATTATAACTATACCACGCCAAAGAGTTTCCTGGAACTCATTAAACTTTACCAGAATCTGCTGGGGAAGAAAAGAAAAGAGTTGGTTCAAAAAATGGAAAGATTGGGAAATGGCTTACAAAAACTGCAGACTACAGCATCACAGGTAAGTTAGGGGACATTTTGCAGGGAACGAAAATAATAACAAATTTGCAGCCACAGGCATTGCCTGAAATGTTGCACTCATAGGTGTATGGAGCACATTTCATGAAGGTGTGCACGCAGGAATTTTATTCATTTATTTATTAAACATTGTAGACACTGATGCCCTACTCTGTGGTCAGGCAAGCCATTGTAGGTGTGTGGGTGGTGGTGATGTTGAGAATACCCTTCTCAGACCCCAGCATTAGTGGGGCTTTGTGGTGACACTGGCCCTCCTCCTGCCCTTCTTGAAGTGTGGCCTCCAGCAGAGAGGTTCCCAGCAGAGTGATTCCTTTTCACTCCTGCTGCAGGGAGCAATGGTACTCTCTCATAGGCAGCAGTTCTTTGGCGGGTGGCAGAGCAGCCAGAGGGCAGCTGGAGGATCGTTCCCATTGCGTCTGGATCCCCTTCTGGATCTCTACTCAATAGCCCCCTCAGTTTGGCACTTATTGCTTGAGACATATGCCTGGGCACACCCAGCACACCCCTTGCGCATGCCTATGGTTGCACCCTCTGCATCAGAAAGTCTTTTGCATAGGCGAAGTCTGCACATGTGTTGTGACCAACCAGGCTGAATGCAGCTCACCTGCCATATATTTATTTATTTATTTATTTAGTCAGCAAGGAGCTCAGTAAAATATCTGCATGTGATGACAGCCTAGAACTGCAAAAAAAAGTTGGCAGTGAGCGGATTACACCCCACCAATGGGGTGGGTGGGTGAATTCACATTTTTTTTCAGGGGAGACCAAACTTTGCCACCACCATCACAAGCAGGAGCAACAACACAAGTGTGAGTTCCATAGAGAAGGAGCCACCACACGGAAGGCTTTACTCTGGGTAGATTCCAACTGGACTGTAGGTATATGCAGAACTACCAAGAACACCTCATCTGATGACCTCTGTGATGTGGGCAGATTGGGAGGAGGGGCTCTCTCAGATATCCTGGTCTGAAGTTGTTTAGGGCTTTATATACTAGAAACTAAATCTTAAACATCTCCCAGTAGCAAATGGGCAGATAGTGCAGTTTCCCCAGTAAAAGTTAAATGCTAAAATGGTGCAGCTCCTGACAATAGCCAAGCTGCTGGAGCTGTGTGAACAACAGCATCAAGTTCACTGTGGAGACAAGCGAGTTTGTCCTCAAAGTGCAAACAAAAATGGTCACAGTAGGGCATTTGAGTACAGGCTTCACAGGGAGGTGCCAGATACCTTACAGAACAGGGCTGTTGGGCCTGCATTCAGCTTCATGGTTACACCAACCTTCCTCAACCTGATGCCCTCTATATATTTTGGATGACAACTCCCAGCATTTCTAACCATTAGCCATGCTGGCTGGGGCTGATGGGACTTAAAGTCCAAGATGTCTAGGGTGCACCAGATTGGGGAAGGCTGTGCTATACTTACAACCTGATATTGACTAGTGGTAATTAACTTGTTTAGCAAACCATGACTGAAAACTAGAACACGCTCCCCCCCCTCTCAAAAAAATAGTTTTATAATAATACCAGGAAAATGTTTAATCTTTTTTGTTAGAATTTTGGGTGGGGTGGGGTGGATCACACCACATTCTGCAAATCTTTTACCAGTGTTCCGATGTACATGCATTGAACTGATTAATATGTTCAGTTAAAAATTTCAATGCTTGAAATAACCTCATAAATTTGGCTCTTTCAATGTGAAACAAAAAGAGTAAGTCAGTCCAGGATCCAAAGCATAACATCAAAACTGATCATCTGGTGGAAGTCCTCTTCTCTTCTCTCCCCTAACCTATTGTTTTACATAAACATCCTCTCTAGAGCCCATGCCAGACAAGATTTGTGTGCATTTTTGATAGGTTTCCTTTTTGTCCAGATATCATAAAATATGTGGCTCCAACACTGCTAATCTTCTAAACCTGTTCTGATCTGGTTTTTTCCAATTTGCAGCACCTACCATGAAAATACTGAAACATGAATACTCTCTTTAATATTCATTAGTAGGATAATTCTGACTGTCAATGAACAACTATTATCCCAAATAATTTCAATACCTCATTGAATGCAAGAAGCTCACCATCCAATTCCATGACTGAGTTATCTGTTTGGCTTAGGACAGCAATTCTAAAAACTCCCCTGTAGACCTCTTGAAAATTGTTGGGGGCTTACTGTGGACATTCTTGTGACCCAAGTTGCTAATTTCTACGAATGCAAAATTTGCTGCTGACCCAGTTTGTCAAAATTTGGAGAAAGGCGTCAACAAGTTTGTTCCTGTATTTATTATTATGAAAAATAATAAGTGCAAAGGATGGGTGGTTTCAGGATTTTGTAAGAAATCCTATTGGTTTCAGAATTAAATTGCTGTGTCTTTATGGTGTTCTTTTAATATAAAATAAACTTGTAATTCTCTGTTCTGCTGGGGTTTTTAAAAAAAAAACGTTTGGCATTTCAAGAGACGTTCTTGCAAGAAACATTCGGAGACTGTCAGTTGTATATTCTCTTTATACCATAGCTAAATAATGGCCATTAATATTTCGTTGAATGGGACTTCATGAAAATTGTAGTTGCGAACATGCAATCAGCTCATTTATGAAGTAACAAGCATTGCCCTGGGGCAGTCTCAGCTGACACTCATCATTTTGCATGAAACTCCCTTCCTCTATTAATAGTCATTGTGCGCACGTCCTTTCAGCGTCTTACTTTAGCAATGTACTTATGGCACCTGTGGGAACAGGATTTTCATAAGCAAATATGGCAGACAGCCTTGAGCTTCCGTCCGTCAATCCGTAAGTTCTCCCACCGACTTCCAATTGCTCTGGTTGGATATTTTTAAGCCAAAAGAATTCAGAATTCAGTCATTTGTGACAGCCAGTGTGGTGTAGTGGTTACAGCGTTAAACTAGAGATTTGGATTCTAGTCCCCACTTGGCCATAAAGCTCACTGGGAGACTTTGGGCCAGTCACTAACTCTCAGCCTGACCTACAACACAGGGTTGTTATGAGGATAAAATGGAGAGGAGGAGGATCATGTAAACCACCATGGGTTCCTTAAAAGAGAGAGAGAATAAGGTGGGATATACATGTAATAATAAATAATAACAAATTTGTACTTTGGTTTGCCGCAGCAGCATTTTAGGAGCTCCAAAAGAGCCTCAGTGTGTCATCAGTGTATCAGTCAGAAATTGTCTGCTTTTTGTAGCTCATTAGCCAACACCAGTGAAATGTTTTCAGTAGTGTGGACAGGAGGGCAGGGGAAAGATCCATATAGTGTAGAGGATCCTGTAGGAGGGCGAGGTCAATGTGCCTCTGTGCACTCTGCATACAGAGATGCATTGCATCCCCCATAAGTTCGTGTCAATAGAGGATGGAACATCCAGCCTAAAGGACTTAGGACTGAGGTCTCCAACATGGTGCTTGTGGACACCAATGAGCCCACAGACACCTTCCTCTGCACCCAGCAGGCTCCCTGCCCCTCCTATTTTTATGGTGCTGCCTATTTGGGTTCAAAAGAATGGGTTTGTGTTTTGGAGCTTAGGTTCTTGGGCAAAGTACTTTTCCTTTAGTCTTACCAGTTGCCTTCTGGGAAATCAGTATTTTGTGAATGGCCATGCCTAACGTGGCAGCCATTTGATGAATGGGTAACCCCCACCTCCATTAATATTTATTATTCGATTTCTATATGGCCTCATAGCCAAAGCTCTCTGGGCAGTTTAGAAAGATTAATACCATTAAAATGCAGCACACAAAATTTAAAAACCGTTTACATAAAGCACACAAATAATATATACAATGACAACATATATCCAAAACCAACTGTAAACAGTAACCATTACCATAAAACAGATCCAGTGCAACTTAAAAATTCATAATAAGTTGTTAAACGCCTGAGAAAAGAGATAGGTCTTAACTCGGTGCCAAAAAGATAGCGATGTTGGTGCCAAGTGGACCTCATCGAGTAGCCAGGTGGTACTCATTCCACAGATGGGGTCCACCAATAAGAAGGCCCTCTCCCTTGTTGCCACCTTAGAGAAGGCACCCAGAGGAGGACCAAAGATTCTGAGTAGAAGTCAAACCACTGCAATGCAGTACCTCCCACTGCCAATACAGGTAGTCGTCCCAGAAGGATACCATGGTAGATGGTATCTAAAGCCACTGAGAGATCAAGGAGAATCAACATGGTCACACTTCCCGTGTCTTTCTTCTGAGTGGCCAAGGCTTTTTCCATTCCAAAACCAAGCCTGAAACCCAACTGAAACGGATCCACATAATCAGTCTCATCCATAGCAGCCATTTTGTGAGAGAACCAATTCCAAATGTGCCCACCAAGCCAAAGAGGTTCGGCATCCTGAATTAAGGCATGTGGCAACCATTCACATATATTGGAGAAAGTACAGGGATGCACACAGGAGTTGGAGATTAAATCTGCCTTTGTGAGAAGTCCACATCCTGCTCCAATACTCTTACAAATTAGTCTAAATAAATTAGAGCCCAGATAAATCAGTGGGAGCTTTTGGCTTATATGGGAGAAACTAAGGGGCTGTCTTGACATCTTCTTGATATCTTCAGTGGCTCCAAATCTGCACAGTGTCGATTAGATGATGCAGCCACCAATTCAAAGCCACCCTGGAGCAAAGAGCCGAAGATACGCAGCTGAAGAGTCAAGGACTTTGACTTTTTCAGACAGAGGGAGGTCAGCCCAGCTCTTCTGCCTGTCTGTCCTTGGTCTGTAGCCGCTCCAGGGGCATTCCTGGCAGATGGCAAACCCAGATTGGTCACCCTCCACTGAGGCAAAAGGCTGGTCAGCAAGCAGAATGCCCCTTGCTGCTTTGCCATGAGGAGAAGAGTTTAGGAAAATAAATTATTTTCTTCCCTAAGCTGCCACCACTGCCTCCTCCTCCTCGCCCTTCATCTTTTCATGTCTCTTTTCTTGTCTCAGGGAGGGGTGAGGGGTGAATGATCACCATAAACCCCGTACTTGCCCCTTGGCTTGGGGATTATTTGGTGCAACCCCACAGGAGTGGAAGTGCAAGGTTTTGGGGTAACATGGCTCCAATTCAGCACTGTAAAGATAGCCCCTAAGTGAGCTACAATCAGAGAGCCATTTAAAGGATAGCAGCATCTTCCACAGCTATTTTGGAAAGAAGTTACATTTTGCTCCCCTTAAATTTGTCCCATATCGCAAGCCATTTCTTTTGTTCCATAGAACTTGGTGGCAACCACTGAGAAAATAAGACACTCTTGTCTAAGTAGAGTGTGACAAAGAGACAGAACCAAAGAGCTGGGGGGCAGGGGGATGGGGGTTAAATGTGTGAGACTCTAATTAAGTGAATAGTACGCCTGTTTAGAACTTTTCCTTTGATGTCAAGAATATATTTCCTTTCCTTTCCTGTTCGTTGGAAAAAAGAGAGGGGGGGTATTTTTGGTAGAAAATTTGTATGAACTTATGGATTTGAACGTTGAAGCTGCTAATTCACAAAGAACTTGCAGATGGTGGAGTTCCATTACTGTTGCAGGTGCTTTGAAACTCAGGCTGCAAACCTCTGCACACTTTCCTAGGAGTAAACAAAATGTGGCTATTACTTTTTGGTGGCGCTAGTAAACAAGATTAATTCTTTAAAAAATTGAAAAGCCAATTATTTAAATGGAATCAGAATCAGGTTTAAAATCTGTGCAAAAGGAAACCAGATACTGTATAACAAAGTTACAAAACAATCAAGAATCACATCATCAGACAGTAAAAAAACCCACCTTTTCCCTAGTTATTTACATGTTTTCCTCTTCTTTCCCTCTATTTACTTTACTTTTGTTTTCAGAGTTTCCCCACAAACAATGAAATCCAAAGGAGCCCCCATACAAACGGCTTTGGATAGTTTGAAAATTGTTGAGAACATTTCTTTATTAGGGGACATTTTGACCCCCATATTAATATGCTAGTCAACAGAGTGTAAAATCATATTGGTGCCTTCAAGGTAATCTTTTTATAAATACAGAAATGTAATTATGCATCCTCTAGAGGGCTGAAAATAATTATACAAGTGTACAACAAAGCCCAAGGCAATGACTCCTTTTAACTGCTTGTTTTGAATATCATTTAAATCTTGTTAAAACTTAATTACCAGATTATTCTTGCTGCATTTTAGGTAGAAGATCTGAAGTCAAAGCTTGCCATTCAAGAGATAGAACTTCATCAAAGAAACAAAGACACGGAGGCTCTCATTGACAAAATTGGACTGCAGACGGAAAAACTAAGTCAAGAAAAAGCCACAGCTGATGACGAGGAGCGGAAGGTTATGTTCATAGAAATGAATTATATCTACGCCACATATTCATATCCAATCCTAAATGCACTTAGTACAGAGTAAGCCCTGTTGAACATGGGCCAGATCTACACCTCATGTCAAATGATTACGAATGTGGAATAAAAAGCAGGATATAAATACTGTGAGATCCATCAGATGGGGGGAAATCATGCTTGCTTACCGTCGCTTCTCCACCCCTGCTTTTGTTGCTCAATACTCCCTCTTTCTCTCAGGGAGACAAAAAAGGAAGTGAAAAAGTGCCCGTGGCCCATTCAGGGGCAACTTTATCATGCCCCTTCTCCTGCACACAGCAGGAGATCGAGGCAACTTCCATCTTTAAAAATAATACGGACTTACCAGGAGCATTTTTTGTTACGCGAAGAAGGCTAGAAGGGGCGGGAAGCGCATAGGAGGCAGATGATGTTATGAGAGGGACCCACAAAAAACTGTGAGTGCCCAGTAACAAGCTTGCAATAAAACTAGGCTGACCATATGTTTTACTGTGGTTTTAATTTTTGTGAACCGCCCAGAGAGCTTCGGCTATTGGGCGGTATAAAAATGTAATAAATAAATAAATAAATATGCAGGGACAGTGCCGGACTATTTTGCGCCCTAGGCAGGTGAGCTGCTTTCACCCACTCCCACCACAGCGTACCTGGGCACAGGGTGCCATCTCGCCCGCCCAGCCGAAGCGAAGCCAGGACGCTGGGGGGGGGGGGCGGCTTCGGAACAGCGCGCCCAGCCAGAAGCCGCTCTGGGAAAGCGACTTCCGGGCGCGCCGTTCCGAAGCTGCCCCCCTGCCCCAGCGTTCTGACTTCACTTCAGTGCCCACCTAGCCGAAGCGAAGCCATGCCTGCCCCCCGCCCACTCCAGCGTCCTGGCTTCACTTCAGCTAGGTGGGCGCCCAGCCGAAGCGAAGCCAGGATGCTGGGGCAGGCAGGCGGCTTTGGAACGGCGCACCCAGAAACTGCCCTCTCAGAGCCATTGTGGGAGAGCGGATTCCGGGTGCAGCGTTCGGCGCCCCCCTTACCTTGGCGCTCTAGGCGGCCGCCTGAGTGGCCTCTATGGTAGCACCGGCCCTGACCATATGAAAAGGGGAACAGGGCTCCTGTATCTTTAACAGTTGTATTGAAAAGGGAATTTCAGCAGGTGTCGTTTGTATGCATGCAGCACTTGGTGAAATTCCCTCTCCATCACAACAGTTAAAGCTGCAGGAGCTATACTAGAGTGACCAGATACAAAAGAGGGCAGGGCTCCTGCAGCTTTAACTGTTGTGATGGATTGTGCCCCAACAGTTGTGCACTTCAATACCGCGGTAAAGCAGTAGTGTAGATCTAGGTTTGCACTTTTAATAAATCAGGCTGTTCACATTGTAAGATTCATATTATCTTTGGTCTTCGCATGTGCTAACAAGATTCAAAGAGTAGAAGGAGTCTCTGGCCCTTTCTACACCTAAGGGTTATCCCAGGAAAATGGAGGGATCATCCCTGCCTGCTCCTGGGATCCTCTGTGTGGCATTTGGATGCTCAGGGATGATCCCAGGATATAGGGCTGGTGTAGACATGCCCTCTGAATGGAAGGTGCTTCATGCTTGATTTGTGTGTGTGTGTGTGTGTGTGTGTGTGTGTGTGTGGTCGGGTGTAAGCCAATTTTCTGCTCTTGCTACCAATTCCAGCTTCAGGGTTTTGCAGGCCCTTGGTCAAGATAACCTCAATTAGCCCCCTCCATCAGAAAGGGGGTAATCAAGTAGGCTATAGGATCTACTGCTCCTCCTTCTCACCACCACTATTGTCTTGGCCAGAGCGAGAGAGAGGTGAAAAAGGAGGTTGCCATGGTAAAGAGAAGGTGCAAGTGCAGGGGGGGGGAGTCTCTTGTTAGTGGGCTTCCGCTGGGGTGTCAGTGGTGGCCCCTTGAAATAAGACATTTTGCTAATGGCTGAGTTGGGCTGAGTAGGAACCTATGTAGCCTGCTATTATAAATGTAGGGATCTAGGCAAAAGCAGGCCAACGGCTATTTCCATCATATATATATATATATATATATATATATATATATGCTCTCCATGTAGGATAGAGCTAGATGTTACAAGGAACACAAAGTATATATCTGTTCCCCCTCATAATGTCTAGAATAGATTATCACAATTTTATTTATTTAATGAATTCATATACCACACTTCAGTATGTGTTTCCAGAGTGATTCACATAAAAAGAAGTATCAAACAGTAAATACATAAGAACCCTCCCGCAATAAAATCCCATAACAAAAATAACCATTAAGATAAAAGGCCTGGGGAAATTAGAACTTTTTTGGTCTGGTGTTGAAAAGACATAAATGTAAGCTCCAGTCACACTTCCATAAGCTCCATAGCTGAGAAGGTCCTCTTTCCCAGTCTTCACGTGCCTCACCTCAGACAGAAGGGGCACCCAGAAGAGGGCCTCCAAAGATGATCCCACAGCATGGGAAGGAAGACTATGGCCTTCCTCAGCTGTGTGAACGCATGAAGGCTAAAACTGTGTAGGGGGTGAGAGCTGCACACACTGGCCATGCTCCCAAGAACCTCGTGCATCTGCACCCCAAGGCCTGAAGGTTCACTTGAAGGTGAGTAGAACTCTCTGCATGTTTTGGGCCTCAGGGTCAAACTCTCCATGCAATCGGGCCCCAAATGAGTAGAATGCCACTTCAGACCTTGCTGCTCAACCTGGCAGGAGCTGTAGGTTATCTGCACAGTTTTAGCTCTCATGCGTTCAGGCAAATGCCTGGCCAGAGCTATAGTCAATGTGTGATGTGCCATCACCTCTGTAACTCTGTGCTTCTCCTAACATCAAGCTGCCTCCCAGATTCCCCAACGGGTTTCTTTTTAAGTATGTGTGTGATCAACATGAAAAAAAAGCCACTATATGTTACATATTTTGTGGCCATAAAACGTGTCAGAAGCTTATTGCTTTATCAAGTGAGAATTTTGTCTTATTATTTAGCACAGGTTGAAGGCAGGCTCCCTCCTTCCTTCCCTCTCCTTCTTCACGTCCCTACTGATATCCGCTTCTTTAACAAACCTTTTCCTGAACCACCTTATGTCTCCCTCCTCTCCCTCTCAGTCTTGCCTGCCTAATGTAAGCTGCTTAAGCCCTCTGGGCACTATCACATCTGCGTTCTTTGCGGTGCTTAGCAGATTGGTGTTCCTGAATTAAATAATGTTTGACATTAGTTCTTAAACAAGCAGGAAATTGAATGTGACATTCATAGATCTTGGTTTGGATGAAATTGAATATTTGTCGTGTGTGTGTGTTGCGATGTCCATCTGCAAGGCAAGTGTGCCACACCTGACCTGACAATTCTTGTGTGCTGTTTTCTAGGTGGCAGCTATTCAAGCAGAAGTAACAAAGCAGCAGCAAGAATCTGAAAATGACCTTGCAAAAGCTGAGCCAGCTCTTAATGCAGCAAATGCTGCCTTGAATACACTAAACAGGGTAACAACACTTTGCATTTGATTTGTTTGAAAGGTTTATTCCCTGCCTTGTTGTTCACTCTCCCCACCCACCCCAAGATAACATCTTTTGAGCTCATGCTCATATTCTCACGGTTGCCTTACATTAGGGGTGGGTAGAAAGTAGATCTTCAGGAGTTTGGGACTTTGATTCCCAGCAGTCCTGACCATTGGCCATGCTGGACATGGATTTTGGGAGTTGAAGTCCTAAACATCAGGAGATCTACTTTCTGTCCACCCCTGCATTGTCATTGCTGCCAATTATTTAGCCTACTAGCAACTAGGCATCCAGAACTCCCAAAAATGCATGGAAGATGATGTTGCTGGGTTAAATGTGCCATACACCACCAGCTCTTTCTGGAGTGTGCATAACCCTGGACCCTGCCACATGTTGGAGAATACAATGCTCTTTCTGGAGCGTACAAGGCCTGGCCCGTGGTCACATGTGGAGGATACAATACTTTTTAAATAAGCAACATTTATCATTAGAAATATAACTGGCCTATTAATACTGGTGTCTTCCTGCTTTTGTTTCAGCTAAACCTGACAGAGCTAAGAACTTTCCCAAATCCACCTGCTATTGTAACAAATGTGACAGCTGCTGTTCTCATCCTTCTGTCCCCAAGTGGCAAGATTCCAAAGGACAGAAGCTGGAAAACCACAAAGATGTACATGAGTAAGGTAATGGAGGATGCTCTCTTAGAGGACACAAATTTTTCCTTAAGACAATGTTGTCTTAATTAAATATGTTGTAGTCACTATATCTTGGTTTACTAGTCATATATTTGAGGAAAATGCCAAAGATAATAGAAATGGCAGGAGTTTGTCAAGGAACTTCCCCCCAAAAATTAATATCAAACTAATTAGACATCTTTGACATTTTGTCATAGGAAAAAAATGTAATGACTTGAGAGATCAATGCAGTAAAGATAGCCAAGAGGCATAGCTTATTCTCCTTGGCACCCTTATTATAATTATGGATGCTCAAGAGACTCTTTGTTTTTGCTACAATAAATTAACACGGCTGCCCTCTGCTATTGGCAAATACATAACTACAACCAAGAGGATAATAACCACAGCCATTGCTATCTTAGATACAGTGTGTGGCTACTGACCAAATCCAAAATGGCAGAGACCAACATTTTGGTATGAGGAGAAAGGAACAGAAGGGGTATCCCTGCAGGAAAGGGAAAGAAAGAAAAATAACTGTGGGCAAAAAACTAGGCCATAGTTTACTGGTGGACAACTGACTGATTTCTGGTGCATCATCAACATTTGCTGCTTGCTGGCAAAGAATGCTGGTCTAGGTGGTACTTGATCTGATCTAGCAAACTCCTTCTGTTCTTAGGAAAGAGCGTGTATTTAGGATTGCTTAACAGAATAATTGTTCCTTAATTGTTCAGAAATTCAGTGTATTCACTCATTTCATAAATTTAAAACCCATCAGTGGACCTCTTGGTTGCATTCTCTCTTGGTTGTTGTGGCTATTTTAAGTAAACACACAAGACTAAAGTCATCATACCCTACTCCTTTGTGTTTGAGCTGGTTGTTTCTCACCAGGGCAGAAGCTTTATGGATTCCCATATTCCAGCCAAAGATATGCATTCTAACAGATCTTTGAGTAAAATTCCCTTGGTTCATGTCAACAGAGGAAAGCTAATGTATGTGGCCAGTCCTGACCTGTACTAGTTCACTTCCTCAGGGAAAAAGTGATGTTTTTTTTTAAAGGTGATAGGGAAGCACTCAAAATGGCCTGGAGAACATGCTCGCTTGGCAACAATGTTGGTTTCTTTGTGTTTTACTCCTTAATTCAAAGTGACAGATTGGCAATGAAAGAAGGACTGGGGGATCACAAAATATGGTGTAAACAAGGGTATTAAAACTTTCATAGCATTCGGTATTAAAACATGTGGCCAGATCATAGAACCGTAGAATTATGGAGTTGAAAGGGACCATAAGGATCATCTAGTCCACCCCTCTGCAATTTGCAGGAAAACCAATTAAACCATCCATGGGAGGTGGCTCTATCCTTCAGAGATAGAGAATCGACAATCTTCATAGGTGGACTGTTCCACTGTTGTACAGATCTTACAGTCTTTCCCTTATATTTAATCAAAATCTGGGTAGCTGTAACTTATATCCATTATTTCAGGTCCTAATTTCTATGGCAATACAAAATAGTTTTATAATAATAATAATAATAATAATAATAATAATAATAATAATAATAATAATAATAATAATATCCCACCTTTCCCCCAGTATTGGGAATCAAGGCGGTTCTTGACCATCTTCCCTGTGGCACCTTTTTATATACTGGAACACTGCTAACATATCTCCCCTCAGTCTTTTTTCCAGACTGTCTGCATAAGTCCTTGTATTATGTTTGTTGCCCTCCTCTGAATCTGTTCTAACCTGTCAATGTCCTTATGGAAATGTGGTGCCCAAAATCATACACAATACTCCAGGTGCGGTCTCACTAGTGTCAAGCAGAGAGGAATAAGAACTTCATGTGTCCTCGTTTAATTAAGAGAGGCATTCAGACTTCCTACATTCTGCATCTCATTATAATTAATCAATGGACTTGGGGTGGGGGAATCCTTCCCTTCACTCTTTAGGTGGATGAATTCCTCCAAGGTCTTGTCAATTTTGATAAAGAACATATCCCTGAAGCAACAGTTAAAGCTGTGCAAGAAGATTACCTGAATGATCCAGAGTTCAACCCAGAATTTGTACGGACAAAATCTTCAGCTGCTGCTGGTCTCTGTGCATGGGTTATTAATATTATTAAATTCCACGAGGTAGGAATTTAAGTACTCTTTTTCTTAGCACTACTTTGTCGTTTAATTCCATAATGAATACATTAAATCCATGCATCCATTACTCTATACATTTTTAACCCACCTTCCCTCCAAAGGGCCCAAGGCAATGTTCCTGGTTCTTCCCACACCTATTTTATCACCACAAGAACCATGCAGTGATATAGTGGTAAATTTGGAGGTGAGGAGCTCATCGTGTCTCTATACCAAGAACGGGGAACCTCTGGCCCGTGGGTCTGATCTGGTCCACAGACACTTCTTATCCAGCCTATAGTAGGTTGGGATTTCTCCATGGGTGCTGCCCACTCCTCCTCAAGCACCATCCCCTGGCCTGGAGGCTACCTAGGGCCATAGGGTGTAGGGGAGGCAGGGAGAGCATGAGTGGTGCCCAAGGCAATACCCTTGTTATCTCCAGTCACAGATCAGGCAGAAGGGGATTCCCCTTCCTTAGAGTGCTGCCTTGGAGCACTCATTCCTAGTCCTCTATGGATTTCTAATTGAGAATTCTGGGCACCCATGGCTACCTGCACTTCCCAGTATCATTTGAGGAAAGCCAAGACAGTTTAAAATGTAGATGAGCCATTGATGTGCCAATGTGTATTATTCACAAAACCAAGCACCCTTTCTATTAAAAAAATGCCATTGCTGTTGCATTAAAGGGTCCATAACCCATACTATATTTGATATGTGTCTAAATATAATTTGAAGTACAACATAATTACATACCATGACAAAGTTATTTTGGTATGTACTAACTAGAAAATATTGTAGGGTTTAAATCAGGTTCAGTTTCTTTATATAGTAAAGAAATGAAGGAGGATTTGCTGTTGGGTGTGGTGCCATGTTTGTGATTAAACACTTTCTTCATACTCATATGTCAATCTATTAGTGAGCTGTTAATTCAAATGCTAGTATGATATATTTTATCGCTATTAGCACATTTATCACAAGTAGATGTGAAACTTAGACAAAGGTGTATGTTCTCATTAATGATGAGCAGCCTATTCATCTTACCAGAATGTAATTAATGGAAGTTACAATACTTAATTCTTCACTGTTTGTCATGATGCATATTTCGTATTTTCTCTATCCTTTATCAATCTGCTCTCCTATTGCATGGACATCTGGAAAAGATATATGTAAGTGCTAATATTTTATGTTTTTGTTTTTAAGCTGGCAATTTATTTTCTGTACATTATAGCCTGTATCATTTTTACAAACCTCAGGGGTGTCCATATTGATTATATATACAACTTTTTTCTGAATGATTTACATATTTAATGTTGATCAGTGGAATCCATAAAACAATTTTAAGGAGATCAATACTCTTGGTGGCTTGATCTCATCTTGGATCAAATGTTAACATTCCATATTGTACTTTTCTGGCTGATCGTGTGTTGAATTTTAATTGTGGACCCTCGTGGCCTTGTGTGTGTCTGTAAGTGTTGCCAAATATAGGAATTCCTTCTATTATCTAATATAACAAATCTCAGTTCTCCCCCAAATCCTAAGTAAATGTCTCAATATTATGATGTGATTTATTTTAACCTCCTCTCTCTTTATTAAAAAATTTCTTGAGGAATAAGTACATCTGCATTCCCTCAGAGCTATACCACTACAGTATATTAGCTTTCTAGTGCCACTGAATAGTGACTAAAGGCAAACAGGGGTGTGAACTTCTTGGCTTATTCCCATGATCTGAACTCCCCTCATGGGTTACTCCACTGGCAGAGAAGGGGGGAAGCAATGTCCATGCTTCTTTTCCCCTTCAGCCACCACTGCCCTCAGAAGATCTGATCTGGAGGGTTTAGAACCCTCAGGAACCACATAGGAGGGGAAATGGTTCTGCCAGTGGGAGTCTCCATTAAATTGGAGTCCAGCTTAGGATCCAATTGCAATTCAGAAGTCTTCTAACATTAGCCAACCTATTACAGCCTCTCTTAATAGAACCCCCTAGGAGCTTCTGCTCAGGAGCAGCACGGTTGCACCTGCACTAGGTGAGCTGGCTCCTCCCACCTCGTCAGTTGCCACCTGAAATCACTCTCTCTCTTTCTCTCTCTCTCTCATCCTCAGCTGCTGCTCAGAGGCACTGATCTAGTGGCATGGTGCACAATCCTGCATCAGGCAACACCACATGAGCATAGCCATTTCATAGCCAAGTGATGCCTTTTTAATAATGTGTTGCTTTTAATAATGTATTAGTTTTAAACGTTTTAATTAGTTATATGTATTTTATGGCATTTGCATTTTTGTTGAACCCCACCTCGATCCAGAGGGAGTGGCGGGTAACAAATAAATAAATATATTATTATAATTATTATAAAAAACTTTCAATAATTTTCTATTCTTTATTATTATTTTAATCATAGTTTTTACCTACCTACATACAATAGTACTAGAATATTGAAATTTAACTTTCTCAGTCTAAAACTCCAGATGTGCTTGATGCACGCATAGATGTCATGTGATAGGAACCTCCCTATCACATGTCGGCACACACCTTGCATAAACTTTTGACAAAGCGACAGAGGGAAAGGGTGCACAATGTCTTTTGACTGCAAGTGCTAGAAGCCCTCCACGTGGAAGCAGCCCCAGTGTGAGCTGGCCATTGCATGGGCTACCAGGTGAGGGAAGGAGGCTGATGTAGAGGGAGTAGGAATGATGGAGGCCTTGCCAAAGTTGCTGAGCCATAAGGCAAGGTTTGAGTAAATGAGGGAGTGAGCCATGGCTCTTTAGCACCCTAGGACCACCACCTCCAAGCCTTCCCTTTGCCAGTATCACAGGCAGCAGCAGCTATTTTAAATTTCTCTCTTGCCTGTGGACGGTACCAACAACTGCCACCACAAAAATATTTCCAAAAACCGTATTAAAAACGTTTCTGCAATGAACACCGGTTAAAATCCTCTCATGCTCTGCCTTTTAGGTATATTGTGAAGTGGACTTAAAGCGACAATCACTGGCACAAGCCAATGCGGACTTGATCGTGGCAGCGGAAAAACTTGACTCTATTAGAAAGAAGCTCCTTGTAAGTCTTACTGTCTTGTACTTAATTATGGTTTTTTCAGAGCATCATACCTTAAATGTGTTGTTTTTAAATTTCATTTACATTTATAGTATATTAATGGAGATAAGCAAGTTTCTAGCTTGAATTGTTGTTTCCTGTATTCCATATTGCTTGATGCACTGGTCTGGGCAGGGCAGTACAAAATATTGTTATTGTCTCATCTGACCTAAGTTGCCTCTTCACCCAGGCTTTAGGGGCATAAGGCTGAATCCCCGCTTCCCTAGGAGTATGCTCCATTGAAACCAATGATACTTACTTCTGCACGGCATGCATGGGGTTGCACTGCACAAGCAAAGGCTATGTGAGTGGGTTTTCTCCCTGGGATTTGAGGGACCTACTTCCAGGACTGATATAGTACTGGTGCACCCTTGCTGCTCTTGGGTGTAAAGAAATAGAGTAAACACAGAGACAACAGCCATTTCTGATTGTAGTCTAGCATAAGCCAACCATCACACACATGTTTCTTAGATGTTTCATCACACATACTTTTTCCCCCCTCCTATGCACCCATGATTTTGATCTCCATTTCATTAATTGGGCAAGCACTGGTCCCTTTCACAATCATCACTATACTGTCTTTTCACCATTGATATTTAACCATTTTTTAAAAAAAATCCTCAAACCATTCACCCACATAAACACATACACACCTCTCTGATTCTGCTATAATCCACCCCCACACATTTATGGAGGGAGCGTTTATCCTCCATAAATGCAGAAGGGTGGATTAACACAGAATCAGAGAGGTGTGTGTGTTTGTGTAGGTGAATGGTTTGAGGTGTGTGTGTTTTTAGGGATCTCATTCAAACTTGGCATGGCTAAAGCCCTACTCAAGAGCTACCATGGTGCCAAGTTTCATCTCTTTATCTTTAAAAATGAGGGAGCTGTAAGCATTTTGGTTAATTATCATAGCACACCCCTATTGCCTAGTTTTACAACATTTCATCGGCTGGGTGCCATTTCTGTGGGCAACAAGGGTAGGGTTCTACCGGCAGGCTGGAAAAGGAGAACCGCCCTGCCCTCCTCTTTCATCAGCAAGACCTCACTTCAAAGCACATGCCCCCAACAAAGGACATGGCGCGAGAACAGCAATACACAGGGGCAGAAGAGCGCTTTAATCCCGGGTGGAGGAAACAAACCGAACTTTCCCCACTCTAGGAAAACACAAAAAATGGAGGGGAAGAGGTGGGGTGACTGCAGGACAGGCAACACACCAAGTGAGTACCGCACTGCAAATCAGCAAACCAGGCATGATGAGAGTGCAATAAAACACTGGTGTGATGGAGCCCAATGTTCTTCCTTGAGATAAATGGCAAAGTTTCCTTTTAGATTTCAGTTGCAATTCAGGAAATGCTATGTTAAACTTTCAGTTTCAGAAAGTATCCATCATAAAAGCAAAAAAACAGAAAGGCGGACACCACACCTGCTAGATTCATTTGACTGGTGATACATGTATACACTGATGTGTGTTGTAATGTGATATTTCTTTCATTACCAGTTGTCGAGCAACGTGCTTTAGCTACAGTCTTATGTACACTTACCTGGGAGTAAGCCCTGTTGAACACTGTGGACCTCAACATGCTTAGGATTGTGCTGTAAAATTAATAAGAAAAACATACTATTATAAAAGACTGTTTCTGTTCAAAAGGAATTAAGAATACAATCCTTAAGCATACTTACTTGAAAGTAAGGGTGCTTCCAGATGGAGAGCTCCCAACAATGAGACTTTAGGCATGACTAACTTTTGAGTTTAACGCTGGATCCAATCCAATGTACTTTACTTCAGCAATATGTTTCTCAAACACTTCTAAAATTAATCCTTTGTTTTTATATTGTAGCAGAGCCTTGCTCTTCTTTGACATGATGGTTGGTGAATTACTAAAGCCCCTGCAGTTGCAGATAGTAAGACAGCAAACTTGAGCTAGATCCTATTTCGGCTGATAAGGAATAACGAAGTACAAAGTTGCCGTTAACCTTTGTGACTTTTTCAGAGTTACAAAGCTAGTTATAAAAACAAGTATAACATCCACCTGTAGGTGAACATTTCATTCTATTTATGGTTTGACAATTTAACTTCAAACAGGAATTTGAAATAACACTAGGGAACAATGAACATTTGAACTCAAAATGTTCCGGGTTTTTTCCCCTCAATTCCAAAAGACGGTTTCTCAATAGAGATATTGATTTTTCTAGCACTTGTCCAATAACCCACAGAAATGGGCCTGGGCATTCAACTGGAATGTCAGTGTTAATTCAAGGACTTTTACTCACATACATTTTCCTGTTGTTTTTCAGTTTTAACATTTGTGAGTGTGTGTGTGTGCGCACGCATGTGTAAGAGAAAGAGAGTAAGGAGAGTGACAAATTCTCTTTATTATAACTTTCATTTAAGGTTCTTTAGATATTTGTATGCAGTTAATATGTAGTTACATCAGCAAGAGTGCTGGTCAGTCAGTACTGTGTTCTCACAAGGTGCTCATGGAGGCACTTCCTGTTTCCACTTCAACTTCATGATAGTTTCTGCTAACACCAGAATCACCTTCCTTCCTCAATTTGCCCAAAGCAGCATCCACCAATCACCACTGTAGACCCTTATTTGGCTTCCTATGCCCATTTATCACCTCAGGGGCTCAAAACAATGCTGTACTGCTGCTCCCCTGTGATAAAAGGGGTTAGGTGGTAGGTGCGGGAGATGAAAGCATCTATCTCAGAGTTTCCTGACATGTGTATACAAGTGTTTAAAAATTCATGTTCCCAAGTGTATGCCATCCACCCTGCTTTGGGAAACACCCATGTTAACACAAGTTTGCCAAGAAACACGAACAACAACCCTTTCTCAAGCTTTTTGAATCTTGCCAATACTTAGGGCTCCATCACACCAACAATTTATCGCACACTCGCCCTGCCTGGTATGCAGTTTTGCAGCCCTGTATCCACATGACGTCATCCACATCCTGCACTCATTTCAGCTATTATCCTCCATGTTTCATTTCCTTTTGGAGTGCAGGAAGTCTAGATTATGTTCCCTCCCTGCAAAATAAATGCTCTCCTACCTCCTGTGTATTTCTGTGGTTGCGTTCTATCGATCATCCTGTTCTTTGTTGGGTGGGTGGGTGTCTAAGAGCAATCTAGCTAACAAAAGAGGAGGGTGGTGCAATTCTCCACTCAACCGTGAAAGGATGTTCTTACTCCTGAGTAGGCATGACCAGGGGTACATTTTCACCTGAAAAGAAATGTGGATGCCCCCTCCTTGCCTGCAGCTCCCTCATTTTTAGAGATAAAAAGATCAAAATTGGCAGTGATAGCTCTGAAGGAGGGCTTTAGTCATCCCAAGTTTGCATCATATTGGTTCATCCCTTGATTTTTAATTAAAAAATTAAATTTCCCCCCTTAAACCCATTTTCCTGGTGTTCTCAAGTGCGAAGGATCAATCTTCCAGTCCTTTGAAGCTGTGCATTTTCAAGTTCATAAAGTACAGATCTGCCAGTTCCCTTTCTCAAGAGTAAATCCCACTGATTTCAACTGCATTTACAGTTCTGGGCTGCAACTCCTATCTAATACAGAGAGGATATGTCTAGCAATACCCATGGACTAAAAATGCCAAGAACTTCCATGTTCAGAAGCTGAACGGTCAGACTGCCAGATACGTACGACAAATTTAGACGGAGTTCTCATCATGCACTGCTTATGAGTTCCTTTGTTGTTGTTGTTGTTGTTGTTTTGCCATTAATATAGCATCTTAGTTGGAATTAAGGACGTGCGAATCAGAAAAACTCAAGCTAGCTGAAGTTCTCTGAGTTCCATCTTGAGGCTCGTCCCAACAGAGTCCATATCCGATTGCAAGCTTTTGGTTTTTTCCCCGCATGAAAATCTGTGCGTATTTTCATGCATATTTTTTCCAAATGTACGCATCAATTGCACACATTTAAAAAATCTGTTCATTCTTCCATTGATTAAATTGTATGTATGTACGTTTTCCAAAAGTATGCGTTTTCATGCACATTTTTCAAATGTATACGCATGCTGTCAAAAACATTTTTGGGGGCCCACAAATTGCATTGCAAGCTCGGAAATGTATGGACTTTGACCACAGGTTGCATCTGAATCTGTGTTCACTCCGGAAGGTGCGAACTGGGTAAAATCTTGATCAAAAACAAACTGAAATAAATTTCTCATACATCCCTAACTGGAATAATGACTGTTGGAAACCGAGTACTGAGCTAGATTAGCCAAAGCATTTCCTGACTCTAGATATTCTCTTCTCTTTCTTTGTCTGACAGCTGATCCAGGGGTGAGAGAGGTTTCTTCTCTCTAGCCCTCTATCTCCAACAGATGTGCAACAATGTGTAGTCTTCCACCATATCCACATAGCTCTATGGCTTTTTGCTCCTTACAAAGCCAGTTTCCAGAAATGAATTGGAGTAATGGATCTTCAAAAGAGATGTAGCTAATACTAGAAATTATACCTTGGTGTTATTACTTCTATCAGGTTACTTGATAGTCCTGCAGCCTAAAATAATGCAAGAATAAATCATTGTCAAGGATTGTAATTTTAAAAATAGCTATCCTTCACGGAAAGAAAGTTTCCCTCTTTCTCCTCAGGTGAGGTTTTTGATGAACAATGATTTGCTGAGACATCCCAACAAAAACAGTTTACAGCAACACTCCACTTCACAGAAGGGACAGTGGCGTTTTATTATTATTTTTCATTAAACAGAGGTTTCCTCTTTTCTTCCTCTGGCAAATTAAAAACTCTGGTGGTCTTTGAAGGCTTTCATCTGTTCCATTTTCTGGGAAGGTGGAGACAGAGCATTTTCCCTATTATTGCAAGGCTGATTGTTATATTGTAGCATTGCATGTTACTACCTCATTTCTTGGCTGGCGAACAGGAGAAGTCCCAGGTAGGTTTAAAGAAAGCAAAAATGACCAGGAGGCAGCAATAACACAAGGGATTCCTATCACCGTAGCTCAGTATCCTGCAGCACAACACAAACAGTTCTTTTGCATAATGACATGGGGGCTGGGGGGGGACTGTTAATAACGGTTATCTTTCAGTAACGTAGCAACAGCCAAATCCTTGAAAAGGGGAAGTTTTCATTTATACTGCATTTCATTTAAACATTGAAATTTGGTATAATGTACAGTATGAAACAAGTTTTGAAAGGAAGCTAATGATTAAGAAGAAATGCAGTGGGCATTTAATAAGTAGAAGGAACTGCAAGATAATTAACTGGCATGCATAAAGATTCATGCTTTATACCAAAATTTTAATTTTGCACATAAATGTGCCTGATGTAGGCAGCATTTAATCACCTAGCTGACAGGAGTAACTACTTTCATTTAACCTTGACTGAAGATCATGAATTCTAACAGGTTTAATTGGATACATCATTTAACAGAATGAACAGAGCAAATTTTTCTCAATTCATAGGTTCTGATTGACATGCACCAGCAATAAGGCGTTGCACAATTAAAGCTGATCTGTATTCCTGGCCTGGGCACCAATTGCCATAGTGATGTGACACTGTTTGATCACTGTGGCACTGAAACTATGCTGAATTTCCCCTTGTTTTGAAAAGGGCAATGCTTTAAAAGAGAGAGAGAGATTTTGGCACTTTAAAAAAATTAATCACATTGATATGCACAAACTGCAAGGGAAGGGACATGTCTTATTGGTAATTCGGTAAAAGGAAGAAAAACCAGTGTAATAAGCTAACTAATAGAGCAATCCCATACATGTCTACTCACAAGTAAATCCTATGGCGTTCAAAACGACTTACTCCCAGGTAAGTATTTTTTTCCTAAGATAGTGTCAAAAATGTACATAGTGTACATAAAATAGCCTTCCCCAACCTGGTTCTTTCCACATGTTTTGGATTACAACTCCTAGGATTCCTAACCATTGGCCATGCTGGCTGAAGCTGTTGGGAACTAAAGTCTAACTTAAAGTCTAACAATTGGCGAAAGGTGGTCTAAGGGAATTAAATGCTATTTACATAAGTTTGCATATAACATTTAATTTTACATGACAGAAAAATTGACTATATCTGTCTTTCCTTTTACCATGGATGGCCCCATTTTGGACAATGAGCCATAGCCCCCTCTATTGAGGAATGTATGGGGCAGGTGTGATTTGGGAAGTTCACTAGGTCCTCTGGTTTCAGTTTTGAATGTATATTAACTAATGTGGAGAAAGTCCCATTGAACTCACTAGGGCTTCCTTCTGTGTAGAGATAAGAACACAAGAAGAGTCATGCTGGATCAGATGAAAGACCTATCTAGTTCTGTTCCTACCAGATGCCTATGGGAAGCTCACAATTTAGGCTTCATCTACACCAGGCAGTGTATGAAAGTGGTATATAAAAGGCAGGAGCCACACTACTGCTTTATAGTGGTACTGAAGTGCACTGACAACTGTTGGGGCCCACTGACATACCATATACCACTTTCATACCACTATATCTTGCTTGGTGTGGCTCCTGCCTTTTATACCACTTTCATACCACTTTCAAAGAGCAATATCCTGCATGGTGTAGATGAGTCCTTAGACATAAATGCAATGGCACTCTCCCATTCATGTTCCCCGGCTACTGGTATACAGAAGTATAGTGCCTACGATACGTATGGGTCAGTATTGTTTGTGCTGACCGGGCTTTAATGAAATTCCTCATAATGAGCCCACAAATGTTTGGTGCGAACGAATAGGGTGCAGTCAAACAGTCACACATGTACAGTATGTTCCTTCTTGCATATAGCATTGGCCCCTTGAGTCTTTTTGAGCAAATCATGCACCTCTGCTATCCAGCTCTCTGAAACCAACTGCAGTATATTCTTCCTTCCACTTCAAGTTCATATCCTGCCCAACTTACCATTTTATGGAGGAGAAGTCAAGCAGAGCAAATATTTCAAAGAAACCTCGGAGAGGAAAGGGGATAAGCAGTCTTCAAGATGGAGTTGCATACATTTTCTTTGCCCATATTTCATACTATGAAATCTTTAGAAAATTGCTTAGGTAAGTTAATGCTGCCCCCAGGCAAATTTCAGGTCCCTAAACAGCTCTTTCTCACCAACCCACCAGAGGTTTTGCTGCTTCTGGCAGCATTCCACAGGTCGTATTTTTTTACTTAGATGAACTCAAACTCTTCCTCCCATTCATTAATCTCTGGAAGGATTTTGTACATCTTTACATTTTTAAAAAATACACATTGAAATTGCATTAGGACAAAGTTGTAGGGCAAAAAATATAAAATTATGCTCCAATCACAGAATGTAGAACATATCATTACTAGAAATAATCCTAATAATTATTCCTCTCCTTGGTAAAGACCGACAAGGCACTGGCCTTGTCAAATTCTTATATTCACATACTTTTGCTACCATTTTAAAGGTCTGTAAAAAAAAATCTATTACTGCAGTCTTCATATATGACTATGTTTGTTTGTTTATTTGTTTCTATCTGAATGGATGAATTTAAAGGGGGAGATTAGAGAGAGAGAGAGAGAGAGAGAGAGAGAGAGAGAGAGAGCTCTACAATATTTTTAAAGCTCTTCTGTGAAATACTGTTAGCCCAAATTTGCAGCTCCCAAAAGGGAGATCAAAGAAGTGCCTGTTCCTGCAACAAACCCCACCCCAGTATCAGTGAATTACTAAGAGAATGAATTGTTTTCAGGAGTCCTCAAAGAGGTGTTCAATACAATCTTCTAGTCGCCACAAGCAAAACCCCTCTTTGAGCACCCTCCTTATGTTATGACAGGATTTTAAGCCAAGAATGGCTGCAGAATTCTGCCTGCATTGCCTGATTTTGCCTAGTATCATTCTTGATAGCATGCCATTGTAAAGGGTAAACCACACAGGACATTTCTGGGCTTGGATTTCACATCAGGTTGGTTTTGTTTTTTGTTTTTTATGTGCTCAGTTTAAATGAGCGGTTAGGCGACCGGGAGTAGTTTGGCACATATGAGCGCTGATAGCTGGCGGACCATTGGCTGGATGTTTGACTTTCCTGGCATTTAAATAACTGTTCACCCCATTCAATGGGCAGTGGATGGATGAGACTTGACCCTCTTTGAAAACAAGCACAAATTGGGTTGTGTGAATGCCATCCATTCTGTGACTTTTAATGAATGGAAGGTTATGGACATGATGGCAAAGAACAGAAACTTTACTATTACTACTACTTCTACTACTAAACTAATTTACAGCTCTTTCTGACTGTGTGAATTGAATACCTGAACGTTTCTAAGAGCAATCGTGTTTATGTCTTTCTCCCAGCAGTATAATTTAACTTCCCACAGTATAAAAATAAGACATCGGTTGACATTTTTGTTCCTGGTCCCTACAATGTCTAGACTTGTTTCTTACTGTTTTTATTTGAAGGAACTAGACATAAACCTGGCTGCCTTCACCACCGCCTTTGAGAGGGCTACAGCTGACAAAATCCGCTGCCAGGAAGAAGTGAATAGAACTAACAAGACTATTGAGCTGGCCAACAGATTAGTGAAAGGTCTGGAGGTGAGGTCCTACAGGGCGGCCTAATGAAGCAGCCTAGAGAAAGCATGTCTTTGTTATACACTACTGATCTGACAATAACAGAGGCACTTAGCAAAGAACCTGATGAGCTGAAAAAAATTATGTCATTATCATTCATTTTTTTTCCATAAAGGAAATGTGTTTTTGACCTTTACATTTTCTTACATTTTGCCTCGCTGCCGTATATATTAACTGCAAGATTACCTACTAACTAACATGTCCAAGAACATTAAAGAGAAGAGGAATGGCAACCCTTAGGCACTGGCAACAGACATGATTTTTTAAGATACTCTAAGCCTGAGATACTCTGAAACAACAATGGAGCGTTTCTTATGATAACAGCCTTGGTTGGATTACAGTACAGGATGATTTGTGTTGGTTACTTAAGTAATATGATAATTCTCTAATTGTTTTCCCTGGGAAGTGCAATGTATACATTAATCTAAAGGATAGATAATGGCAAAGTGTGTGGTAACTTTTTTAAAAAAAAAATCCAAAGAGAGAAGACAAATGCTCAAATGGACCTTAAAGCCAAACCATCTGACCTTCAAATACTGTTCCATAATCCTAGATGTGTGGGCACTGATTGTGGTTAATCACTGGTTATGGAAATTCTCGCCATACATGCTCAGAGTGCTGATTTGAAAAAGAACTTCTAAGCCCTGTAAAACACCATGTTGGACTGGACCCTTAGATCTCATGAGCAGAGTTCCACTCATGGAAAGGGTGCCCTTTATTCCTGTGAATGGAAGTAGGGGACAGCATTTGCACCCATTCCCCCACCCCTGAAAATCTGCTCTGGAAGATCAGGGGAACCTCTGAAGAGCATTGGGAGCATCAGCAAAATTCAGTTTCCCACCTTCCATTCATGGGAGTCTCCATTGGACTGAAGGCTCCTCCATTCATGAATGGAAGGGCAGCTTTTGCTCCAACCCATTGTTTCTTAAGCCGAGTAGAATCTATTTGGAAATGTATCCTGTAGCGTATTTAATGCACTGCAGTGAGGGAAGTTTATGCTGCACGCTCACATTTCTAGAATATAAATTCTATAACTCATCCACCCCACATCCAGCTCTAGTTATGCTTTAGGTACAGGTGTATGCAAATTCAACTGCTCTTTTGAATGATCGTCCACAGAAAGCAATGCACTGTGGCTGGACAGGATCCACATTCTAATTGTTTTATTATTACATTTATATCCCACCTTTTTCCTCCAAGGAACCCAGGGCAGCTTATGTGATCCTCCCTGTTTCCATTTTATCCTCATGACAACCCCATGAGGTAGGTCAAGCTGAGAGCTGGTGACTGGCCGAAAGTCACCCACTGAGATTCATGGCCGAGTGGGTACTAGAAACTAGGGCTTTAGCTAGACCTAAGGATTATCCCAGGCAAATGGAGAGGTCATCCCTGCCTGCTCTCGGGATCCCCTGTGTGTCATTTGGATGCACAGGGATGATCCCAGGACGATCCCGGGATATAGGCCTGGTCTATATGGAGGCCTTAGTCTCCAGAGTCCCAGTCCAGCACTCTAACCACTACACCACACTAGCTCTGTGGATATGCATCTGACTCTCACTAATGGTTCCTGATTCATCAAGTCATATATGCACATGAGCCTTCTCTCACATGCAGGTCCTTAGCAGGACTGGGCTAACTACATTCCTAGAATTCACTGTACTTGAATGCAGCTGACAAAGCAAAAGTTGAGATGCCGAAATTTTCATTTATATTTAGCTGAACTTTTCCTTTTAAAGTGAATGACAAACAAATGAAACTGGCATTTCACTGTTTTGTAATCCTAGAAGCAATTGAATATAATTTCACTTATTGAACAATGACGCTTTTGCACATTGCAACAAACACTCTGGGATGAATTGATTTAGACTCCTTGGTCTGTACTGGGAGAACTGTTGGCTGTCATTCACATCTTGGTGTCTTCTAGATTAGGTTACTCCAGTGCACTCTACCAACTTTGAGATGGTCTGGAAACTTCATCAGGTCCAGAATGTAGCCACCAGACTTTTTACAGATAAAACATACTTCATTAGGTTCCAGTTGCTTTCCAAACCCAATTCAAGATGATGGTATTGCCCTTTAAAATCATAAATGGTTGGGGTCTTGAATATTTTAGGGAGAATCTTTTCCCTTATGACCCCTTCCCCCCCCCCCCCCCCGCCGCCATTTAAGATCAACCAGTGAAGTCGTGATCCAGGAGCCATCTTTTTTGGATGCTACTTTTGTCTTCAAGTAGAAGTACAGCTTTTTCTGTGGAAGCAGGTGCAAACTTTTTTATCCCACTGAGTCTTTAACACAAAGGTGATCACCTCAGGGTAGAAGTCTCCAAGATCATGAAACACTGCCAGAGCTTCCTTTCCTGTGTTTATGGACAATTTGATTGTTACCTTAACTAATCATTATGTATTAACCTGTGATCCTTTCATTTCAGTCTGAGAATGTAAGATGGGCTCAGTCGGTAGCGCAATACCATGAACAAGAGAAGACACTGAGTGGGGATGTGCTTCTAACAGCAGCTTTTATTTCATATGCTGGGCCATTTTCAAAATGCTACCGGCACGAGCTAGTTCAAAATCTGTGGCTGCCCTTTTTGAGAAGCCAGAAGGTAATAAGCAAACATGTCTGTAGCTGAGATGTTTTCGGGAATGATTTTTGATAACCATACATTATTTAGAAAATTTACCAATGCCTCTGTATATACTGCAAAGTCCGTGTTTTACTTGGACATAAGCAAAATATTTCATTGGCAGATGCTTGCTCTTAATTGTAGCAATAGGAACAGATTTTATCATTCAAAATGGTTCAGTGTTCATTCAGGTGCTGACATATTTATATTTCAAAATGGCAGCCCCTACTGTTCCCTGCAGCATTTGCAGTGAGTCTGTGGGCAAGTCTACACCAGCCATTTATCCCAGGATCATCCCTGTGCATCCAAATGCCACATAGGGGATCCCGGAAGCAGGCAGGGACGATCCCTCCATTTTCCTGGGATAACTCTTAGGTGTAGAAAGGGCCTGTGTCCTTGATGCTCTCTGGTATTCTAGAAAGTTCATTGCAAGCTCATCCATCCCAGACTTTATATACTCAGCTAGCAGAAGAGAAGGACTAAGAAAATACGAGTTAATAAGTAGAATTCCTGCATATACAAGACCTGAGACATTATATCCCCCCACCTGCTTATTTGTTTAAATAACTAATCAATGCCCCTTTCCTGGTGTGTGTGTTTTGTGGGGGGGGGGAGATGGGGGATGGCCTGCCACTGAATTTTCTGGCATGGCAGCAGCAAAAAAGTGGCAATCTGCAAGGAAACAAGGCACATGGGAACCATGATCTCTCAAAGTATGGTACTAGACATCCCGTGGCTACCTCAAACTATGTACAGCTGCTCCTTCTTCTTTAAACAGTAGCATGGAGAATAGCAGCTTGCACCAGAGAAACAGTGGGCAGGGAGGAGGTACTTAAACCTTCCCTGCTCACTGCTTTCCCCTGGCAAACTCTGTGTCACCCCGCACCCCACCCTTGCAGTTACTTTTCCTCCAGAGAAGTTCGAGACAATTATTTGGTAGAAGTATTTGGTAAGGGCAGCTTGGTGTAATTGGATTAGCCCTGTTCAGGTGTTCAGTTTGGGTACAAATAAACATGCTGGGGGGGACTGATCATGGCACACACATAGGTGCCTATATGCAAGATCTGTTATTCTGAAGAATAGATTATCTTAGTCCACAGGAGCCTATATGTATTTGGAAAGGGGTGGGTGGGTGTAAATGCATGTGTGTGTGTGAGTGTGTGTGTGTATAGCTTCCCTGCAAAAATGACCCCTGAAATAATGGAGTTCAGGGCTGGGACCAGCAGATGTAAGTCCTGATAGCCCCTCCATACTTTCAATAATAATAATAATAATAATAATAATAATAATAATAATAATAATAATAATAATTTGTTACCAGCCTCTCCCTCCGGATCGAGGTGGGGTACAACATAAATGCAAATACCATAAAATACATATAATTAAAACATTTAGAACTAATACATTATTAAAAGCAGCACTTTATTAAAAGGCGTCTTAAAATTCAACTGGGTAAGCCTGCCGGAAGAGATCCATCTTTGTACTGAATAAGGATATTGTAAATATAACTGCAATAAATTGCTCAGAGAGCTTCAGCTATGGGGCGGTATATAAATGTAATAATAATAATAATAATAATAATAATAATAATAATAATAATAATAATAATAAGCCTTTCGTTTCCGTCTCTGCTATTAGCACAATTTCTATAATCCTTTATACCGTATGCTGGAAAATCAGCATAATCAACCTACAAAATCCCATAGTGCTCTGTGTGATCCTGCTACATGCCTCCCTTCGCCCCTTTCCCCGTACTACAGACATAAGTGGTGATGCATTGTCACAGGGATGAGACACTGAAACTAGTCATTTTAAAGTTAACCTTTATTATTTTAGGTCCCTATTCCAATGACTGAAGGTCTTGATCCAATCTCTATGCTGACGGATGATGCAACAATTGCTGAATGGAACAATGAAGGCTTGCCTAGTGATCCCATGTCCACACAAAATGCCACTATTCTCACAAACTGTGAACGTTGGCCTGTATTGATTGACCCCCAGCACCAGGGGATCAAATGGATAAAAAGCAGATACGGCTCAGATTTGAAAGTCATCCATTTGAGTCAGAAAGGGTAAGCACTCATTGGCAACTACAGCTATTAACAGGAATAAAAACATTGCCAGAGCAACTCCCCCCTGAAGGAAGGTTACAACAGCTGGAGCTGTTTTGCTTGGGAAAAAAGGCAAGTAAAGGGAGACATGATAGAGATGTATAAAATTATGCACGGTGTGGAGAAAGTAGATAGGGAGATACAAGAATCTGGGGTCATCCCATGAAGCTAACTGGTGGGTGATTCAGGACAGATAAAAGGAAGGACTTCTTCACACAGCACATAGTTAAACTATAGAATTCACTACCACAAGACGTAGTGATGGCCACCAACTTGGATGGCTTTAAAGGGGGATTAGACAAATTCCTGGAGAATAAGGCTATCAATGGCTACTAGTCCTGATGGCTATGTGTTACCTCCCGTTTCAGAGGCTGTATGCCTGTGTACTCCAATTGCTGGGGAACCTGGTTGGGAGGATGCAGTAGCACTCATGTCCTGCTTGTGGGTTTCTAATGGGCAACTAGTTGGCCACTGTGTGAACCAGCATGGATCTTCTTATGTTTTGATGTCTCCAAGTAGGGTTGGAAAAATTCCTGCCTGAAACTCTGAAGAGATGCTGCCAATCAATGTTGGCAATCCTGGGATAGATGGACCAATAGTATAAGGCAGCTTCCTATGTTCTTAATATGTTTGTTTTGTATTCTTATTGTGTTTGTATAGTGTTACTACAATCATACATGTTAGCTTGTTTTATTTATTTTATTTATTTATTTATTTAAGGATTTTTATGCCGCCATTCAGCCAAAAAAGGCTCTCACGGCGGTTTACAAAAGTATTTCTTGACAGTCCCTGCCCACAGGCTTACAATCTAAAAGACATGACACAAAAGGAAAGGGGATTGGGAGGGAGGAGGAGGAGGGGGAAAAGGAAAGCAAATTCAGGCACTACAATCTTAGTTGCAAAGATCATATACCCAGGCTTGCCACTTTCTTTGCAGTCAAGGAAGCCAATACATCTGATCAAAATATCTAGTGAAAAACTCTTGTGCCTTTCCTGCTTGCTCTGGACCTTCACCTTGGACCTGCTGCTCTCCTGAACCTGCAGTTCTACGCACACTTATCTTAATGGGAATAAGTCCCATTAAACACAGTGGGGCTGAGTAGCGGTGGATAGGATTGCACTGTGAATCACTCTGTGGGTTTTGCAGGTATGTCGATGTTATAGAAGCGGCTGTTGTTGCTGGAGATTCTGTTTTAATAGAAAACCTGGAGGAGACCATTGATCCTGTGCTTGACCCTATCCTTGGGAGACACATGCTAAAGAAGGGAAGGTAATGGTTTCTTTTGTTGTTGATTTAGTCATATGATTTTTTTATTATTCAAAAAATGTCTGCTGCACAAGTTCTTAACATTTGTCATAAAGTTGTCATTTCTCCCTAATTTGGAAAGATAGTTTATATTTTCTAGGGTGACCATATGAAAAGGAGGATAGGGCTCCTGTACCTTTAACAGTTGTATAGAACAGGGAAATTTAGCAGGTGTCATTTGTATGGATGCAGCACCTCGTGAAATTCCCTCTTCATCACAACAGTTAAAGCTGTACTAGCTATATTAGAGTGATCAGATACAAAAAAGGGCAGGGCTCCTGCTGCTTTAACTGTTGTGATGAAGAGGGAATTTCACCAGGTGCTGCATGCATACAAATGACACCTACTGAAATTCCCTGTTCTATACAACTGTTAAAGATACAGGAGCCCTGTCCCCCTTTCCATATGATCAGCCTAATATTTCCTCAAGGGTAGGGCAGTAAGCTGTGTTTTTTGGTCTGGAAGAAAGCACTTATGCCAAGAGTCCCGAAAGAAGAGAGAGTGGAGAGAAGAGGTCTTGCTTTAGTGGTTTTGGCGCTAACCCAACTGATTATGAGGGATTGACAATGAGTCCACCATTTTCTATTCTTATGGAAGAAGCAGGTTGGTGTTCCATTTTTGGAACCATTCAAGATACAAACAAAACTGAATGGGGGGAAAACATCACAAAAGAGTGCATGCTTTTCCCTAGAAATGACCTATGCTTCTATGGCCTCCTGGGCCAGATCTACACTACTGCTTTAAAGTGCTTTATAACAGTTTTGACAACTGTACAGTATATGGAGTGTGTCCTGGGCCCCAACAGTTGTCAAAACTGTTTTATAGCGCTTTAAAGCACTTTAAAGCAGTAGTGTAGATCCTGCCCTGCTGTAGCTCAGTCTTTTCTAGACATTTATTTATTTGTTTGTTTGTTCCATTTATTTATATCCTGCCTTTCTACCAAAAAGTGGCACTCAAGGCATTAACAATAAAATACAGATTAAAAACAATCTTAATGAAAACATAACAACAAATAAAACACAACTATATATGAAATAATAGAGGAAATCAGCTTATATTCTAAGGGCCCGCCTGAATAAAAACACCTTAGCCTGCCAGTAGAAAGACAACAGAGAGGGGCGCAATCTTGCCTCTCACAGCAAGGGGTTCCAGAGTCTGGCAGCAGCCACTAAAAGGCTCTTGGTGGTTAAACAATGCTTAAACTGTTATCATTGCACAGATTATTCTCAGGACTAAACTTAAGGTGGCCATATGAAAAGGATACAAAAGAGGGCAGGGCTCTTGCAGCTTTAACTGTTGTGATGAAGCAGGAATTTCACCAGGTGCTGCATGCATACAAATGACACCTGCTGAAATTCCCCTTTCTATACAACTGTTAAAGATACAGGAGCCCTGTCCTCTATGCCGTAAGGTCACCCCAGCTGTAGAGTGCAGCTGATTTCAGTTTTCATTTTTACCTCAGGTAAGTGCAGGCTCTTGGCATATAAGCCCCCAATGTGGACCACCACATGCAATTGGAGGATCAGGCCTTCCCACCCAGCCACTTTTCCCTCTAAATTTGCCCGTCCATCATGCAGAGGCTAAAAGGGGGAGGGCACTCCATTGGCACCAGTGGAAGGTTTTCCTTTTTTGGGAAAGGAAAACCTTCCCAAAAGCTTGGGAGAGACAAATTTAGAGGGGAAATGGGCTACATGGGAAGATTTAATCCTCCCAAAGCCACATGCAATGGTCCAATTCGGAGCGGGTCCTTCACACTTACTTTGAGGTAAAAAAGGAAATAAGGATCAGCTTCACTCTTATGTATTTAACATAGTGTGTTGTTTATCCCTCAGTTGTGTGCCATCAAAAACTGTTTCCCCTATTTTATTTTACCTATAAAATTTCTTCTCTGCCTTTTGCCACAAAGTGGCCTCAAGGCAACTTGCAATAACAGAAATCAATAAAATTAAATCAATACAGTAAATATAAAACTAACCTAACAAAATAAAATGGCAAAGGCAGCACATATAAAGATACAGCACATAAAAGTAAACGATTCCATAGGAAGAACGTAGGCGATTTGGGATCCATTGCAGGGCTATCACATTTTCTACAACTCTCACAACTGCAATTCCGCCCCCCCCCTCCAGGGAGAAATATAGGGATGGGTGAAAAACTTTATTCAGTTTGTTTTTTTGGTAAGAACGTACCAAAATTCGCAAAATTATTTCTCAGTGGGACAAAAACAACTTGGGATTTTAAGAAATTGAATGTGGCAGAAACTGAAACTGACAGATTTGACTGTCCCTAGGAAAGTGTCATTTGTCCCCAATTAACAACACAATTGTTTGACTAGTGCAACTTTCAAATTGTATCACACCTGCTACATCGTTAGAGATGACTGGTGCAACTCAGGCCCACGCCTGCATCATTTATTTACCTTTATTTTTTATTATTAATTTTAAATCACTATGTTTAAAGTACTGGAAGGTTAAATTCAAATGTAATAAATAATTGTCCCCGACACCCAATATATTTTACATCTAAACATATGGAATAGTAGCTCAAGAACCATAGGAACTTCCTCTAGTAGGCGTGAACAGAAGCTGAAGAGGGAGCATATCCTTTCTCCTATGCACCATTTCGCTGTTCTTACCCCCACCACTTTTCTCTTCCTGTGTATTTAGACATTTGTTTCCCTGCATTTAAAACCTTGTGGGTCGGACTGCTGGGAAAGCAATGGAATTAGAAAGTATTCACTGCCCCTTTCCTCTGCTACTTCTGCACTCCAGCCCAGCTAAAAGTGGGTTCTCTGATTTAAATGGGTTATCACCTTATATTGCATATGTGTGTGATGTTTAATTAGGGTTGGCAGGTGTTTTAGTTTACAGAGGATAGTCCACTGTTTGAAGGTGTCCTCTATTTGATGGGCTGCCCAGTTCAAGTCTGGTTTAAAGATGAAGTTGCCCATCAAGAATTAGCATCTGGACAGCAGACCGAGAGGGCACACAGGTCACCTGGTCAGGCTTCCTCAGTATTGTGAGATGTTTTATATTTTTATGAAATTACAGCAGTTATTTTTATTTGTGCCTATGTTTTAGCATATGCAAATATTAGGGAAATTGGTTCCCTCTTTTGTCTTCTTTTTTGGCAATGTGTAACCCTACGAGGAGTTAGTCCTAATTTTCCTGAATAAAGTTAACTTGCATGCTTTACTATAATACTGCGGGCTTTGCAAATAACTTAACCAAAAGTTGACATAGCATGTTACTTAGCAGAGGGATCCATTGTGGCCAAATGTTTGCACTTTTATATCTGATTGCAACGGGAGAATGTTAGGTTCATGCTTAACTCTCTCATAGATATCAATGGGACTTTAAAAGGTTTAATGTTGGTAGGAATGTTCCATTGCTGTCTAGAAAAAACATCAAATACTGTTGCAGGGATGGTGGTGATGGTGACTGATTCTTTGCCTGTCTCTTCATGTCATGATAAATATCCTGATAAAGAATTTGCACGCTGGATTGTACTGGCTTTCCTATTCCTGAGAGTTAGCTCCGATTGCAGAAGATCTCCAAGATGGCTAAACCAAGAAGCAAAGTTTATCTCAACCTAGTTACCCACAATTCCAATGATAATCTTTCCAGGCACCTTTCTCACTTTGCGGTCTTAATTTCCCACCTAAGTCCAAATCTTGTTTGTGAGTTTGGTTGCCTGCTGGGCCCATCTTATCTGAGTGGCATCTTCACACCAGCTGAACCCTCTTTATGCTGACTATTGATCCACTGTTAAGCACAAACTTGAAATGAAAAAAAGGCATCTTTAATTTCTTGCTCCCTTGGGAGCATTTGATTTCAATGTGGGGGTTTGTGGCCTGTTGAGACTTATTACATTTTGGTTGCAATTCTGAATTTGAATGAATGTTGAAATCTTTATTGTTTCAGCTGGAGCAAATTCTATAGGTTTTCCCTGGTCTTAATTAACTACAAAACTGGGTAACTTTTCCATTTGTCGTTGTTCTCTTCCTCCATGTTTTTATTTTCTCAAAAATGCAAATCTAACTTGCAAATTACTGCAATCTTTCACATATCTTTCACAGTTTCCTGTGTATAAGGCCTCCTTGCAAAATTGGAGTATCACCAACCATGTTTTTTTCTTTTACAGGTATATTAGAGTTGGAGATAAGGAATGTAAATTTCATCTAAAATTCCAGCTCATCCTCCATACAAAACTTGCTAATCCTCACTATAAACCAGAAATCCAGGCCCAGACTACATTGATCAATTTTACAGTTACACGAGATGGTTTAGAAGATCAGTTGTTGGCAGATGTTGTTAATATGGAAAGACCAGACCTGGAACACTTCAAGGTGTGTGTATGTATAAATATAAATGTGAAATGTGTCTATGTTCTTGTTCATACATCTGAGTGTTCCAATATAAATGTGCTTTTTTTTAATTCAGCATTTATCTTTTAAAAATACGAGTGCTCTGTTCATTTGCATCGTTTTTTTGCTTGGGTCGCATTTGAAACCCCCCACCACCCCCTTGAAATATTCTTTCTGAGTTAAAAAATCAAAGCTTCCCCACCTGCCACATAACCTGGATTTCTTTAAAGGTACCACAGCAGCCACAGAAATAATTATGTTAAAATGTAAGACATAAATCTGGATGTTCAGCTCACGCTTATTGGGGTGGGTGCTAAATTCTATACCTGATACTTAGCTAATTTTTGTCTGGTTTTAAGTCTGCCTAATAATATTCAGAATAAAGGTCACGCTTTACATCTTTAGAACTGTTTTGTATTAATCCATTTCTTAATTACTAAACCCTAAAAATGAGGGCTATAATAAAGTCTTGGGAGATCAGCAAGTTTTGAAGTTCAGTGATGCGTACTTCCTGTATTAATGGTGCTTGAATTATAGGTTTGCAACCTTACCATTTTCATTTCAGTCTGAACTCACAAAGCAGCAAAATTATTTTAAAATTGAGCTGAAAATGCTTGAAGATGAATTACTGACACGCCTTTCAGCTGCCGAGAGTAATTTCCTTGGGGATACCCTCCTGGTAGAGAGGCTAGAAACAACAAAACACACAGCAGCAGAAATAGAAATTAAGGTAAAATTATAAATATGAAGAAATGGTAGCGTACAGCAACCATGATCATCTAATAATGCAAAAGTAACTCTTTTTTGAAATTTAAAACAAAGCTGTTTCTTTTTACCAATTCTTTCCCAGCTAATTATTTTATGTAAGTTGTGGTGTTTTCTACAGGAAATTGATAAAAAGAGGTTATCTGCGCAATTGTGTTAAAACATGTACTGGAAAGTCTGCATAACACTGTGTAGTAGGCTTTCTATCCAAATTATACTGTGATCAGGTATAATGGATAGGTTTTAGTCAGAAGGAAATATTTTTAATACGTTCAAAATAAAAGCTATAAAATGAAGGGAATTCTGAACAGGCGTGGGTGTTGGTTCTTTTTGCACTGCATATATAACTTTCAGTTGAAAATTAAGTGTTTGGGGTTTGTTTCTTAAGTATTAGCATTATTTCCCATGTCACCGTGTGTGTTTTTGGGGATACAATTAAAGTGAGACCATACATTACACAAAAGTTGCACGTTAGCTATTGCTACACCATAAACTTGGTATATTAAGTAAAACGCAAATGGTGAGAAAAAGAACAGATTAGTGGCATAAAATGCAGGCAAATTGGATGGCTTAAGTGTCTCATTCTCAGTTGAACTGCCAGTACTAACAGAAATAATATACCAAGTACGACAATGTAGACAGTACAAAATGAGGGAGTGCAAATGAACATGAATGCAATAAACGTGTATTTCTAATACCATGACTCGAAATTAATTTCTGCCACTTTGATGCACATCAGTAGATATTAGGTGCAGTCAGAATGCTTAAGGATAGCAAAATGTAGCTTGAAAATCACTGGGTTTTTTTAAAAAAGTTGGTAACCACTTTGAATTACTTCTCTTACATTACATTAATAGTGTCATGCAATATCATGGCATTACATATGGCAGTGTGTTATATCTGTATAGAAATTGAATGCCCTGTATGTGGTATTTTCATAGGTTTTATTAGGTATTCCCAAAGCACACAGAACCTATCAATTAATCTTCATACTCACCATATATTACCTTCCATTTGTAATATAAAAAACTCAGGCTCATGGTTGATTTAGCTGAAGAAGAGGACACAGTAGTTCTCCAAGCAGAGTAAACATTACATCCTTATACTTTCCCTTTGCTTTAAATATATGTTCATAACACAACGCCTAGAACAGATTATGTAGATGTGTTATTTCAGTATTATCTATGCTGAAATGTACTAAGCAGGGGTGGGCAGTGTGGAGCCCCCCAAATAACTGGCCTGCAACTCCCATGATCTCTCACCATTGGCTATATGGCTAGAGCTGATATGAGTTGGAAAACAAAATATCTGGAGGGGCACAAGTTGCCCACTTGTTCACTGGGGAATTTATGTAGTGATTAAGTCTCTGGCACTGATAGGCTGTGCTGATATGATGCTGTGGAATGTTCACAAACATTCTGTCTCCTGAAGGAATATGGAGCTTTTCTACACAAGGATGTTAATCCACTGAATCTGCTTTCGGTTTCATCATAGAATGGAGATATAAGCACAACAAGAAGAAAATGTTTCCTGCATTTTCACCACATAACCACAAGGTGGAAATGTGGTGTAGCACAATTACACATGTGGAAAAAGCATTTTCTTTCGCTTTTACAAATAATACATTTTCCCTGAGCTGAAGAAAAATCGCCGAAAGTGCTATTTAGAAAACAGAAGCAAAACTGCAGGGTCACAATATTGTCTAATGAAGTTGTAAACAACCATGAGTAGGGAATGCTGAATGCACAATAAATGCCTCTCATTGTCAGCAACATAATATTTACAACAATCCAATTTTGTATGTAGAAATGCATAGTCAGTTGACTTTTAAGAAAGACAAACAAATCTAAACCTCACTCAGTAGCATGCCTTATGGCCCAGGATGGAGGAGCCATGTGAGTATGGCAGGGAAATAGAACTCTGGAAACTCAGTGGGAAGAGTTTCTAGGAGATAGAGAAGCTGAGCGGCTATGAACTAAGAGCTGGAGGAAAGCCATAGAGCAGACTATGGCCAGTGTGGCCGCCCATTTAGATAGCGTTTGGGGCACTCATTCACTCTCTGAGCAGCTCCAGGTTTGAAAAGGCCCCTCGCAAAATGCCCTCTGCTGGGCCTCCTACTTCAGTGGCCCCCTGGTGGCCTTTCCCACTGGCAACAATTCTTCATATTCATTACCCATAAATGTCTGGTTTGGAGGGCCATGTGCCCTCCTGGGTTGCTGTAAGCCCTGGCGACTGCCTGTTGCTCTAACTCACAATATACTCACTCCAAAAAGATTGAAGACCCCATGCTCCAGTGCAACCTGATGCTGGTGGGGTGCCAGCATTGGCTGCGGCCCAGGATCTGGGAAATGCCTGTTTCCCTGGGCTTCTTCACATCAGCAAAATAAGGCACATTCCTGACTGGCTACTCACAGAAGTTTGCATGTCTTTTTGACTACTTCCTGCATGGCTCCCACACCTTTCCCCAGAAATTGAATTTAAAAACAAACAAACTGATATCCCAATTCTGATGAAATGTATTGGGATTTCCCACCCTGGATTCAGGGCTATGAGCAGTGAGAGGAGGGGGAAATTTCCATTATAGACCACGTGGTTTTACGTCTCCGGCAATGTAATGCAGCCCTATTACGACTGTGCAAGAGAAGCAGGTAGCAAAGGCCCAGTAAGGAAATACAATTTCCCCTTAATCTAAAGAAGGCCTCTGTCATCCCACCTCCACCCTGTCAGTCATTTAAGCTTAGATCCAAGTGAGTACAGTGGAAACTGATATCACTCAACATACTGTACCAGGAACACAGTACGCTGCTGTCTCTTTCTTTTCATACTTTTTGAACCCTGCTCAGCACTGGTGGCTTCTGAGGCCTTAGCTAGACCTATTGGTCTAGCAGGACAGAGGGGTGAAGATCTCGCGATATTTTTATTGCAACATCTCCCCCTCTTTTCACACGTGGCTTACAATGACCTCAGAGGGAGAGGCGTCGCGCTCGCCATTTTGGGTTTTTTTCTTAAAGAAGATGTGCACGAGCACTCGTGCGCAAAAAGTAAGGGTTTGTTTGTTTTTTAAAAATTATTTACCCCGCTCCCCACCCACCTCTGATGGGTGCAGTGCTCCTGAGGCGCTCTGCATCCCGTGCGAGGGTCCAGCTCCTCGCGAGTATCTGCGAGGAACCAGGACAAACCGTGATGCCTGCACACACAGTCTCAGGCTCAGCCCGAGACCACAGAAAAAACGGCCCTAAAATGTAGGGTGAGATCCCGGGACAAGGGAGGGATCATCCCTCCCTGATCCTGGGATCCCCTGTGTGTCATGTGGATGCACAGGGACAATCCCTGGGATCGCCCCGGGATTTTGCCCCGTCTAGCTAAGGCCTGAAACTAGGGCGACCATATGACCGGATTTGCCTGGATTCGTCCGGGTTTTTGATGACAAATCCGGGAGGGGGAGGGGAAATCCAGATTTTTCCAAAGAGCAGCTCTAATGGGAATCAACAAAAATGCTTATAATGCCATCATTTTTTAAGATAAAGACATGAAACTTGGCACGATGGTAGCTCTTAGGAAGAGCTTTAGTCACACCAAATTTGAAACAGATCCGTTCATCCATTGATTTTTTAGGTTTTTTTTTTAAAAAAATGAGGTTTTAAAATTATTTTTAAAAATCGTCATTTTTAAAGATAAAGAGATGAAACTTCGCACCATGATAGTATTTAGGTAGACCTTTAGCCACACCAAATTTGAAACAGATCTGTTCATCCATTGATTTTTAGGAATTTTTTTAAAATTTGAGGATTTAAAAACATTTTTTTAAATATTATTTTTAAAGATAAAGAGATGAAACTTGGCACCATGATTGCTCTTAACAAGGACTTTAGCTATGCCAAGTTTGAAACAGATCTGTCCATCCATTGAGTTTTAGGATTTTTTTTAAAGTTTGAGGTTTTAAAATTATTATTTTAAAATGACATTTTTAAAAGATAAAGGGCTGAAAGTTGGCACCATGATTGCTCTTAAGGAGAGATTTAGCCATGCTAGGTTTGAATCAGATCTGTTCATCCATATTTTTTTTTAGGATTTTTTTTATTGTTATTGTGTTTTAAAACTGCTGGAGCCATGTCCTTCAAACTCAGGTTGTCAAACCTCCTCTTTGGGGTTTTGCATATTGAGTAGTTTCAGCCCTTGGCATTAAGGGGATCTCCAGTCTTTAGGTAAACTGCCACAACACCCACCCTAATGTTAGAGTAGAGAAACTTGTGACAATTATACACAAGCTTTTTTAAAAAATTGAAATTAAAAAAAGCCAGCCATCTGGCCAGCCAGTAGCAAACCCTGTTAACTACAACAGCAGCTTGCAATGAGTGAAGACACAGTCAGAAAAGATATTTGAGGGAAGGGGAGACTGTATCACACAAAGCATAGCAAAAGCTTCAAAGTACAGCAAAACCTACAAAAGTAGGAGTGAGTGAAGTTAATTTCAGATACATTGAATCTCTCACTTGTTCTTTATTTTAGTGATTTTAACATTAAGATGCTATGTAGAACAGATTTGTCTTAAATGTGTGCTGTAAAATCAGACATGTGACCAAGGCTATGTTTGGGTGGGCACGCCCCCTTAGTGCTGGACATGCCCCCTTGGGGGTCGACCATGTTGTCCTCCTTTTTAGTTTCCAAAATATGGTCACCCTACTGAAACGAAGGGCTGACTCTACCATTATGCAGAGTGAGGAGGCTACCTCAAGCCGTGGTCGCTGGAGTGGATAGCAGTGAAAGCCCTGCTGTCTGTTTCTCTAGGCCTCCCTGGACATTCCCCTATGTTGGAGGGACAGAGTTATGCGCACAACAGTGCCTGTCCTGTGCCTGCCGCCCTCAGGTGTGGTGGAGGATGTTGAAGTAAGATTCAACATCCCTGTTGTTGAAGTAAGGTTCAGCTGCCAGTCTGGTCAGCCTCAGCCTATGGAATAGGAGACGGGGCAGGGGGCAGCACTGCTGTAGGAAAACTTTGGCCTTTCCCTCAGGCAGCAAAATGCCTTGGGCCAGCCCTGCTGAGCCTCGTAGTCATATCATCTGAGTCCCAATTCATAACATGTCGTTTTTGAACCTTGCAGGTTATGGAAGCAAACATCAATGAAGTAAAGATCAACGAGGCTCGTGAGCATTTTCGCCCGGTAGCAGCAAGAGCATCCCTGCTCTACTTCCTCATGGATGAGCTGAAAAAAATCAATCCAATGTATCAGTTCTCACTCAAGGTTACTCTTCAGAAAGAAATCGATATGTTTGTCTGCTGCTGTTTTAATCTGGCATCACTATTGGTTTACATGCTTGTCTGTCTCCTCTCACAGGCATTTAAGGTTGTATTCCACAAAGCTGTGCAGCAAGCAGAACCGTCCAACAATGTGAAGGAGAGGGTCAACAACTTGATTGACTGTGTAACCTACTCTACTTTTATTTACATCAGTCGTGGCCTTTTTGAGAGGGATAAGCTTACCATCACTGCCCAAGTGGCTTTCCAGGTATGATGGGATGCAGGATGGGACTTACTCCCTGGGATTTACTCCCTAGGATTGCAGCCTTAGAGATTTGCTACACACAGGAAAAATCCCACAGTCTTACCGGGGCTTTCATCCTCACAGTATTCCCACCATCATGACACATTCCTTTACATGTGAACACATGATTTGGAATTGAAAAACTTCCCTTCTAGGAAAGGCCCCATTGTGGTTTAATGAGATAGAGCCATCTAGTGGTGGAGAGATCCTGAGATATGCTGGATAATATCATATTATCTGGAATTTTTTTTTTAAATGTCCTATTTCCAGGGGATAGCGCAGGAGACATCCTGCCTGTTGATGACATCATGTAATGAACCTGCAAACTTCGATGAGTGGCCAATCATGAGAGTGCAATAAATTGATCGTTTAGAGAAGCTCTTAGGCAGTGCATAGACAATTGGTTCTCCCCACACCACCATCACTAACGCTACCTGAAAGATAAAAGCAGTAGAGCCACTTTTGTCCATGGTAGGAATGGGGAAGAAATTAGCTTGGTTTGAAATGATCTAATTTCTCACTTGTAAGCCAATATATGCACTGAAGCTTTGAAGCTTTGATATCCTTTGAAGTTTACCCTTCTCTGAATTTATCAATGGAGTTCTCCAGTTTAAAAATGCATACAAAAATGCATATATTTGTAGCAAAATTATGTTTAAAAATGTAGTACATTAAGAAAAGTACTAGGCAACATCGTATTCAAAAATGCATTTATTAGGAGAAATGCACACAAAAATATGTATGCATTTTCTTGCAAAGTTTTTTAAAAAGCAAAAAAAAAGTAAAGTTCAGGACTGAACTTATGATTGGAAAAGAAACTGAGAAAAACCAAAATTAAGAAACAATATAATGTTGAATGTTTTATATAAAGCACCCCAAACACTGAAAGCATAAATAAGTACAAATTACATTAAGACATAAATTTACTTACTCAAATTAAAACTGCCTACAGAAATGCCTCCAAAATTAATTAACCAGCAACTAAGATGATTGCTGAAGGCAACAGACTGCTGCAGTTTTTCTGAGCGTTTAGTATAAAAAAGTATTGTATTATTTATTTTTGGAGCCCTGTCCTCCTTTTCATATAGTCAACCAATGTAATAAGTACTCAGACATCCGTCTCGTATTTTTTAGTTTTATTTTATTTATGCTTGAAGCAAAGTACACATACTTTTCACATTAATTCCAGAATCTGACGAAACGTTCTTAGGCACATAGGAAGTTGCTTTATACTGAATCAGACCATTGGTCTATTTAGCCCAGTATTGCTGACACCTGGTCCAGCATTGCAGAGAAAAACACTGGACCGTGAACAGAAAAAGTTGGGAATGATTCACACGACACGCTAAGCCATAACGTTTAGCTCAAAATGCTTAACCACCGTGGATTAGCGTCTTGTCTGAACAAGGTCACTGATACTCTCTGTTTTGAAAAAACAAAACAAAACAAAAAACAGGTGACCCCTGAGGAAGGAGATCTCTTTCCAAAACGTGTTTGGCTTCTTAAAGCAATTAGAGGCACTTGAGAATATCTTCTCTCCTGTTTTGTTTTGTTGTTTTTACAAAATTCATGCCATTTCCTCTCATTGATTCTTTGAAAAATAGTAAAGAAGACATATTTATAGACTTGTGGCCACCTACATGCAGCATAGGGTGACCATATTTGGGAAACCAAAAAAGAGGACACCCAGCGCACAGGGTGGGAATGCAGCTTTCCGGGGCCTCTGGAAAGCATGTCATTACCCCTGCCACCTTAAGGGCCCCATTTGGGGGGAAACAGTTTAGTTTAGTACCTCTATAGCCACAAACTACGGTGGCCATAGAGGTACTAATAACTCAGAGGCCCCGTGATATCTTAAAATCATGCGTGGCCTGGTTATTTTTACCTGCGTCACTGGTGACAGAAGCCTGCAGAAGGACGCGGCGGCGGCTGGAGGTAAGGCCCGCCCGGTGCCGCTCCGAATTGGCCTGAGACAACCGAAAACTTCAGAGCCGATCGGCTTCAGGGAGCCTCGGGCTGAGCCGGAACCACCTCAGAACCGAGCCAAGGTGGGCCAAATCAGCCCACCTTGGCTCGGATTTGGTGCCCTGGCCTGAGGCGGTGCACAGCCCTAGCAAACAACTCTTGCAGGTTGTGTTAGCAAATAATGACTGCGCCTCTTTGGTGGCTCTAAATCTTTCTCAACTCCATTGCTATGTGCTGAATCAATTCGGGCCTGTTTACCACCCTGATGCTTATTCTTCTGTATCACAAAGGCAGCTGATCCCAGCCATTTTCCTGCATATTTTATATCTTTGGACCAGAGAGCTTACTAATGCTGATAGATGCTTAAGATCATGCTATAATCTCTCCACCACACACACACACAATTATCTATTACTGAATATAAATCAAACATGTGCATGTTAAGGTTAGGAACAGATGGCACTTCTGTTACACGAAGAAGAAATGAGGGTGAAAGAGCAGCAAAGTTGGGGGGGGGGACCCCTTCCCTTCCTAGCTTACTAGGATCCATTGTGTTGACCTCCTGTTACACTTAGCTGTGACTCTGTATTGTCATAAAGAGATGTTAGAAGCTGAAGAGAATTATGTTAACCTTTAGTCCCTTTGTGCATTTTAGCAGGTTTCCTTTCCACCTCAACGAAACAAAACCCCTGGATGGCGATAGAAAATGTCAGCAAGGCATCTCAATATAAGAGCGCAATACATTTGCTGACCTGCTCCCATCCCTGGGCTTTCTCAGATAGATTTAGTTGCAATCATGATAATGACATTGTTGCCTTCTTTAAAAAATAATAATTTAAGCTCACTTATCTGTCTGCCTGGGATAATAAAGCTGTCTCAACAGAATCCTTTCATATTGTGGAGATTGAAACTAGAAAGATGTTTACTGAAATGCTTTCAACCCCACTCAAATATTCATTATTTACTGCTTGCTAAATATTTGCTGTTTTATGTCTCATCCTTTCCAGTCCCGCTTTTCCTCAACCCTCAAACATTTTAAAGAAAATGCCTATTTTAAGAAATGACAATTCCCTTACACATGCGCATAGCACATCTTCTTCCACATCCCCAAATGGCACATGTTATGTTAGAATTGAAACCAACACTATCCTGAATGGTCGAATTTTGCTGGATGGGTGAGGGGAAGGGGAAGGAGACGCCCTTGCAAGATGGTTCCAAGAGGATTCTCCCTGTGAATGTGTTTTGAAGCCCACACATCAGTTGTTTGGACCCAGTATAAACTTGCACTATAGACACACACATTCACGCGCACACACACTCCACAATTCCATCTCATATGTACAATCTCATGATTTGTATTTATAGCTAGACATGGAGGTATGGTGTGGGTTTGAACCAGACATTTACTCTCACATATATTTTGAGGATGTAAATCCTACCAGCAGTACTGGCTTCCACTTGTCCCTAGGATCAGTGCCCCTGACTATTATGGTAATCTCTGGCACTGGTAGGGTGACCATATGAAAAGGAGGACAGGGCTCCTGTATCTTTAACGGTTGCATAGAAAAGGGAATTTCAGCAGGTGTCATTTGTATATATGGAGAACCTGGTGAAATTCCCTCTTCATCAGCACAGTTAAAGCTGCAGGAGCTATACTAGAGTGACCAGATTTAAAAGAGGGCAGGGCACCTGCAGCTTTAACTGTGGTGATGAAGAGGAAATTTCACCAGGTTCTCCATTTATGCAAATGACACCTGCAGAAATTCCCTTTTCAATACAACTGTTAAAGTTACAGGAGCCCTGTCCTCCTTTTCATATGGTCAGCCTAGGCACTGGTAGGTCTTGAGAGAGCATGATCTGGTTCACACATAACATTAATCTCTGGTTTGTGATGTGCAAACCCAGCAAACAACCCAAAAACAGAATCTATGTTTGCTTGCTGGTTTATGAACTCTGGGTTTTTTCAATCATGGATTGTCATTTCATGTGAACCAAGTACCATGGGTTGTTCATGGATTATTGCACCAGACTACAGAGGCAACAGGCAAGAGTGGTAAAACAACAACAACCAGCCATTCTGCATGCCAGTATTACAGCGTCACAAAGCCATTTGGGATACAGAGCCATTTGGTAGGGAGGGAGCAAAAGAGGAAGGAAACAAACAACCCAGGTTTGTTCGATCATCTGCCAGATAAACTCTGGGTAGGACAACAAATCATGCATTAAATAAACTATGGGTTAATATAACGTGCAAACCAGGCCACTGTCTCATATAAGGAAGCACAAGTCTCCATCTTGTGAACCGCCCAGAGAGCTTCAGCTATTGGGCGGTATAAAAATGTAATAAATAAATAAATAAATAAATAAATAAATAAATAAAAGTCTCCCTCTTAAGTTCTAATTTTAACTGCACCAGGGCTTGCTTGCTCTCTCTCTCTCTCTTCCAGATAAGGTCCTGGGCCAGGAACTCACTGATCAGAAGATTGACTGTTCTACTCTAACACTGCTTCTGTTTGTCTCCAGCTAATCTCACAATAATTTGACAATAGATACTTAGATACAGGGAAATAAGTTTCCACTAATATGTTTCATCAGTCATGATCTACAACAGACTTTACCAATACAGTGCCACCGAGATATGCTGGACCACAACTCCCATCGGCTGTACTGACTGGGGATAATGAGAGTTGTAGTTCACACATCATGGGGGGCACCAGGTTGGGGAAGATTAATCTGTAATATTGCTTCCATTTTTCCCTCATGGTAATGGGATTGCAAGCTGGCCGGCCTACCACCACCCCTCCCCAGATCTCTAGGCCTCGGTGAAGTGTACTGTTCCCCCCAAACCCATGTTGTGCCCTGTGTAATCTGGTGCATTTCAAAAGCTAAACATTTCCTATTCAGGGGTATCTTCAGAACCCTGGGCTCCGTTTCCTGGGAATAAAAAACTCCATCGGAAACACCCCTGTTCTCCTCGTTCTCATTTCATTTGTTTCAAAGGGCAGCTGCTCTCAACAGCCAATCATCATGTTACGTTTATTTTTCCATTCTGATTGCTGGCATTTGTGGGATTCCTTTGACTCTCCTGAACGTTTTCCAATCAATTGCAAATATTGGTGCACGAAAGATGTTGCCCTTTCATGAAGTGCTTAAAACAAATTGAAGAGCATTTAGATGACTGATTTTGCTTTACAATAGCAGAGAGTTACAGCCATAAATAAATTATAAATGTACTTATAATGTTTATATACACAATCAAGATTTTAAAAGCCTCACAATAATAAAAAACCTAAAATCTAAGCCTAGGCTCACATGACAATACAAACTATGTAATCAATAACACTGGCACCTAAATGGTTTATAAAAGTGAACTCCCCTTTCTTATCCTCGGGGGAGGTACCGTTTAGCACATTGAGACCAGTCTGCAAAATCATTTGGGCAAACATTTTTCCTTGGGAGTTTACTGTTTGATCCTTGGAGTGTCTGTCCTCTAGCCATGGGAAATCCTCCTGTGAAAGATGGGTTATTTGTTCTACAGCAGACCAATCCGAGCCCAGCCGAACATTAAAATCACCTGCTAGAATCAGTGGGACATCAGGGAACTGAGTTTGCAGGGCCTCTATGTAATCTGAAAGGTTTTCCCATACATCCTCACTGGAATGGGCCGATTTCCAGGGGGGGATGTAAGCATTAACCAAGATAAACGGTGTAGACTCAGTTTTTAAAAATATAGCCAATGCCCAGGGTTGCAAGTTGTTAATAAGATAGCTTTCAGCCTTCAGAGAGGTGGAGATGCAACAAGCTAGACCCCCCCCAAGGTCGCCCTGTGCCTCTGCCAGAGGTCGCAGGAACTGCATATATTTTGTAGTCACTCAGGCAGATATCCCCAGTGCACCAGGTCTCTTGTAGAAATATAATGTCGAAGATTTTAAGGTATCTTCTAAAAGGGAGATCCATTTTTTTGTTGGACCATCCCGAGATGTTCCAGGAGACACAGTTTAGTGGAATTCGGCCAGCTTTTGTTTGTCAGGAGAGACAGTCCAGTTCTATCCGGTCAACTAGGGGGTCCAATAGCACAGAGCCATTTGGGTAGAAATGTATATTCTGTTTCGGGTTTTCCTTTGGGTCACTTTCTTGTGGGCCAGTACTGGTACTGCAATTGAGCCTACTATCAGTTTTATATTATTAGCTTGTATTATTCTTCTGATTGTGGTGTGATGGAGTATGGATATGCTATTATGTTATTATGTTAATATGCTATTTTGCCACTATTTTATTTGTTTGCAAATGGCCTAGTTGGCTAACAAGCAATAAAGATTACAAACTATGGGTGGTATCCAATTGGGGCAGTGCATGCGCAGCAAGCCCACCAGGCATCATCTGCACACACTCAGTCCTGCCAGGTCCAGCCGCGATATAACGCTTCCAGGGTTAAGCCCTGACCCACATGAAAACACACCCATCTAGGAACCAGCATTTGTGCATGTGTCGGGGCTTATCTTCGGAAGCGCTATGTTCAGGGGCCGCATGTGGCACATGCGGATCGGAGCCCAATGGAGCTGGCTGCGCAGGCACCGCCCCTATTGGATACTACCCCAAGTAAATATGATAATGCCTTGTGATAGGCCATATTCTATCAAACACGAGTTAAAACTTTCTGCCCTAAGGGCCTGTTTAGAAGTTACCTGGGATTCTCCCCAGTGCAAGATTGGGAGTGGGCCTCAGACTTACACACTTCCTCCTCCTCACACCAGTTCCCCTCACAACAAGGAAATGTTATGAATACCTGGGGATTGTGTGTTTATTAGGACATAGGAACACTTTGATCCATTGAGGTTTAGGCCTCATCTACACCAAGCAGGATATAACACTTTTAAAACGTTATGAAAACGGTATATGTAATGTGTCCTGGGCCTGAACAGTTGTCATAACCCTTATAAACCGTTATAAGCAGTAGTGTAGATCCTGCCCTGGATATTGCACTATGAAAGCGGTATATAAAAGGCAGGAGCCACACCAAGCAGGATATAGTGGTATGAAAGCAGTATGTGGTATGTATCTATGAGCCCCAACAGTTGTCAGTGCACTTCAATACCGCTATAAAGCAGTAGTGTGGCTCCTGCCTTTTATATACCCCTTTCATACCACTTTCATAGTGGAATATCCTGCTTGGTGTCAGCAGGGTCAAGAAAGCCTAATATTTCTGGCTGCATTCTGCCCTCCCCCCCCTATAGTGCGGAGAGTGAGGAAAGAAATGTGTGAGTACAAGGCCTGCTCCTGAATGCTTGGGACAGGGGGAAGTAAAGCCTAGTAGGCCTGAAGTACTGGTTCAGTCAAAACTCTCTCTGCCTAACTAGATGTGACATTGTGTCTTTAGCTCTTGCATGGCTCTTTGTTTTGTTTTTTAAATACCCAACGTGCGGGAGCAGGGACAGCCACTACAGCACAGTAGAATGGGTGGGGAAAGAGTTTTCTCCGACATCCTGTGCTTCCTGTCAGAATCAGCCCTGACCCACACTTGCTATTCACAATGGGAGGAAAACTCCCATTGGCACAACCTCCTTCACCCCAATTCTGGTTGGGACTACAGTAAGGACAAAGTTAAAGCTCCCTCCCCTTGTGCTGAGGTCCCAGTCTGCCCCTCTCCATGGCCAGCTATTCGTTTTCTCTAAAATCAACTATGCAAGGATTAAAGTCTTGAATAACATCTAGTTTGGCCCTGAGCACCATTTTATATATTACTAACCATTTCCAGCTTGGAAACAAATTAGGCAACGTGGATAAAATATAGCATGTGACACAGTCCTAAGATTTACCTCAAGAATCTTCAAATCTGTTTTTTCAACGGATGTTTTCCAAGTATGTGATTATTTTTCCTCTGCTTTTGTTTTTAATTTGTTTGCATGTTGTTTTTATTTCTAGCTTTTGCTTATGAATAAGGAGATTGATGCTCGTGAGCTGGATTTCCTTTTGAGATTTAATATCGATCACAGTTACAACAGCCCTCTGGAATTCCTCTCCAACTCTACCTGGAGTGCAGTAAAGGTATAGTATGCCTGCATCGTACTAGCTAAACCTGTACAAAATGCCACCACATTATAAAGAATTGGGGGGGGGGGGGACATATTTTGGAAATACGAAGAGTTTGCTGTCCAAAACTTAATTCTTCTGCTGACATTTGCCCTTTTAGACAATGAGCTTCATGGATGAATTTCGTGGCTTGGACAAAGATATCGAAGGGTCTCCAAAACGATGGAAAAAAGTGGTGGAGTCAGAATGTCCAGAGAAAGAGAAGTTTCCACAAGAATGGAAGACAAAAAGTTCCCTGCAGAAACTGATTATGATGAGAGCTTTGAGACCCGATCGAATGACTTATGCTGTCAGGTTGGATTATGTGTACTAACTCTTAGAATGCACTGAAGGGCAGAATTGTGGACTCTGCTTGATTTATAGTAAATACAAGACATGATGAAATGCTGTGTTGTTGAGACTGTCTTTCTTTAGAGCTGAAATGCTATTTCCCCAGAGGCATTATTAACTGCAACTCTTCATTGTAGGAACTTTGTTGAAGAGAAACTTGGAGCCAAATATGCAGAGGGACGTAAAACTGACTTCGCCAAATTGTTTCAAGAAAGTGGTCCTGCTTCGCCCATAATATTCATTTTATCTCCCGGTGTTGACCCACTGAAAGACGTTGAATCTTTAGGTAGGGCTAACCCCAGAACCATGCTTGTTGATTTTTTCACTCATACAATAAAGCTAACTCTGCTGCATTAGAATGGCACTGCCATCTCTGATACGATAACATTTTAATAGTAAAGCTTTGTGACAATGTAGGAATATAGGAAGCTGCCTTATACCGAGTTAGACCATTGGTCCATCTAGCTCTGGGCCAAATGACACATGACCTTAACTACATAGTATAGCTATTGAACTCAGGTTTGTATTCAAATTGCCAGGCAGGGCCAGCCCTGCAATTAGGCAAAGTGAGGCAATTTCCTCAGATAGCAGATGCTGGCCAGTGGTGGCAGCCTCCCAGCTGTTCCTCCTGTGTTGGAGGTCAGAGCTCTGCCTCTCCTAAATTAACTTGCTGTCATAGGTTGGTAGAGGACACAATCCCATGATCAATGTCGAATCAGATTCGCATTAAAGGTGCAATATCCCTGGATAGGGCTTAGCTTCTCTCAACCCTGAAGCATGTGCCTCCTTTCTTTGGCCAGAACTAGATATTCAGTGGCAAACATGGGATACCCAAACCTATATTTGCCCCCACTAATGCACAGCATGGGTTGCTTCAACCATCGGTTGTTACATGTGAACCTAGTCACAATCACTGTTGCATCTAGTTTGGCCTTCAGTTCCATGTAAGTAATTAGTTTTTCAGTGAGATATTTTGTTTAAAGAGGGAGTATTGTATGTTTACACTAAATATATTTTTCTCTGTATTCTCCCTCCCACCTCTCCCTTGCTCATTTTGTTGTAACATTGTGTAGTTTTCTGCAGGCAGGATCCCTTCATTTTATTTAAGTTTTGTTTAATATGAAAAGATAGATCAATCACTTACCTTGCAGAATGGGCAAGTGTGAACTCATAATTCAGCATAATTTGTCCCAATCCTGCAACCTGGGCTTTGTTTTGTGTATATAGAACTCCTGTGTCCATAAGAGCATGCCCTCACTTCAGTAGATGTGGCAAAAGCTATGTGAGTTTTCTTTTTAAAAATATATATAATTAAAATTAAAATCTTATGTACTTAAGGCACAATACTATGCATTGTTCAGATGAGGGGGAAGTCCTAACTGGCTGGGGAATGTTGGGAATTGTATGACTTTTTCCCATGTAAACATGTGTAGGAATGCACACTTAAGGAGTTGCCTTATGCAATGCATTGGCCCAACTACCCCATTATTAGCTACTCTGACAGGCAGCTGCTTTCTAAGATCTAACCCAGATGTTTTCTCAACCTGAGATCCTTTTAAAGAGAAACCAAGGAACAGAACCTGAGATTTTCTGCAAGCTAACTATATGCTCTGCCTGTCTCTTTTCTCAAAATGATAAATAACTATCAAGTGACGTAATTTTGCATTCTTCAGAATAATCATGTCAGTGTGCCCAATAGTAAGCCAGGGGTCCAGCCCTTTGACATTTAAAATTAGAAGTTTGGCGATTCTGGCGTAAAGACAGAACAACAAGTTATAATGGATATGATCAACCACCTTTTGAACTCTGGGTGAAATCCCTGTGGATTTTAGTGAGTCTGGGTTGTACTCATTTTGCTTGTCTAATAAAACTGATATTTTTGAATCATCGGAGGGTTCTTGTGTGTGTTTTTCGTTTCTTTATTTGTTAGTTTCATTTTCCAGAGTAGAACATAATATTACTTCAAAAAGCACATGTTCTCTAGCATTTTACCAAAGCTGTATCGTTCCTTTTAGGCAGCAAGCTTGGCTTTACCATTGATTCAGGGAAGCTTCACAATGTCTCTTTGGGTCAAGGGCAAGAAGTCATCGCAGAGATGGTTATGGAAAAGGCATCAAAAGAAGGCCACTGGGTTATACTTCAAGTAAGTCTAAGCCCTTCATTACACCAATTTTGCATTCTAGTATTGTTGTTTTGAAGGCTTTCCCCCAAATAATGGATGCATGGCACAGACACATTAGAATAATACTTTTTAGGTTCTCCCAATACAGGGAGTGGAGGAGGGAATGTATCACTCCTCATTGAGGTGTGTGCATGTTCATAGTGTTGATTACAGTATAAAAATGCAGGCTGCTGCAGCAACTGCTTTGTATGGCTGGGAGATTTATTGAAATACTTTCTCAAATGCTTGCTATCTGATTTACTCATTTATTATCTTCTTTTTTTAAAAAAAATAAACACCCTTTAAGAAATATATGTGTTGAAGAAAGTATTGTTGTTATTTATAATCAGATGAATAGATACAAACAGGGAAGATTGCTGTTATTATGCAGTACATTGTACTAAACAAATGCTTGTGATTCCCCCCCCCCTCACCTCCCTAAATATTGTGCCACATCAAACTGCTCCCTTTGGCTCGTATCAATAAAATATTTCATATTTCAAATCAATAGCTCACTGGGAAGCCTATTTTTATCTCCCCTCTAGAATATTCATCTTGTTGCAACGTGGCTTGACACATTAGAGAAATTACTGGAGAGGTACAGTGAAGGAAGTCACCTCACCTATCGGGTTTTTATGAGTGTTGAGCCTGCCCCCGCACCTAAAGAACATATCATTCCTCAGGGAATCTTGGAAAACTCTATTAAAATAACCAACGAACCACCAACCGGGATGCTGGCTAATCTTCACGCTGCATTGGATAATTTTGACCAGGCAAGTAAAAACATCACTTGGAAGGATCCAACACAAAAAATTAGATGATTAAAAGTGGAATCCTGTGCATGTCTACTCAGAAGTAAGCCACATTGAGTTCAGTGTGTGCAGGATTGCAGCCTAAATATATTATTTTAAAATGATGTGACCACTTCAAGAGCTACCTCAAACTGTAAAATGGGCTGATTTTTTATTTTATTTTGTAAATAACCCAAAGAGCCTCACCTTTAGTGTTGCAAAACACAGATTAACAAATATAGTTATCTGGCTAAATGCATGCATATCCCTACTGTGGTTATAAAGAACAGTTATGGGGAGATCTTGATTCATAATATCTAACAATGAAAAGATGAAACTTCAGTGGCTCAACTTTTTCATCTCTCCTTTTCAGAATTAATTTAAGGAAGTGTTTCTTGGTCTTTTGGCTTTTAAAAGATATAAGACCATACAAATCAAAGAACACCATGAACTATTGGGCAAACATCACCAGTTAACTGGCATTTTATTCAAAATGGTAGACCAGGATAGTTGATCTAAAGCTTTTGTTATATTTTACCAACTGATGAATTAATATTTCTGAAATTATTTTTGAAAGCTTTTAAATAAAAGGATAGAAGAGAGATTCTTGGATATGTTTTCTGCTTTCATGTTAACATTTAAGTAGGCTTTTAGGAAGGAATAAAATAGCTGCTGGTGGTACAAAAGAGGTGTGGTGGAGAAAATGCCAGACAACGCATGATATATAAATGAAAAGAGCAAGTGTTTTGTCACTGTCTTGTCTCAGTTAGTTCTTTAAGTCCTTACTTTCAGCTGTCAAAAATACATTGTCTGTACCCTGACACACAATCTCTCTCAGAAGAAGAAAAAAATGTATTATTTTCTTTAGAACATTCTTGATCAGTGTACTCGGGAACAGGAGTTTAAGACCATTCTGTTTTCACTCTGCTACTTCCATGCCTGTGTGGCTGAGCGACGGAAATTTGGACCCCAGGGCTGGAACAGGAAATACCCTTTTAACAATGGGGACCTTACCATTTCGGTCAATGTGCTGTACAATTACCTGGAAGCAAACTCACAGGTAGGTCGGCATGTCATCGTGCCCACTTAAGAACCACATCCATCCATCCATGAAGGCCTTAGTAAATGTGCTGTCCGGAATTCTCTTGTTTCCTATGTACACGGTGCTCAGGTTGTTCCTGTAAGTTACATACATTTTTTTGAGGCCAATTAGGGCATTCTGTGACAAGTGATTTTGTGTGACCATTCCTGTACGTGACATACAATGCTGGCACCTTGGTGACAAGATTGTCCTGAACCTGATGGTTGAAAAAAAAAGATTGACTTGGTCTTTAGTGAAGGAAACAATTATTGTGTATTAATTCAAGCCTGCTTTCTGGCTTCACAGATCTTTCTGTGTGGGGGTGGGGGTGGGGGTGGGGGGGTGCTTTTATATCTTAAGTATATTTTTTAGAAATTACGTTATTGGTTCTCAGATACCTTGGGAAGATCTCCGTTACTTGTTTGGTGAGATTATGTATGGTGGTCATATTACAGACGATTGGGATAGGAGACTTTGCCGCACTTACTTGGAAGAGTATATGCAACCCCATCAGGTAATAAGAATAACTGCTCAAACCCACAATGCGTTTCCTGAGTTAGAGCTCCCCCTACTGGAAGCTGATACGTTCTTTTTAGGGTGTACTCTGCTCTTAACTGCATTGATTGAAGAATATATTCCTGCTTATCCTTATTTATGACAGCAGACGTGTGAGGATGATAACGTGCAAATTTAGGGCCCTCCCTGTGTTTTACATTAGCACTGAAAGCAAATTTAGGTTGTAATTTTGTTTACTCTACTTTTATGTGAGTGCGTAATGAACAGAATGGATTCCCATACAATAGCTTGACATTCATCTTTATATGGTAATCTAACAATCTACAACAGATTTACAGTCAAGTTTACAGCTGGAATAGCTCAGTGTTTGGGGCTGTTTCTTTTATGAGCTGTCAGTTGATTAAAACATAGCTTCCCTCCCCTCCCCCTGCATGGTAGAACTTGGTACATGGAACAGGCATACCCATTTCCTTCCTATTCTCATAATGCCAAAGAGCCAGGATCAGCTGACATCTTGGTTGTGATCACAGAGAGATATTACTTTATTATATAGAAGCAAGCATATGAAGTGATACTATCATTATTAATTATCACCATAACTGATCATGTGAATCGGTTCTTAGATTTCAACTTAGCTGGAGACTAGTAATCAAAGGATCACAGTTCTAAACCACAGAAAGGGAATCAGTTCATGCTTTTGCATCCAGGCCTTGAAGCCAGGTTTGTCTTAAAATAGGTCCACCTGTTTTTACTCACCATCACTGCTAATGGATGATTCAGTGCTCTGGGCTCCTGCATTTCTCCCTCCAGTTTCTTTGCTTTCAAATGCAGAGAATTAGCATAGAAAAATTGAAATTCTGGTGGAGCAATGTCCTCTTCTTTCTACCCCCAGGTAAGATTGCAGATGATTTCGTTGTACAACATGCCTTGCCCTTTCCTGTGGTATAAAAAGACCTGGTCTCTCCATCATGGGAGTGTCTTCAGTTTTCACAGCTGCGGGTGGGGACAGTTAATCCCCATGGTAGGAGGAAGCACAGGCTTTCCAGTGGCTGTTCAGCTCGTTGGGACCACCCCCTGCCTGGCCTTCCTGCTCTTCCAGTGATCAATCAGTGGTCGCAAACCGCACCCAGAATGCCCCCAGCTAGAAACCGAAGTGAGGTCACAACTAACAGATGGTGGGTAGACAGTGGTGACCTCGCAGTAAAAGAAAAAGTCATGGTAAGTCTGCAGCTTGTTAAACCCACAGCTTCAGGGAAAAGCTCCATAGTAGCTGCAAGTTGACGGCCTCATGGTATAACTGTTGCAGCACCACCGTGTAGCCACCACGGGGGTAAATAGGGCATATAGACAGCCCCCAGGTCTTATAAAGGCTGGTGCGATTAATCTCCTACAAGTTTTTATCAAAAGTTCCTGCAAAAAAATATTTTAGGCTATAGTGTAGACTAAGCCTATTTGCAGCCTCATGTCCCTAAAGCGGTAATCCTGTGCATACTTACATGGCGCTGAATCACATTGAACTCAGAAATTTAAAAACTGATGATTTTAATCATTTGTTTTTCGCTAGAAGATATGAAAAAAGTTTGATCTACCACATATGACTTATAAGTGTTAAAGTTTTGTACAGGAGTCAGACCCCCTTATCACCTCTGCTTTAGTTTGTAGCTTAAAAAAAAAAAAACACCACCAAGAAAGCAACAGAGCTACAGAGGAAGTATAAAATTATTCATAAAAATTCAGAAATGACCCAATGTCTTTGGATGCTTCTTTAGCACACTTCTGCAAAGAGTTTCCACATTAAAATCAACTGTAGTTTAAATAAGTACTGCTCCCCACCACTTATACAACCACATGCCCAAAGCACATGACTCACTGCAGTCATTTTTGTTAATATGTAATCTGTGCATTACCATCAGGGGTGTGGGTGTTGCAGCTACATGGCTGGCCCCACACTACTCAAGGACCACTCTGGCTATCACTTTTATCTTGTTAATAGCTAAAATCTATCACTGTTAGCTAATATTAATAGCAATAATAATGTCAGCAGTGGATTCATGCATTTCTGACATTACTGTTGTTGTTTTGTTGTTGTTAGCTAAAAGTCACCACACGGAAAGGGAATGTTTTGGATTGAAGGTGTAGTCCAGTAACCATTTTTTAAAACTTTTTAATCTTCTCCTTACATACCACAACCCCAGTAAAAATCAGCACGCACACAGCAGCAACAATAACAACAAAATGCTGGTGGAAGGAAGGAAGGAAAAGCCATTAGAGATGCCTGGATGCATCTCCAACATCATATCCAGCTTGGTCCTTAAGAAAATAGATTGCATTGGCTCAACAGCAATGTTTGTTCGTTTATTTATTTATTTATTTATTTATTTATACATACTATTCTATACCACCTTTCTAAAACCAACCAAGGCAGTTTACAAAATGTCCAAAACTATAATCAGATAAAAACAGCATTGGGTGTCCAGATGGCAAGTTGCTCCACTGCTTTAATTATGGGAGAAAAAGTGGACAGCGCCCATCATTGAAACCCACATGTTGTTAGTTCCTGCTCTGGTCTCACTAGCCGCTCAGTGAAAGAAAGAAAAGAAAGAAAGAGGGAATAGTCACACTGCTGTGAGACCGACACTACTGCTGGTGACGTATAAACCAGCTTTTAAAGCTATAACCCTCCAGTCATAAGCAGTTCATTCCCCTTGTACAGTCATTTGTTCCCTTGTACTGTCTATGAGCCGGACTACCCATGAGCCATGTCCTTCTGGTAAACAAGTGGGATCCTAATGCATTCAGAAATACGGCATTGTTTGTTTTTATCAGATTATTTTCATCTGTGTCCTAGTCCCCCTCCCCTATCACAATGTATCTGTTCCTTTATCTGTGATCCATAACAATGTGTACCAAAAGATCTTCATTATTTAGATGCTGCCATCTTGACAGAACCAAAGCTACTTAGGAATGACATTCATGATGGCTGGCTTAGCATGGCAGAACTACTTTCAATGGGAGATATGTACATCAATTTAAAAAGCAGGGATTATTTAGAAAGCATCAGTTGCAGACACCAATGTGAAAGGAATAGATTTTGGTTTTAATACATATTTGATCTTTGAATTTGAATATTTTTAGTCTGCACTTTATTTTATACAGTTAGATAAAGAGCTAGAAATTTGAATGAAAGAAAACTGGCAAAAACCATTCACAGACACCCTACATTTTGGCAGATACATACTAATAACATGCTCCTTGTTGCTAAGGCAAGTTCCTTAATTTTACCTTCTGTGCCCAGATGGCAAGTTTCTCAAGGGTTTGAATTGTGGGAGGAAAAAGTGGAGGCTTGGACCCTTCATGAAATCCACAAACCACACCACCTGACTTCCCAGCCTTTTATCCAAATCATGTGCCTCCGTAGCCTTCCAAAAATAGTTGCTAAGCGGGCCATCACAAAGGTAACAAGGCCAGGTCTCCTCTACTCCACCCTCACCCCATAACTTCGGTCTGGGTTGCTCTAGAGCTGATTTGTAGCAGAAGAGGGAAAGCTGCTTCTAGCGAATGGCAAGGCTGCTAGCATGGGGATGGTTTGTATTGCAGCTGGGGCTCTGGACTGTGCTGCCCTCGTAGTTCCTACAGGCCCTTGTCTGTTATGTGCACGATTATTTGCACATCAATGATCAGCACTAGGATCCACTCCCTCCCTGCCTACCTCGTCGGTCTCAGGAATTCCTAATTAGCATGCCAGCCATTGGAATGATCCTCCATCTGAAAGCAACCAAAACTGTTTTCATCCCACACAAAGCTGATGTTGTCTCAGCTTTTCAGAATTTCAGGTTATTTGCACTTGAAATACTGAATCACAACTAAAAGAGAAAACAGTATTCACCTTTCAGCAATGAACCCCAAATTATTTTAAGGTTCCAGCATTTATCATGATTAGTAGTATCATAATTGTTGTTGTTATGATTATTATGATTATTACTCACATTGTTGTGTTATCTTGGCAGGTTGGTAGGTATTTTAAAACTGTAGGAACACTGCAGTAATTTATCATCCCCCAGCAGCGCTTCAAAAGCATAAAATAGCACTGTGAATACCAAGTCAACACAAATAAATATACACCCATGTGCCTGTTGTTTCTAAACTTGAGCTGGTGCTAAATATTTGCTTAGCAGATTCTGAGATGCAGCCGAAGCAGAACTCATGACCCTACAGCGGCGCATTAAACAATTGTCATTCTGTTCCATAAAGGACCTCGTTTGGCTCACTGCAAGCCATTTGAAATAGAAATCATTATTATGAAACTGCAGTTCTATTTTATTTTATGGGAGCATATTGATTGTCGAATCGACAATGTCTGTATTTTGGTAATAGTCTAAAAGAAGAAATCTTGCCTGTTTTATTTTAAAATCCTTATGCCATTACACGCTTTCATTTCAATAAAAGATGGCATTTTCAGAGATGCTACTGTAAATGGCTTCATTTAGTAAAATTGCCACGTGGAATAATAATGTTACACCAGAGAGCAGCACTTTGTAATTTGGAAGAAATAACATTTTTCTTTTCTTTCTCTTTTTTCGCCTTTTTTTTTTTTAAAAAAAAATCCATCTCTTTAGTTCTAAATGAAAATTACCTTTCTGTTATTTGCTAACAGGAGAATAACCTGTGTTTCAACAAAATGCATTGGAATGTCAGAATCTCTGCAATATAAAAGAGCCAATTAAAATAGCGAACAAATGAGATCAGTGTTCAATGCTATAAAATGTTTTATTAGAAGTCTTGTCATTCTCTGGAATAACTCCATAAGCAGAACAATTTGATTTATACCTAGGCAAGCTCCTTATTCTTGGTAGCAGGGAGTGATTAATAGATGTTTGGGTTTTTTTGTTAGCTTGATAGGAGGCTGGTCCTCGCTCCTGGCTTTGTAGTTCCTTCGAACCTGGATTACCAAGGTTACCACAAATATATTGATGAAATGCTTCCGGCTGAAAGCCCAGTCCATTACGGCCTTCATCCCAATGCAGAGATTGAATTCTTGACAGCGACTTCAGATAACCTGTTCCGTACACTGCTTGAACTGCAGTCCCAAGAGTCCATCATTGGAGAAGGAGCATCGCAGACAGTGGAAGAAAAAGTAAGCTTCAAAGTAGAAATAAAATGACACATTGTTCACCAGATTGGTACCAAAAAAACAAAAACAAAAACCCTCAGGAGGGAGTAATGTGAGGGTAAGGTAGGGGGAAAGAGCTGTTACTCACAACTTTGTCATAAAAAAAGAGGTTGAGCAAGTTAGGACATTTTTGAAACAAGGACAGAGTAATTCATCAGGATGCCACTGTAATAAACATTCAGAACAACCCACATTGGGCCTGTTCAGACAACGCACAAAGCCATGGTTTTGCAGCAAATGGTTAGTGAGCGTGTTTAAACCATGGTTATGTAGCCACCATGGTTAGTAGTAGTTCACACGACACGCTAAGTCATGGTTTACAACACTCTCAGCCATAATGTTTACCTCAAAACACTTAACCACCTGAACAGGGTCATTGTGTGAAAGTGCATAACGGCTTCTCAAACTCATCTCAAGCTTCTCCTCCTCTCTGTCCTGCATCCTTTTCTAGGAGAGTTCTGCCAGTGAAGCAAAGGAGGCATCTGACATCATCAGTACTTTTAATTTGCGTGCCGTTTTTGTGCACAACGTGCCCGAGGTGGCTCACAATGTAAAAACAGCAATACAAAAACAGGAATGCATATCAATACATCCATTGCAATAACACATCGTTACCATAAGAGCCCAAATGATTTATTTCACTAATACTAAGATAGCATTTTTAATAAATTACAAAATAGGCAATACCAACACAAGACATAATATCAGTGGACATTAGTCAGTAATGCGTACATCAAAGACAAATACACCCAACTTTTCCAGTGCACTGAGGCATGAACAAACACACAACCAATGACCACGGGTCCTAAAAGTGCCAAATCCAGGTTTCTTACAACCTGCAGTCACTGATATCTCTCATGACCCACTCTCTCATTCTAGTGCAGTTCTTAGGGCTCCAGCAGAGACAAGGTGGGATGATGTTCTTCTGTCCGGCGAGGTGATGTTTGCCCTGTCTTGGACAGGGTTGCACTCCCCCTGAAGGATCGGGTCCGTAGTTTGGGGATGCTCTTGGATCCAGAACTGTCACTTGAGGCAAAGGTGAACTCAGTGGCAAGGAGCACCTTTTATCAGCTCAGGTTGATATACCAGCTCTGCCCTTATCTGGACAGAGATAGCCTAGCTACAGTTATCCATGCTCTGATAACCTCTTGTTTGGATTACTGCAATGCGTTATACGTGGGGCTGCCTTTGAAAACGTTCCGGAAACTTCAACTGGTACAAAACAGGGCAGCACGTTTACTAACGGACTGGCCGACGAGACCACATTACACCAGTCCTTTTCCAGCTTCATTGGCTGCCAGTCCAGGTCCGGGCCCAATTCAAAGTGCTGGTATTAACATATAAAGCCCTAAACGGCTCGGGGCCAGGTTATCTGAAGGAACGCCTCCTCCCATATGTACCTGCCCGGACCCTAAGGTCATCCTCAGGGGTCCTTCTCTGTGAGCCCCTGCCAAAGGAAGTGAGGCAGGTGGCTACCAGGAGGAGGGCCTTCTCTGCTGTGGCACCCTGGCTGTGGAATGAGCTCCCTAAGGAGGTCCGCTTGGCACCTACATTATATGCTTTTAGACGCCAGGTGAAGACCTTTTTATTCTCCCAGCATTTTAACAGTCTATAAATAAATTTTAACTTGGTGTTTTAAATTTGTAATTTTGCATTGCTGCTGTTTTTATCTGGTTGAGCTTTTATATTGTATTTTATATTATGGTTTTATACTGTTGTTTTATACTTTGAATGTTTTAATTTTTGTGAACCGCCCAGAGAGCTCCGGCTATTGGGCGGTATAGAAATGTAATAAATAAATAAATGTTCAGTCTCTTCCCTGTGCTTTAGATGTTCCCGCTGCTTCTGGAGAGCTTGTGGAGGTGGCAGAGTTATACTCAGCCACTCTGGAGACCAGGTGTTTTCAGTTTCCCAAGGCACAACTCGCCCTGCAGCAGCTTATCCATCCCTTTTCCCAAAGTCTCATTCTGAAATTACCAGCTGTGTTCATGGGAGGGAAGTTGGAGAAATGTGCAACAGAATCAAATGAGTTTAGGCAGGCTTTCCCTGAGTTGCATAGATTCTGTAGACTTGTGGACCAGGTTTGTTTGGTTGTTGTTGTTTGTTTGTTTTGTTTTTTGGTAGAATGTTATGGAAATTTAATTGTAGTAAAATACGTTTTAAGGACACCCCCAAAATGTGCATTTCCTCCATAGGCTAAAGCATGAAAATGTGCATCTTAAATGCTAAGCTAATGTGTATAGAACTAGAACCCAGTGAAACTTTTGCTAGGACCCTTTTTGTCCCTTGCAGGTAAAGGTCATATTAGATGACATTCAAGAGAAGCTTCCAGAAGGATATAACATGGTGGACATTACCTCAAAAACGGCAGAACGCACTCCGTATATCCTGGTTTGTTTTCAAGAATGTGAGCGAATGAATATACTAATACATGAGATAAGGCGTTCTCTTAAAGAACTTGATCTGGGCCTTAAGGTATGTGTACTTTGCTTTATTCTCTTGTTGGATTTCCAAGTATAAATAAAGTGTTCTGTATTAGGATTAAAATATTGGGTTGAATCCAGATTTAGCCATACTTAAAGCAGACCTGTTGAAATCAATGGGGCTTAGGTTAGTCATTACTAACTTACATCTTATTGATTCCATTTAGGGGGCTAGGTGCCCTAATTTGCAGCAGTCCTCTATTTGAAGGTGTTCTCTATTTGAACAGTCCAAGCCCAATTTAGATCATAAGAAGAGAGAGCCTTGAAGGGGCCCATCAAAAGTTAGGGTGAGATGTGTTGTATTACTATTTAAATTATAGTACTTATTCTGAATTTGCATTTATACATATAAATTATCATATGCAGATGGTATACAAATTGGTGCCTCCTTTTGTCCTCTTTTGGGGTGGTGCATTTCCTCTTTTTTGGCAATGCGTTAAGTGGCCACCTTAATCGCATGATGTCTATACTAAGTATGACTAAGTCTGGATCCAACCCCTAGAAAAGAAATTTCTTTCCCTGGGACTAGCAGCATCCATTCCATCTTTCGTGTCTCTGCTGCATGACACAATGGGAGCAGTTTTATTATGGCTGTGATCAATTTTGACATTATGGGGAAAGTTACCAACTGCCATCACTTTGGTTTCACTTCAAAAGAAGACAAAGGTGATTTTCATTCAAATAGGGATTTGAAATTCAATTTTCTAGAGGGCTTGGCTGACTGAGGACTGTAGTTGTCTTTCAAAGTCATCCGGGCACTGAAAATCCCAGCAAAGTGAATCAAGTTTCATATTTTGGCAGCTAGCAAACCTGAAGGAATCTGCACGTTCTGTTGAGATTGCTTTGAGCCACTTCAATATGGCTCTCTCTCTCTCTCTCTCTCTCTCTCTCTCTCTCTCTCTCTGTAATGGATTCAAATTTAAAGCCACTGTAGCACATGGTCTATAGCTGTCGGCCTAGCAGGTGTTAAGATATCAAACGCAGCAGTAAGCCATACTTTCCTAGCTTTAACTTGAAGCCGGCATTTGCTGTTTAATTAATACTGGCTTAAAAGAGATAAAATAGATTGAGTAATAACATTCAGAATGAAGGGGTGGGAAAGGGCTTCTCCCAAAAGAAAGAATATCTGGAGATTTGCATGCAGGAATGCCAATGTAATAACAGTTTTTCTGCAATTCAATTTACAATTTGGGGTTAGATGATTATGCATTCATGTTGCTTTCTAGATATCCTAGAATAAACTGGTAGCACAACAAAGACATACGCACTCTCCTACAAAGACATACGCACTAATTCCACCAAAGCAGTGGTGTTGAACCTCTTTCGGCTTGAGGGCAGAATTCCTTTTCTTGAGGGCTGCATTCCCTGGCTGGGTGGAGATCAAAGGCAAAAGGGGTGGAGCCAAAGGGGGCAGGGCCAAAAATATCAGAATATTTTAGCTTAATGCTCTTACTGTCAATAACTAAGCATTTCAACCTTTTAGAATTAGGGGAAGGGGGGTGGAACTGCACAAAAGACAGGAAACTACAATCAGTGGCCAGGGAAAAAGGCCCTGGCTTTCATGGAACAGACTGAGATCCAGCAGAGGTTCCCTGTCAGAGGAAAGGTTAGGGAGACAATTTCCACCAATTTCCCCTTCCACCTTCAACACACACGCTGGCCCTCATGTTGGCACAAGGGAATGCAGGGGAAAGAGGATTTGACAAAATTGCCTCCCCACATCCTCTAGCATTCAGTGGTGCCTCCTTGGTGGTGGCCCCCCAATTATGGAATGATCTCTCCAATTAGGCTGCCTGGCAGCAACATTGTTTTCTTTTCAGCACCAGGTTAAAACAGCCCTCTTCTCTCAAACATCCTGTCCTGGATTTGTCTTTGGTTGAGCATTCAAAAAATTGTTGTTAGATATATATTGTCTGTTTGTGTGCTGTCCGTTTATATGTTTTTACGTGAATGGTTTTACACTTTGTATAATGTATTTTTAATGGTTTTTAATCTCTGTGCAATGCCCAGAAAGCTTCAGCTATGGAGCAGTTTAGAACAGAATGAATGAATGAATGAATGAATTTGCGGATCTCTGCCAATCAGCAGACTGGATCCAAACCACTGGCATAAACAGGTTGGATGGACATGTGACCTATTTTACAATGGACAGTGCTCTGTTTGAAGGGCTGTCAGAGGTCAGGGGCTGGAATGGGGGTGAGGAGAGGAAGTTGTCTCTCCTCCTTCCATAACTGAGCACTCTATAAATGCTTATAGGCATGTTTCAGCCCCGTCTATGGCCTCCTTACCTGCTCCTGCACATAGAGAATTTCATGCTTCAGTTCCTTCTGCCAATCATCCTTCTCATCCGCTGCCCTCCCGCAAGGAGCTTGGCTTCCGGAAAGGTTCATTGAATCACAATCACATTTTGGGGCATCATATATTTTTTATTATTATTTGGCCTTCTGACTAATGTATTACATAATAGACACATAATTACTGTGTGTAATGTTCTACAGATCTTGTGATTGTATTTAAGAAATGCCGAGGAAGTGGAAACGGGCCGGCCTCTCTTCATGATCGTTTCACCCTGTTTTAATAAATGACTCACCCTGATTTTAAGAGCAAAGATATTCTTTACGTTTGACAATTCCGATACCTTATGTGTTTTTACTGGGGGGGGGGCTGGGGGGAGGCCCTCTATCATTTATCATGTCATCTTATCACAGTCTCTTTGTGAGACGCAAATAGCACACTAATGTTTTCTTTTGTTAGGGTGAGTTGGCAATCTCTGCTGAGATGGAGCAACTACAGACAGCTCTTTTTTTTGATAATCTTCCTGACACTTGGATGAAACTGGCTTATCCATCAACATACAGCCTTGCACAGTGGTAAGTCACATGCCAACACATATTTGTTCATAAGCAGAAGAGGGTGGTTAAGGAATATGAACTCTGGGTTTTTTCCTGATCAATACTATTCCTTCCAACAGTCTATAAACTTAATTTTAACTTTGCTGTTTTAAATCTGTATCTTAAATTTGTATTTCTGCACTGCTGCTGGTTTTATCCTGGTTGTGTTTTATATTGTATTTTATATCATACTTTTATACTGTTTGCTTTATACTTTGAATGGTTTTAATTTTTGTGAACTGCCCAGAGAGCTTCAGCTATTGGGCGGTATAAAAATGTAATAAATAAAATAAATAAAATAAACAATGCATAGTGGCTTTACACAGTCTGATCTTAATGATGTCCTACAAAAGATTTCAGTCCTTTCTGACATAGAATCATAGAATAGCAGAGTTGGAAGGGGCCTGCAAGGCCATCTAGTCCAATCCCCTGCTCAATGCAGGAATCCACCCTAAAGCATCCCTGACAGATGGTTGTCCATATTATCAAAGATTTCTCAAGTTAATTAAAATTGGATCCAGAGTACCTGGAAGTGGAACTCTGTTCACGAGACACTTCTGCTGAAGTAAGAGAGGGAGGAAAGTTTTGCTGATTCCTCCTTCTTCTGTGCCGCCCGAAAGGCTTCTCTGGAGGGTTGGTGAAACCTTAAGAACAATGTGGGAGGTGGCACTGGGGACTGCAAGAGGAATAAGTGCAAATCGCCTCTCCACCCCTTCCTTCGATGGGAGTCTCTGCTCAATCTCAGTTCATTCCAGAAACAGGAGTCCTTCCATTCCTCAAAAGGACACACTCTGGATCCAACCCATTGTTAAGAGTCACATATGGTTGATGAAGATTCTGGTACAAATTTTTATTACAAAGCTTGTTAGAGAGCTCATAGGCTGGTTGAATTTTGTATGTAACTAGATGGCCAAGGTTTATCTCGAGGAATATGCTACCTATAGTGGTGATGCATGGGCTGTGTGGGGTGGGGATCAACTCTATAGCTGGTTATCATGGCAACTTCAGAAATATGGTGGTAGGACCTGGGATTGGCCTCAGAGGAACTGCACTGGCCTGTGACCAAAACAAAACAAAACCCCACCTCACTGTTAACGGTGCGCCAGATGTTACTCTTTCAATTGTTTGTCAAATTATACCCTCCATATCCTTCCAAAACCAGTAGCTATGGAGGACACAAAACGTAAGGTAGTCTTGCCCTACCTGAACCATCTGTAAGGTGGGTAAAGGGAGGGAATTTCTATAAATGCATATGTTGAGCTGCAAGAAATGTACTGCAAAGAGAGGGTATAGGAATGATGGCCTTGATACAATGGAGTACCAATTCCTGACCCAGCAGTTAAATATGATGAATGATTAGCCAGAATTACCAATTCAAACAAATGCATTCAGGCTTATTTTCCATTAACCAATACAAGCAATGTATTCAGCATTAAAGCAAGTATGTGTGCAATAGGTATTATTTACATGGCTACAGGACTAGGAGGCATTTTGGAATCCAAATGTAGCAGCAAGTTGCAATTTTCTAGCTTTCATTTGAAGCCAATGTTTATTTAGAGCCAGAATCCTGGCAATGAACAACATCCTGGTTACTTATTTCCTGATCTGATTTGCGTCCGTAGCTCATTATAGCTCCGTACTTGATAGCTGTGGATTGCTCAGTGGTCTCTGTTTTAACTAGCCAGCCCGTTGCCTGCTCAGAGATGGCAGCAGGCACTCTTTCCCCTTGGGAAGTCTTATGATACTGAACAGTCCTCCACTTAGAAGATTCCCCCTTTGGGAGCCATCCTTTGTTGGAAAGATGGTGACTTACTTAAGTAGCATTAAGTTTCACAAGGGAAACAAATACAGTGGTGTATTGATTCTCAAACCATAGTGATCCAACAAATCTCCCAGAGGCTGAATACGCAGAACCCACTGGAGACCAGTTTTGTATAAAACATGAAAAACAGTGTCCCTGTGAATGTATGCAATGGACTGTCTTATTTATTTATGTATGTATGTATTGCATTTCTATACCACCCAATAGCTGAAGCTGTCTGGGCGGTTCACAAAAATTAATGGGAGTTATTTTTTCTGATGAGATTTCTCACAATGCTGTGAAATGCCCAACATAGGGAATCTACATTGAACACTCCAGGGCATTGTGGGAATTTAAAATGGCAACTCAAGAGTCATCCACCACCAAGGGGGGTGGGGTAGGTGCCAAGTGCTGGTGGGGGCCCTACTTGCACTTAGATTTGCCTCATAGTTTAGGGAACCACCCGTACACATCTGCTGACCTGACAGGCTAGCAGGATTTGTTTGTTTGTTTGGGTATTTGTATGATCCTTTTTAAGACCAAAGGTCCTCACAATGCAGGTCACACTTAAGAAAATAATACAAATCTATATAATAAATAATAAAGGTGACTGAGCCGCTATGCTTGTAGTTGACCAGTGATTCTTACTGAGTGTTATTGTTGTATTTTATGTTGTTAGGGAATTCCCCAACCTGATAGGGAAGGAACCACTCCACAACCGATCCAGGCACAGAGACTCCTTTATTAGATCTATGCGCATAGGAGACAGTTCTTACCTATTACAAACCGATGGCAGAAACTTTCTAACCATCATCCCCAGCAACATACATTTATAACCTTCCAAGCCTCTCTATGCGTTATACAAGAGTCCCTCCTCCCATCTTCTGTCGATTACATGTTTTCTACATTTTCTATAAACTAACCTTTCTACGAAAAACCATGTTTCATGTTATGGCAACTGTGTCCCTCGTATGTAACTCCTTGTGCTTTTGATAGCAGCCAGCTGTGAGACACTCCTCAGTGCCCATTGGGGTGGGGGTCTTGTTGATAAGGCTTGGAGATGCCTCTATGTCTGGGAGATATGGGACTTGCTTCCGGCTCCAAGGCCTTTTCTCTGACACTTGGTTGTTACATTGCAACCTTCCCCCCCCCCCCCCCGTGTCAGATTATCAGGACAGATGTGGGGGCAAGAATGTAGAGCAACCTTGGGCCAGAAGTGAAGACTTATGGACTATTTTTCTCTGTGAAAGGGCACAAAGGTAGGGGCCAGGACAACTATGTGCATGCTTATGTACTTTTGTTCATATTGGAATTGGGGTTTGCAAGGGGGTTCAGAGGGGTCTTTCAGATTTCTTTATCAATGTTAACAGCTAATCTATTCTTAGCAGACTCAGTAGGAGGAATGAGGACCAATACGTGAAGCTGCGTATCATGACCAGGAGTAGTGGTGCAGCTAGGGCTGGACCATGGGTCTGATGTCCAGGGCCCCACAGCCAGGGTGGGGGTGGGGGAAGTAACCATCCAGAGAGCAGCAAATGATGGGGGCAGCAGTGAACAGACCCAGCATCAGTACCTCGGCTGGCATGGGCATGCTGGGGCCTACTGGGGCTGATGCCAATCACTACAGCATCCTTTCTTCTTAGTTAAAAAACCAATAAACCATTTGATAGGCAGGAGTTGGCAAGCTAAGCATATACAGATGTGCATTTAATTATTTTTACTTTAAAAATAAATTGTCCTTTTGTACAACAACATGATGCTTATTCTTAAGTACATCTGTTTATTACCAGGGCAGCAGATGCAAACTCCATTTTATTCCTTTAGTGGCGATGGTGCTATGATTTAAATGAGTTTAAGATGCGAAACTGCACCTGTTCAAGTATTTCTTCTTCTTCTTCTTTTTAAATCAGGGTTGGCAAACAGTTTAGTTTTGTTTTGCTCAAACATATCAGGAATGTAGAAGAAGCTGTAATGCATGGAGTGTGGCGGTGGGTGGTGGGGAGGGAAAATGTTGGTTGTGTGCTAATCACTGAAATAATAAATCTAAAAGGGAGGCCCTGTAAGGTCTAAAAATAACCAGCTGTGACAGAATTTTTTCTTGTTTAGAGATTTTATGGTATTTTTGTATTTAGCTGATCATGGCTCAACAGATTATCATATCCAATGCAATATTCCTTGTACAAAGTGTGACTAAGGAATTGTAAGTTTACAAAATTCCTGGTATTAACACATGTTTTTTTAAATACAGGCCCCTGGAGTCAGATGTGTTTATTCATCATTTACTGTAAAATCTTAAGCAATTTTTACATTTCATGATATAAGAGCATTAAACATACAAGATTGCACTGTGGTTTCAAATAAAATACATTAGGAATAATCTAGGAGCATTGTCTTCATCGTAGTAAAACATCTCACCCAATAATATTTCTGAGCTTGTTGGATTCCCCCTTCCATTTGGGATTATTTAGCGGGGGAAGATGGGTGGACATGTTGGTGTCCAATCCCAGGTACGTTAAATATTAGATTTCTCCATTGATTGTTATGGGCAGCTCTCTCAGTGAGAACCAGGAAATGACCTATCCAGACACTGAGGTGGTATTGTCTGCCCTTTTAATCTCTATGTGTCTCTTCCTCCCTCCTCCTTGTCCAGCACTTCTATCCCATTATGCCTCTCACCCAGCTGTTGGGGATGGAGGGAGGAAGTGTTCCTCTCAGTCTGTCCACATTCCATGACTCTGAAATATAATCCAGCCATTTGGGGAATTCCTCCTCTTAGGGCATATTTTTCTTGAGCTTTTTCATACCCCAGCAAATTCAGGATAACCCAAGTTTGCTGGTACCTCCTTCTTGTACGTGGGTGGTTCAGTTTTGACTAGTAGCTTCATCCCACGTACCTGTTTCCCTCGAATTATCCCCTACAGCGCTAAGCTGTTGCCGTTGTTGTTGCTACAGGGCAGCTAGATCCGTTGCATACCAGAAAAACAGTTTAAGGGGGGGAATGTAAAAAAATCATTAAAAATCAACGGATGACCCAGTTCAAATTTTGATTCAAATTTTGTATGCTTAAAGCTCTCCTTAATATCTATTACTGTGCCAATTTTGATGTCTTTATTTTTAAAGCTCACGCAGATGTAAGCATTTGTTTATTTTTTCTTCAAATCCTGCTCCTGCACCCCAGTGGCCGCTCAGAAAACAACAAATGATACGCTTGAAAACTAGGCTTTTGCCTTTGAAGCACAATTAAAGCAGGATGCATGGGAGTACTTCACAATAAAAGCAAATTATAAGATGCAAAACTTCAGAGTCCTTTGCACGCAATTCACAGTGATTGCACAGTATAACGCTGGTGAGATAAAGCTCAGAGTCAGATTAGCATGAGAGAACTTGAATCACTATTAGAAGGATCCAAAGTCAGGTCTCTACATAAGATCATAAGATCATAAAGAGCCTTGCTAGATCAGACCAACGGTCCATCTAGTCCAGCACTCTGTTCATACAATGGGACCCAGGAGCAGGACACGTTGCAATACCTGGTGCATGCAGGCTTACTGCCTCTGATACTGGAGGTAGCACATAGCCTCACATCTTTTTTTCTGGTTCACATCTTTTCTTCTGGATCCCACAATGCACCGTGAAAGATCTCATGATAGGCTTCTGAAAAGATGCTACCATCAGAATAAAACTGATATAGAGCCATTTGCTCAGTAGTGGAGGCAAACCATTTGTAAATGCTTGCAGTGTAGGCAGATATTCTCATACGCAGAGCATGTAATCTGCTCAAAAGTATTGGCTTGAAAAAACATGGGTCATAGACAGAATACTGATAATGTAAGGTACATTATCTCAGTAGAAATGACAAATATCGAAGTTAAATAGGAAAGATATGTGAGGTGGGGAAAAGTGGAATAAAATGTGTGTTTTAACTAAATCAATTTTCAGAAATACCATGCACAGGTTAATCTTTTATAAATATGTTCAAGGAATATATTAGAGATTTGCCCACCTACACAAAATGAATGCACACCCTCGGATGATTTACAGATGGAAGACAAATGAGAGAACTGTTCTGTATTTTATGTGGTTCTGCTGTGTAATTCACAGATACTGCAGATGGGTACTGAATTTTTCACTCATTCTCCCAGGGAACTGATACTGACAGCTCAATCCTATACATGTCTACTCAGAAGTAAGTCCCATTGAGTTCAATGGGCCTCATCCCCAGGTATTTGGATATAGGTTTCCAGCTTCACAACTTTTGTGAGGTGTAGGTTTGACAGAGGACTAGAGCGCTACATAAAGTCTATTTTAAGTTTTAAAAAATTAACAGAAGAAAGAGCATATTTGCTGTAATGCTATCTTTAGAAAAACATCCACTGGACACTTCTTAAAACATGTCAAAGCAATCTATGTATGTATGTATGTATGTAAGTATTTTATTTAAAACATTTCTATGCCATATTATTAGAAAAAAACAATCAAAGCAGTTTACAAAATATATAAATAAATGCAGTTCTTGAACCTAATTATCAATAGATTAGGAGCCCGGAACTTTAATTAATACTAAAATATATTTCTGAATACCAAAATACATTTTTGTGGAAAGTAATATATTACAACAATTGCAGGAATGTTACTTAGCTTTTTAGTTGTGAAGAACCATGGCTAGGCACGTACCTAGGCAATGGGATTTTTTGCTTGTGGAATGGGAAATTCTTCACTTAGCATTTTCATTGTCTAATGCGGTACTCAGAGACTGAGGTATGCACATCATCACATGTGCCAGCATGCCAGAATTATGGAAAGATTTGTTTGAACAAATGTGCATGTTTAGATTTGGGACACAAGTGACATCTATCTTGATGCTCACCATGTGTGGCATGTTGGATCTAGGTTTAGGTATATGCAACTTCACTGGCCCAGAGCATCCCTTCTAGACTCCCGAAAATGGTACACAGAGGGTTGGGGTGGGGGACCCTGCTGAATGGGGTGAGCTGTAGTTCAGTTAGAGGGAGCACCTTCTAGGAGTGGAGCCCTTCCATCAGTGAAAAACAGCTCCTGGATCTAACCCAGTATTTCTTTGGATTTGCCATTATTTTATGAAATAATGAAATAAGATTCATCAGATTGACAGACACAGCAAACGGGGCCTTTTCAGTGGTGGCCCCATCCTGGTGGAATTCCATATGCAATCTGTTTGGTTCTTTCTTTAGTTTATTTTAAGCAGTCCTTAAAGATCGGGCTGTACCAGACCTCTTTTAATGGGATAAAATGAATGGTCTATTATTTTAACTGCTGTTTTTATGTTTATGCTTTTATCTGTTGTGTTGTATTCTATAAAATTTTATTGTGATCTGCTGTGAGGGGCCTTTAGCCCAGAGGCAGTTTATACTTGTATATATTCCTAAATCCTACAAAGGGTTGTAAGGAAGATAGGCGTGGAGTTCATAAAAGATGGGGCTGTGCTTCTCTCCCCTTTGCCTGGGAAGCCGTTTCACAGGTGAGTAGAATCAATATACTGCTGGCCAGGGAATGCTGGGAGTTGTAGGACACTTTAGAGCATAAGGCAGCCAAGACATTCCCATTTGTGTGAGTACAATATATTAAGATTGTGCTATAATGAATGGGCACCCAATCCATCTGTAAGCAGCTTCCTGTTTCAAATGGCACAAAATTATTAATATGCCTCCAATAAACACTCAGCAGTGGTTTTGATCATACCTAGCAAGTATTTCTTAGTAGCCAAGCCAGCTCATACCTTCCAGTCTTCTTTACAAAAATTCATACTTGGAGAACTCATGTCGCTCAAAGGTCCAAAAACGTTTCCGGCTGCTAGAATTCAAACGTTCTTTGTCCAGAGCACTTGGCTTCTTGAATTTAGATCTGCGGGTCTGAGAAACAGAATCTTCTGTTCTGCAGAAGGGTAGCTGCACTATGGCATTTACTGCAAGATAAAGTGGAACTGAATGCACCCTTCATACACTCTGGCTGGTTTTCAACGTGTCATGGGCCATCAGGATAGAGATGTGTCACAGGGAGAAAGATTCTGCTACTAATGCTGCAAAGACCAGGTGTTCCCTAAGAATGTCACCCAGTCCACCGCATATATCAGGGGTGCAGAACCGCAGGCCTGGGGCCCAAATCTGGCCCTCTGGGGTTTCCCGGATGGCCATGCCCCCTTCCAATACCCCACCCACCTCTTTCCTCTGACCACCCACTGTTCGGTGGTTTCCTGCCTTTTGTGCAGTTTGTTACCTCATTCTAAATGGTGGAAGTACTTCTCCTAAGGCTGTGTTACTGCTTTAAGCCAAAATATGCTAGTATTTTTGGCTCTTCTTTTGGCTTCAGTCCTGCCCCCCTCTGAGAAATTCTCCAAAATGGAATTTGGCCCTTGGCCTAAAAGAGGTTCTGCATGCATTCAGAGTTGCAACTCCTAACCACAGGAAAAGCAGGCATGTTTTAGAACAATGGGCTTCAACTGGTCCAGACCCTAGACACAGCTCAGACTCCCAGCCTGCAACATGGGACCCACTTTCACCATCTTCTGCATGCCCAACATGGCGGCAATAGCTTTTGCTGTGGCCCATGTGGACTGATCTCGCGACCCATCAGTTGAAGACGTCTGCTTTAGACGGACTCGAGGTGTGGTGTGAGAAGGTGCAGTTACTTCTCTTAGGCAAGACTGCACAGACGCCCAAAGACGAATAAATGATGCCCCCATTCAAGAGCTGAGCAGTATTGTAGCACAACGACTGTATGACCTCAGCAGCAATGGCCAACTTGCTTTTTGTTTCACTTTATTCTGTATAATACTCTATTGCCACATAATATAGGAAGAGAAGGAATCTCGTCTAGAACATTGACTCACAGACAGTAGACGCCAATAGGCGTATCCCATGCGTCACAAATGTGTGTTGCAAATGTATTTAGGCTCCAGTTTGTTTATGGAGCGTGCCATCTATTTAAATGATCGCTTCAAACCATATCTGTCTGTGCTTCCATCTCTCTCCTTTGGTTCTGCTTAGGTACAGCGATCTCCTCCTGCGGTGTCGTGAGCTTGACTCCTGGGCACAGGATCTCGCCCTCCCTAGCGTTGTCTGGATATCAGGCTTTTTCAACCCCCAGTCCTTCCTCACAGGTAGGAAGCACATCACACAACTCATTAGTAATTTACTGCTACAGTAATTTTTATAATTACTGCCAGGAGGCTTCATTAAATTTGATCTAATGAATAAATATTGTATTTTCAACGTGATTACCAGCACAGCTTAAGCTGTGTGCCATAAACAATTATTTTCCTCAATACACAGTATGTCAGTGACTATTGATTTGGTTTTTGTTTTGTTTTTTTTATTTCGAAAGGAGTTTACTATATTTGTATCATAGGGGCACTCAATAATGGCTGAACGTGAAGAGTCAATTGTCAAGGGACATGCGGCTGTCACAGAATAAAAGGGGTAGCAATTGCAAAAACCCTAAAATAATTAATGTTAGTAATATAATAGCTATGTGTTGGGTGCAAAAAAATGGGGAAAGAAGAGAACTTCTAGGAGTGTGTTAATTATATAAATCCACTTTAAGTATGCCCAAGAGAGCTAGACAAGCGAGAGTCATTTATTTTAAATTTTTTGCCCACCTCTAAATATCACGCTACGATGTTACAGCATAACGGCTTTTGCGACTTGCCTCTGTTTCAAGAGTCATTTCCTATATAGCCAGGATTGGGAATCCAAAACAACCCACTTGGTACAAATAATTCATTTCCTTGCATTTTAGATTGCAGACGGTTGCTGAATTTATGCCTCTGTGGGCCAAACCAAGATCTGACTTTAGAATCAGCACTATCAGAATGTTGATAGTTATAAGGCCAGACCTCAATCTCCAACCCAAATGTCTCATAGCACAGTCTCAGCATGGCTGTGCTGGTGCAGTCCCTAGAATCCTCAAATTTGTATGGAGCTTGGATTCGTGGATAAACACAATTTAAGCCCAATAAGACCCAGTCCTTCTGTGGAAAATGCAGCTGTTTTTTTGAAGAGCCAAACATAACATGACACAGTCCTTGCCAAACTGTAGGACTCTACAGAACGTGTGTTCAAATGCTCCTTTGAATCAAAACCTCCCTGCCTGTAGAAAGCAAGGTTTTCAGGGAAAAGTGTACTCTCCTAGATTTCTATATGTAGTGTTTCATGTATGGGAGAAAATTCAACATGTACACCAAGTTGTTCAGCTTCAAGTACGAGGTATTGTGCGATGTGGCAACTGGCCATCATGCCAAGAACTACATCCCATTAGCTTCTACTCTACAACTGTCCATACCTTTTCTGCATAGTTTTAGCATGTTTGATATAAGGCTAAAAGAGGCAGTAGTTGGGAAACATGTCTTTCTTGATGGCCCGTTCAGAAGACTCCTTAAACCATGGCTTTAACTATAGTGAATAAAGCAAAAAAGCCTTATTCACCATGGTAAAGCCATGGTTTAAGGTGTCTTCTGAATGGACCCTCACTGACCATCACAAGGTTGACCAAAACCATGCCACCCTAGACTATTTGGCTAAAGGAATGACTTCTGATTTCATTGAACTTATGAAGGTGCTTTACACCGAATCAGACCATTGGTCCATCTAACACAGTATTTATTGCCTGACTAGCAATGGTTCTCCAACAGTGACCTTTCCCAGTCTTGTTCTCAAGAGACTGTTTTAACTGGCGGTGCTAAGAATAAACCTGGCATGGTTTACATGCAGAGCTCATGCTTCCCCCCCGCCCCATTTTTCTGCTCAACTCAGCCAACTCTTTATTTCAGCTGTCATGCAGAGTCTAGCCCATAAAAATGAATGGCCTTTGGATAAAATGCACATAACCGTAGATGTTACCAAAAAATATAAAGAGGAGTTTGCACAGCCTGCTAGAGAAGGGGTATACATACACGGCCTGTACTTGGAAGGTAGGCATTACCTCTACATGATCTCAAGGTTTTGCTATTGCTTTAAATGGCTGCTTTGTAAGCTTTGGAGTTCCATATTTAATTTGTTTTAAGGCACAATCCTAAGCATGTTTAGACAGAAAAGAAGTCCTCCACTCCCAGGCATGTTGGCTGGGGAAAGCTGGGAGTGGAAGACTTTTTTGTCTAAACATGCTTAAGATATAAGTGTCAACTACTTTCATATTGCAAGTTAATAAAAGGTATCCATTTTATGAAGCCTGTGCCTTCAGTTCTTCCTTGATGCCACGTTTGCCTCATTTCTTAATAGGAAGAGTAAATAATACCAGTGAAAGCAGATTGTTGTAATTTTTATTCCTGCACAATTTCTCCCGTCAGCTGATAGCAGCTATTTCCCAAGCATCCTAACCTTATGCAGTTTTGCATACATGCTGAAACTTTCACACAAGGTTGTGGCTCATTGGCAGTGGACAAGAGTCCCCGCCTTGTAATGTGAAGACACGATAGCCATAGGAGTAACTGGAGCACTGGAAGGCTCACAGCCTGGAAAATAGAAATTAAAAAAAATTGGACCCAAGTCAAAATGTTGCAGTATGGTGAGTTTTAGCCAGCTATGCTCTTTTCCAGGATGCTCCATTCCATTCCCCTGGTTGTCTGCCCCCCACCCCTTTTCTTGCTTTCCATGCTGAGTTCCTCCCCCCAACCCAAAGCTCTTTTGGAGGCTCCTCTGAGGCCTTACCTAGACCTAAGGATTATCCCAGGCAAATGGAGGGGTCGTCCCTGCCTGCTCCCGGGATCCCCTGTGTGGCATTTGGATGCACAGGGATGATCCAGGAACAATCCCGGGATATAGGCCTGGTCTAGCCATGGCCAGTGTCTGAAGGCATCTTCCTCTTGTGCATGGATGGTGTTCCGGCTATCTAAGGATCAACACATACAGGACTTTATTAGATACTGCTCTATATAAGAAAGGATTGCAGGTCAGAGAAATGAACCGATGCTAACCCAACAAACAAAACTATAGCTGGCTCAAGCTGCAGTGCAAATGCAGATATAAATAGAAGCGTAATGTTTTAAGAGGGGAAAACTTGATGTTAAATTCCGTTTCTCTACTTTTAATTATTCACAGGTGCTCGCTGGGATGTTCAAGGGGGCCATATAGCTGAAGCTTCCCTGAAAGCACCAACACAAGCGATGCCTGTTATTTTTGTGAGAGCCATCCCCAACGACAGACAAGAGAACAGAAATGTTTATGAATGCCCAGTATATAAAACTAAACTAAGGGGCTCCACTTACGTGTCGACGTTCCATTTAAAAGCCAAGGAAAGGCCAGCAAAGTGGATTCTTGCTGGTGTTGCATTGCTTTTAAGTGTGTGATTATGATGCAGTTCCAGAGTCTGGCTTTCAGACCAACCTCTTTGGCTTTAACTGCTTGCTCTCTCACCTTAAGTGAATTTGTATGCACAACAGCATGGTTTTACATTGCTTGTTTTTTTAAAAAGGATTGTGAACTTAGATGTAGGAACATAAACAGTACTCATAAATTTTTAAAGGTATGATGCTGTATGCTTTAACCCAGTGGTTCCCAAACCTTTTCAGGTCACCGCCCCCTTGGTTCCACAAACTCATGCCCAGCGCCCCCTACCCTACCCTATAAAAATCATTATTCAGAATAGCAGTTTTCAACGACCCACTAAGCAAGATAATAGCAATAAATTCAAAACAGTAACAATTGAATACTTTATTCAAAATCCAGTTGGTGTGCCCTGCCACGCTAGCTGCAAACAGAGGCGTTCGCTCTCTTTTCCCTCCCTCCTTCGGCAAGCCTGGGGCAGGTGCTTCCCCTTTAGAGGGGATTCTAGGAGTTGAAGGACTTTTTTTCTGTCTAAACATGCATAAAATTGTGCCTTTAACTTATCATGTCACACTAGCATGAATACAGGAATCCAAATAGGATTTCCTTCTTCAGTGGAACACACTTACTTAGGAGTAAGCACCATTTTGTTATAGGAAAGGATAATGTATTTTAATTAAAAATTAAAAATAATTATCTGGCACCTGGTGCGGAGTTTTCCTATGGAAAACCTGGCTGGGACTGAAGTAGAGGGGCACTAATTTTACTGTACTTATTGTCTTTAAATGTGGTTAAATATCCCACAGTTCCCTTGCTTTTCTATTTCTACAATTCATTTTCTCCTGTCTTTTCTTCACCCTCTCTTCATTTTCAGGCTGAATCCTATGCACATTTACCTCAGAGTAAGTTCTATTGATCTCAGTAGGGCTTACTTCTGAGTAGACATACTTAGGATTGTGTTGCAGCTCTGTTTTTATGGTGACACAAGATACACACATACCTTGTTCACCAAAAGAACGCTTGAAAAAAGGGGGTTGGACACCCTGAAAAAAGCAAGGGCAGATAGGAATGGTTTCAGCAAGCATTCTGGAAAAAGGTGCTGCTGAATCTTCTTTAGCCAGGAAGGACCTGGGGAATTGCAATTCTCTCCCCTGCCCCTTTTCTTTTCTCTCCCAATCCTGTTGTAGTCCAGATTTTTTGGGGGGTGGAAGCAGACTCAGAGACACACAGCATCTCTCTCTCTCTCTCTCTCTCCAACCCCCCCTCCTCCCAAGCTTCACAATAGCTTCCGGGCTGATTAGGACAGGAGGGCAGCAGTTCAGAGGGGAGATGGCCCCAACCTACAACTCCTGACGAGGGAAGGGAGCCTGGTGATGCCTTGCAGCAGCACAAGCAGTCCTGCTCCCCACCCAGCAGTTGGCAGCTGCTCTGTCGCCCACCGTCCTCCACGTGCTCCTTTCTCTCTGCCGCAGGGCTGTTGCTCCCACCTTGTACAGCAACTATTGCGAGAGGTCTGCTGGGGCAGCTTGTAGGAGGGAGCAGCTCTGGCCGAGGGAGGGAGTGAGCGGCGGTGTCTCCAGCAGGAAAGAAGCACTGGGCCTTCCTAGGCAGGAGAAGAGTGGGCAGAGCAGCTGAATTTGCTGTTTTTCCTGCTCTGCTGCCTCCTGTGGGTGCTTTCTCCACCCCAATACTTCTGGTGGGGCCACAGTGGGCTTGAGATAGGAGAGAGCGGCTGTGTAAGAAAGTCCTTCCTGAGCAGGAGCGGTGTGGGGAGAGCAGCTGAATTTGCCGCTTTCCTGCTCAGTCCCTGAGTTTTAGGACCTTCTGGAGAGACCACCTCGAGCGCTCCCCTGCCGCCCCTTTGCCTGTCAGCGCCCCCCTGCCATCCCTTTGCCTCTTAACGCCCCCCTATGCAATCCCATCGCCCCCAAGGGGGCAGTACCGCCCACTTTGGGAACCACTGCTTTAACCCCTGCCTGTAGTTCTAGAGACGTTTTTAGAAAGCTGAAGATTATTCACAATTTGAAGTGTTATTGTAATGGGCTTAAGTAAGTGGTAAGCAGTAAATGGTTTACTTTTCCCAGTGCTATTATCAATAAAAGGACTGGTAGATCAAAGTAAATCAACAATGGTTACCTTTCAATCACTACATTCCGGTAACGGTCTTCTTTGGGGGGTGGGAGTTAATCTCTTGATTTAAGAAGCCCTGATCAGATTTGGGAACTCAGATATACACAAGGACTCTCCCACCTGCAAGCCCCTCTCTCTTGAGACAACCTAGCCATGCACATTCCTTTGTGCCCACAACAGATTGGTGGCTTTTGCTGAAATGAACTAGGACCTTGGCACACACAGAGGCACATGAAAGAACAAAAAAATATTTCTAAGCCAAGTTTTTATTATCAAAACTATATTTTGTACATAAGAGCTTCAGAGATCACAGAGTTTATTTACAAGCATTTATGAAATCTACTTAAGAGAATATATGAGCATCATTACATTACTTTGCTATATAAAGGAAGCCTACACAAAATCTGAACGGCAAGTAAGATGCTGAACCAGGTTTTTCATGTATGATTGAGGAACATCTACAAAATGTTGGGAGAAGCAGGATATAAGTGGAATTATATACCTGGTTCAGCAGAGATTTAGATGCAAAGGAAAAGAGTCAAGAATTGTTCCCCCACCCCAAATGCACTTCTTGACAGTACCCCTCGCCCTATCTGCTGGAGAGAAGATTGCTAGCGGCCATTTGTATTTCACAATATTATTTATGTTGTATAACATACAATGTGCTGTGCTAAAAAGGAACAAGGTAACGTTGCATGGAACAAAAGCTGCATAAAAATATGCTAGCAAAACATGCCTTTGTTTGCAACAACTCAAGATTTAGGTATTCAGTTCCCTGCTTATATAATACTCAACGTTGAGTTTTGCAGCCATTCATGTATATGTTATAGCACTTCCCTTTCCACTGCTTTAAATCCTACAGCCCATCATCCATGTGGCACTGCATTTTAATTAAGCAAAGGCAAGCAGTCAGCTCCTTACTCAAAGCAAGCTGCGTGACTGAAAGCAACAGTCCCCACCTAGGACTGCTGTTTGAAGCACAGGCCCTCTATTAGCTAACATACTTTGAAACACTGAAAGTGTCCTACTGATGGACTGAGATCTCCTTGTTCAGTTTATATTGTAGCTGATGAACTGAGATCTCCTTGTTCAGTTTATATTGTAGCTGATGAACAGGAACTATCTATAGTTAAGCTTGAACAAAGCCACAGGCTTGCCATCACAAACCTGTTCCTGCACGTATGTCCACGTGCACTGATGTGTGAGAGCAAGCCTCAGGCTTGTGCATGCTTCTCACCACCCATCCTACATGAAGCATGATGCAAAGCTCACATTGGTACATTCATATAATTTAACCACCTCATTGTTTGGAGTAGATGGGCTGTATATACAGGGCTACACATACTACACTCCATATTAAACATTATGTGCTAAGCATGGGGTGGGTGAATGGACTTGCTCTTGCAGACTCTGATGTTTGGCCAATGTATGAATCCGCCTCAAATACTTTGGACTGTATCCAAGTACCATTCTAGTGTAATTGCTTCCATCAGCAGAATGGGGGGTAGTGATGGTTGTGGCAATTCCCTCTCCCTCCTTGTGTCCTCAAAATCTGCTCTGGTGAGCTGGGAAACTTTCCAGAGCATATTTTTAAGAAGGGGGGGGAGGACTGATGGGGAGGGGAAAAGCCCTGTTGCAAGAGCAGATTTCCACCACTATGACGTAGAATTTTACCTTCTGTGTGTGCACTGTTTCTTTCACATATTCCATATCAAGACAAGAGCGTGGCTTTAAGAACATTAAGATACCTCAGTAACTTTTCACAAGGCAAAACTAACTTAATTTTATACTGAGCTGTTCATTCCCTTTTCTTTTATCTACCCTTGCAAGCATTGTGTAAGATGCATGAAAATCCATACATGCTTTAAGATGGATAACAACTAAATGCTGTCTTGAACCTGAATGATTTAAACTGGCTCAACTACTGCCATAATTCCTAGTTTAAGAAATGTCAACTTCTGTCACTGCTTCTTTCAAAAAATAACTAGGTATCTAGAATTTAAGTTGTTCTGCCACATAAGTTACACAGCTACTAACACATAAAATGGTCTTTAAGGACTTGTTTGGTTGGCTACTAAATCTGCCAATCATAGTATCTGCAGAAAAAAGATGCACTAGCAATCCCAAAGGAAGTTTTCCCCCTTTCCAACGGAGAGGAAAAGATTGGACTGAAAGTAAACATTAAGAACGGATATGTTAGGGTAGTATGATGGCGGGAGCAGCGGGAGCTCATATGCAAAGGCTCTTCAACATATAGACACACTAACCGATGTAAATTGTCTGGGTTGCACAAAACATCTCCATGCCAGCTGTGACCAGAAACGTGAGGCCCTGGCACAGAGAGATTCAGAGGAACCTTATGGTAAAGCATCTCTTTCTGCAAGCTGCAGCCTTTCTGTGAACCCACCACCAAGAGCATCCAGCATGAAACAAAACATGGCACACATTTCTACCGAACAGAATGACAAACTCAGATCCTGGCCATATGGAATTTCAGTCAAACAACACAACAGGACTTTTTTCTCCACTTAAAAAGTATATATGGTAAGAACAGTTAACAAAAATTAAAACCTCAAATGGACCATTAACCATAATGTTAGTATAGTTGATGATTGAAGACCAGTGCCAGAACTTCACTCTTGCATTTCAAGTTCTTGTTTCAGGCTGTAAAGTTAATTAAAAAGAAAAACGGGATTATTATTTATAAACTGAAACTAAGACCACTGAAAAACTAACGGAAGATTGATATAGACATGGAAAACCTATCCTTTCAAGCTCCTGCTTCCATCCGTCCTTTAACTGGAGATGTTTGAGCAGAACTTGGGCCTTCATATGCACCCTAGTCAATAATCTACATACCCCCTTCTCAACAGATGCAGTTATTTGTTTCAAGGAAGCATAGGGCAACAGACTGAAGTTTGCAGCCAGCAAACAATTCTTCCAGGTCAAGGAAAGACGGGAATGGGGAGGGAGAAACACAAAAGTTACCTTTTCAAGTAAGCATGGACGTTGTCGTACCCATGGTACTTAGCCAAGTAAACCAGCACACCTGTAGCACACCGCCCTTCTCGCTGCCTGCAGAAGCTACAGTTGCAGATCCCACGGCAAGGAGGGCAACGCCAGTTCTAAAGAAATATATATATATATATGTATATATTAGTGGAACCAAAGTAATTCTTCAATGACTCACCACTTCCTTGTTGCTACTAAGGCTGTGCCTGGATTAGAAGGTTCTCTAAAAGTACCCACCTATTAAATCTAAAATGAGAGCATGAAGAAATGTGCGCATTTTTCTCTTAGTGACTTTAACATGCAGTCAAATGAGCATCAAAGTGAAATTATCTTACCGGATCCAACAAAGCAGCCCTAACTTCTTCTCCGTAGCGGTTGCGAAGGCAAGGCCCACAGAACTGACCACGCACTCCAATACATTCCGGGTTACGACAGTTTGTCTTGGTGTCTATGGTTTTCTGACGACACTGGTGACAGGTAGAACCCTACCAAACAGTAAAGGCAAAAGAAAATCAGGCTCCAAATGTCTTGGTCTACAGTTCCCACCAGCCCTAGCTAGCAGAGCCAATGGTGAGAGATGATGGGAGTTGTAGGCCCATCGGGGAAGGAAGAAAACGTTGCCCACCACTGCTTTAAGAGGAAGCAGATTGCTTACATCGTATCCTGAGGTGCTACAAGTGCCCAGACACATTGCGTGTAAAGGAAGAAGGTGGAAGGCATAAGACCCAAACAAGCTAGCATCTAATTGGCTGTTGTGACACAATCAAAGACTACCATGACATCTACTTAAGTAAGAAACGCCGAGCATGGCAGCTCTTACTCCACTTACTCCAGCTCTTGGCTACATACTGGTACTAAAACCTCAGGTCTGCTCTATTAACCCTAATGATGGAGTGCAAAGGATCAGCCTGCTACTGTTGCCCCTTCCTCCCCCATAAGAGTGTCTCAATTTTGCAATAGGGGGGTTGGACATCTTCTAACAGTAGATCAAAGGGAGCCAAGGCCTCACTTAGCCGCAGCACCAGCAGCACCAGAAATCCCGAATGAAGTCATCAGGAGCAGGTACAAGCACAGCAGACTTTAGCATCAAGCTTCTAGTTAGCAGTGAATAATCAAAGCAAAGTGAAAAACCCTTGAATCCCTGATTCCAGACACTATCACACAAAGCATTTAAGTACAATTATTTGGGCAAAGCAAATGGATACAATAATGCTGAATGACATTCTTACCATCGTACGGTTATACACTTTATCTCTCGCAGTCTCACAGATATTGTTCAACTCTTCCTTGGTTATTTCTTCTACCGGACGGACAACATGGGGAAAAGTCAAAGTACTATAGCGTTTTCTTCTGGGAGTGTCCATTTCATCCTAAATTCATATGAAAGCCAAAATGCATCAAGTAAGTAATATGGAAAATGCAAGGAAGTCAAGCCGGTAACACACAGACACACACACCCAGCCACAAAGGGCTGGGTCGCATATACAGTAATGCCACTGAATATACTAAAATAAATGTCCACAAGCTTGAATTTGCCTTTGTTTGCATGGAATAGCAACAGATGAACTGGATGCATGCGCACACTCCATCATGTGCAATTCCAATAATTCCCACATTAATGGCAACAGGCTGTCACAATAGCGAAAATTGCAGGTAACTGGCTACATATGTACTTCTGGTGACACATGATTTCCTTCATATTATCCATAGGCAAACCACCACTGCATATGAGAGCTGTCCCTATCATCCCCAACAGGAAATTCCTCTCTCTCAAATACAATTTGGTGTCTTCTGTTCCAATGCCTATTGTCTTATCTGTTAGATTAATTATGGTCCACATTGCTAATTAACTACATATGTGACTGTTTATATGCAAGGGGCTTGTCTTTAATCTGTATTTTAAACCACCCAAGCTTATATTTTAGATTTTTCCCACCAATTAAAACACTTAATTAGAACAGAATCAGCAACACAAACCTCTGAGTATTCATCAGACATTTTCCTTCTCACTAAGAGGTAGGGATCATCTTCCTCCTTCTCTGGTACAGGACTTGGGGGGCCTTCGATCAGGGACATGGATCTTGTGTGAGGCCTACTACTTCTTTCTGGATTCCTCCTCAAGGCACTTCTGGGAAATGATTTTCTTGGGGTCCGCTGTGGTTTCTGGGGTGAGGACAAAGATAATCCAAGCATACATAACAAAATTACTATTTATTTAATTTATATACCGCCCCATAGCCGAAGCTCTCTGGGCGGTTTACAAAAGTTAAAAACAGTGAACATTAAAAGTATACAGAATTTAAAACCATCAAAAATATAAAACAACAGTATAAAACAACAGTATCCATTCAGTGGCAGCACTCAGAAGAGGGCCCCCAAAGATGACCTAAGGACCTGAGCAGTATAAATGGGAGGAGACATTCCTTTAGATATGCTGATCCCAAGGCGTTTAGGGCTTTCAGAAACAGACTGGGAGTCAGTGCAGTTGATGAAGCACTGGCATCACACGACCATATCAGACAGTCCCTGTTTGTAAGTTGGCAGCACTGTTTTGAACTGAAGTTTCTGAAAGATAGCCCTGCATATGACACGTTGCAGTAATCCAACTGAGAGATTACCAGGATGTGGATAGCAGCCCCCTCCCAACAAGGACAGACTAAACACCACTCAATCAGGCAGACAAATCACCTGAAAATACCTTTGCCTTGTCTGAATTGAGCTTCAGTTTGTTGGCCCTCATCAAATCCATTATCCTGCTCAGGCACCAATTCAGAACATCCACAAAAATGTGGTTTTAAATATTTATATGTAAACATCTTAAGAGTTTTTATCACTTTAAGCGGTACATAAGCATTTAAAATAATTAAATAAATCTCTCCTGCCTAAATTTGGTTGCTGAAAAAGAAAGATGGCAGGGGGAGAGAGACTGGGAGTGGATTTTTGTGTGTGAAAGAACTTTTAAGTTTGGTTCTGATCACAATTTTTTGGGCTCAGAGGCATATGTCCACTTGCCTGAGCCACCATTTTGTATCAGATTCTGGTTGGTGGATCTCACAGTTCTGTTAAACATAAAATAGATCATGCCTGCCTGAAGTTTACCCACTCCTGGGCTAGAGGAATAAACAAGAGTACAAGAAACAATGGTACTGCAAGGTGAGGAAATAAACTGAAAAGGTTAGGCTGATTGTGTCAATGTTAAAACCACATTGAAACAAAAAGTGTAATATTTTCAGTTTATGCATTTCCCACAACCACCCAAAAAGGAAGGACGTTTTACCACTTATAGGTATTAGGATGATGAGAGATCAAAACCTGCGGATTTCTCACTATTTTGGCCAAACAGACATTCCTCCTCATTTCTAGCTTGAAATAAAAATTCAATTACTTTTTGCACGCAAAAGTTAAAAGATCCAGATTTGAGCTTTGAAGTTTAGGGTGCATTTTTGCTATGTGAGTGAGCGAGTGGGTAGAAAATATAACGCTGAAGTTTTAGAGATTTACAAATCAAAAGGTAGTTACAGCAGGTGGTAATGGCTTTATCAGGTTATAAACTTTAAGTTATTTGGCATATCATCTGTAACAGGGCTTCAAAAAAGCAACTGAATTTTACCAAGTAAATAATTGGACTCACCAGAGTAGGAGTTGCTAGTGGACCTTTCCTAGTAAAAATTCCAGGGACATTTTTTAATTCTGCCATTAGTTTTGCAAGCTGTAAAACAAAAACATGACTATTAAATAATAATTTTAGATCTTGCGTTAGCTGTCTTGTACTTGTTAGCACTTTTGTAAGCTAGCTGGTAACAATGAACCTAGGGTTGAAGTATTTTGAGTGAAGTTGAATCAATGTAGAGCACCATACGTAAATTTGACATTAAGAAGTAGTACATTTTTTATTAATATAATGCAACTTAGGCTTAAACAAGATTTACTTCAAAATTCGGTCCGGAAAGAACAATTCAATATGCTTGAGAACGTTCCTTTGCACTTACCATGGCCTTGTTCTCCTTTATATTTAAAGCTCTTTTCTCTAAGAATTTGGGGCCTCTTTCTTCATCAGAGTCTGAATCCAATTCCAGTTCACAGGAAGATTTGGGGGCTGAAACTATTTCATTCTTTCCCCTCTTAGACCTTCGAAGTGGGAACTTCATAGCCACTTTAAGAGGAGCAGAGCATTTCTGTGGCCTCTTACGCAGAAACTTGTCTACAACATCGCTCATATCATGTTCCTCAGAGTCCGTCTCCAGTTTCTATTCAAAAAAACATAATGGAGCTATGAAAATCACAGTAAATCAGTGCTGCAATAGAATTCACAACCCCAACCCCACTTTTTCTGGAGTATTCCAGGTCAGGTGAATTTAGAACCATCAAATTTCCACTGCAGAGTACACAGCCTGCCGTAAGGTGACAGTTCTATGCGTGTTTAGAAAACACAAAGTCCTCCAACTTCATAGGACGTCTTTCTGCGTAAACATGCACAGGATTACAACCTTAGAGATATTTATGGTTCAAGTCATTGTCTCTTCACAGTTACTTAGCTTTGCCCTTCCTCCGGTTCAAAGCCAAAAGTATTTATTTGTGAAGACCCGAAAGGAAGCTGCACTGAAAAATACAACTGGATCCCAACAACCAAATCAATCACTGGCCCCACAGATGGAGGGGGGAATTTAACTACTTTCAGCCTGAGGGCTGAATTCCATTTCAGAAAAGCTCTCAGGGGGCTCAGTCCAGGGATAGGTGGGGCTGAAGGCAAAAAGAGTGGGTCAAAATACAAAAAAATACCAGTATATTTCACATTAAAGTTCTTACTGCCAAGTAACTAAGCCTTAAGAGATGCATTTCAACCTTTTAGAATGAAGGGAAAAAAACATGCAAAGACTGGGAAACCACAAAACCATCATCCATCAGTAAAAAGGGCTGCGGCATCTCAAGGAACCCCAGAGGTCATAAATTGAGGAAACACCTGCAGAGGGAATTTAATATCTACCCAGTGTCAGTTAGGCTATTCCTTGAAGAGAACAGAAAAGGGAAGGAGGGAAAACCTAGAAGTGGTGCAAAATAAACCCCAAAGCTACAATTGGGGGGGGGGGTGCCCTCCAGATACTTTGGACTACATTCCTGACTGTTAGACATGTTGTTTAGGGCTGATGGAAGATGAATATCAGGTTGGGGGAGGCTGTCTTATGTTTTTCAAGGGCAAAAACAGCTTCTGGGATTGGTGAATACTAGGGCTACTCTATGGATAACCAAGGAAAGGGAAGACCCATTGTTCACAATTGGCCCTAGTCATTGTGGCACCAACAACACTCAAATACCTGGCTTTGGATTTCTAAGCTTTTTCAACCAGCAGCTTTCACCCCAGTCTGGCACAGAAGGGATGTTGCCTTATGGTATTCAACGGCTACCAGCATGACCTTGTTCCAAATTCTTATTCAGGTGCTCATTTACACAATGTTAAAACCACTGTAGTAACCTGTTTGCATGGCACACAACACCAATGTCCAGGAACCAGAGGAACTCACTACCACAAGATGTAATGATGGCCACCAATTTGTATGGCTTTAAAAGGGGTTTGGATAAATTCCTGGAGGAGATGGCTATCAATGGCTACTAGCCATGATGGTTGTGTGCTATCTCCAGTATTCGAGGCAGTAAGGCTGTGTCCACCAGTTGGTGGAGAACATCGGGGGGGGGGTGCTGTTGCACCATGTCTTGCTTTGTTGGTCCCTGGCTGACAGCTGGTTAGCCACTGTATGAACAGAGTGCTGGACTAGATGGACCCTTGGTCTGATCCAGCATGGCATTTATGTTCATCCCACTAGTAACACATTTCCAAAGGCCTACTATGTCACAAGTCAAACCTCTTTCAGTATAATTCCTTCCCTCCCTGCAAGCTGCAATTACCTCTGCACGAATTGAGAGGAGCAGGGAGAGGTACAGCATCTAGATTTAGAAGACACAGGAGGAAAAGTACCTCTTCCCAGATACTTAAAGCAGCGCTTGTAGGTTAGTGATTAGTAAAGCAAAACCCAAAAGGGGTACTAATCGTGGATCACCCATGTAATGCCTATTTTGTCTCTTAATTTGGAGGGGAGAGATAGTTTGTATATGATAAAGAACATGTTTCTAATAACAGGTTGATTTCTGGACGCTGGAATTGATCTACTTCTAGGCTGTGTGTTCTTGTGCATTTTTGCACTGGGGAGCATGCTCTCCCATATATGCTCCCCCTATCAAATTTTAAGATAATCACAGAAGGCCTCATTGAAGGTTCCTTGTCCACACGGGTCTGCTCAGCAAGCATCTGAAACTTGGCCTTTTCAGTCATTTCCCGAAATTACAGAACTCTCTTCCTTTGAAAGCCCAGCAGGGTGCCTCACCGTCCATGTTTAGGTAGCTTATTAAAGTATTTCTTTTCCATCAGACCTATGGTGGTTAGTTTACCTTAGCTAATAATGTATTCTGGCTATGATCTTATGCTGCTACTCAACATGATTATATGTTATTTTTTATGATGTGATTTTATTTTCTTGTACACTGCCTATTTATTGTTTTAAGTAGATTTTAAAAATTGCATTATTTGAGGTTTGACTCTACTAAGAAATAAACCACCAGTTCACCTGTGTAAAAAGTTGTTTGTGCAAGAAGTCTACTTGTGAATAGTACAACACTGATGCCATGAGATCATGGCTCCTTTTCTAACATGTGATTTGCCCATTTGTAGAAGGGAAGCCATGCTCTCACACAAGAGTAGTGATATTTAATCTTTACATGAGAGTGGTCTGCTTCTGTGAGCTATCTTTTTCCAGCTCTTGACCAAGGGAAACTACTCCCAGATTATGCAAGCTAAAGTATCGTGATGGGGGGGCCATGTCTCAATGGTAGATGCAGAAGGTCCCAGGTTTGATCCCCACATAGGGCTGGGAAAACCTGCCTGAACCCCTGGAGAGATGCTGCCAATCAGTGTTGATAATACTGGGGTAAATGGACCCATGGTCTGACTCAGTTTAAAGCAGCTTCTTAGGTTCCTATGACTATTTCAATATCAACATGCACATGCAGTGTGACAGTAATTAGGAAATTAAACTGTACAACTCACCAGTACATCCTGAATCTCACTTCCTGAAAAACCGCAGAATGATTCAGCATCCGAATCTTCATTAAAAATTTTAGCCATTTTTTCTGCAACTTCTGGCCTGAAGCTCGGTTTCTTAAAAAGAACAAGTACAGTAGGTTTTCTCTTTCTTTCTATCTCTCTCTCTCTCTCTCTCCCTTTTTCTTAAAGAGAGAACCTATTTTCCATAAACTGCTCAGAGAGCAAATCACATTTTACAAGTGCACTACAAGAGAATAGCTTTTGTAACAAAGAAAAATGGTTCAGGGGGTTTACAAATGGTTTCAGAGCTGTTATGGCAAATCATCAGGCATGTTAGGTTAGGCGACATTTCAAAAGGATAGAATAAGTGGCTAATCTACCTCCAACAATTACTACCTAGAAGCACAAGGGAAAAAGTGAAATGAAATTACAGTACATACCGTATATTCATAACTGCTGTATAGAAATGTAAGCAAAGCATTTTAATCGCATATGGGGCATTTTTCAGCATCGTACATTCAATTCTGTTTATTCTCACACTTTTTACTTACTGTGTTTGCAAAATTATCAGAGCCAAAACTGTCACAGCTGTCATCAGAGGATGAAGAGGTTTCCATAGGAATCAGTTTTGTATTGCGGAATGCTGTGCGCTTCTTTCCCGAAAGGTCACCCTGCAAAATGGATGATGGCAGTTCAATTAGTTACTATAATAAGGTAGGTTTTCTAAAGTGGCCTCATGAAGCTCAAATATCAAGAGTTGTTACATATTCGTTTGGTATGGACATTATCAAAAAAAAAAAAAAAAAGATGACTTTCACCCTATACGTGCCACACTGTCACCCACAGGCAAAACTGTTAAGCAGTATTTGTTAGGCAGAGGGCCTTTTCACCATACATATTTACATCTTAAACAGCCGTGCTTAATAATGAACTCATTATTAAGAGTTCAATAATATACATTATAGATTAATACAAAGATTTTTGTTAATATTTACCTTTCTGAAACTTAAAAGATATGAGTTAGAATCAAAGCAATGGCATGGCAAAATATAATAATTAAAAGCATGTATTTTCTAACATCATTTTACTTTTCCTGTTAAGTTTGCCATCTGGTCAGTTCACATTTCCACCAACGGCAGCCATACCCACCTATGCTACTCTCCAACCACTTTAGCCCATGCTCATCCATTCAAGTACTACATTGCCACAAGATTAAATTAACTTTGATTTGGCAGTGGCATGTCATAAGCCAGATTCAGCCTGTGGTTACACAATCACTTTGGCACAGGCGCCGACACAAGGTGAATAAATTGGCTCTTACTTGCACATGTTTTCTGGCAAAAGGTCTTTATCTGTCAGCCAGAGGCAAAAGAGCCATTAGGATGGCTAATGATATACCCAGGAGGCAGATAGGTTTCACCTCTGAAGCTTAGATATACAGATCTTGAGAAGGTCTAAATATTTCTACAGGAGAAACATACAAATCTGCTGCCTTAAAATAACATTCCACCCATAACAACCCCTCTTCATGATTACTTTACTATTCTACCCAGCAATACATGATTATATTTCCTCCCTCTAACTTCAGATAACATTTGGGTGCAATCCTGTACACCAGGGTTAAGGAACTTGTGACTTTCCAGATGCTTATGGATCCCAACTCCCATCATTCCCAGCCAGACAGGCCAGTGGTGAAGGATGATGAGTTCATCAACATCTGGAGGGACACAGGTGCCCCCAGCCCTCTGCTGTATGCAACCTACCTAGCAGTAAGTTCCAATGAACTTAGAGGGTCTTACTGCTGAGTAAATCTGCATAGGTTCAGACTGTTTTTTTTAAAAAAAAAATTAAAACACAACCAGATATACAATAGTGTGAAGTGTATAGAACCAAAGCACCTTTTTTTTCTAATAAAATAATCTGCAAATAATCCAAAGTGTTGAGACCAAATAATGACTAATAATTATCAAGCCCTACACCCCAGCACAAAAACTAAGGTGAGTGGGGGGTCATAGGTAAAGCCACAATTTTATGCACTGAGAAAAAGACCCACTGAACACAAACGCACTTACTTCTGAGTGATCATGCTTAAGGTTACACTGTAGATGTAGTCTTTTAAAAATGTGAAAATAAAATTAATTCTATACCTGGAGAACTAGATCAAGTTCACCTACAGTGCAATCCTATAAATGTCTAGAACAGAAACAAAGCTGGGGGAAATCAAATAAAGTTAAATAATTGTCAGTGTACTATTACTTCCTCTAGCAGTGGGCAACAGGAGTGTCCACAACAACCTGTTCATTTCAATATGTTTATTTATTTACTGCATTTCTATACTACCCAATAGCTGAAGCTCTCTGGGCGGTTCACAAAAAGTAAAACCATTCAAAGTATAAAACAACAGTATAAAACCATGATATAAAATACAATTTAAGAATAGGCAATTGCCAGTTTTGGACTACAACCCCCATAAGCCTCAGCCGAAAATACCTAGACAGCACCAAGCTGCATGGCGCGGAGTTGTGTAACTAACTCAACTATCCTAAACATGCCACACTCAATTTAACAGGGCTTAATTGTGCGTAGGTAAAGTTTAAAATTAGGTGCAGGTTAAAAAGGCAAAAAAGAAGCATCAGCCAGCGTGGTGTAGCTGTTAGAATAGTGTTTTAAGATCAGGATGATCCAGGTTCAAATCCCCACTCAGCCATGATGCTTATAGATGACACTGAGGCAATCACTGACCCGGTTCGCACACATGAGCGATCCGTGGTGGCAGAAATAACCCACGGTGGCTTATTATCTCTATGATTTATTATCTTGCATAATTATCTTCATTGGTGCAGCTTGCCGTTGCATCAATGACTTGTTGCCATGGTTAACATGCCACCCCAGGACCCTAAAACAATCTTTGGGTTCTGAGCGGCTTGCTAACTTATGGCAACAAGCCACCCTCGCCAGGTTTGCACAAGGCAAGATGAGGTGGCAAGGGTAATTATGCAAACCCCCACCCCACCCCCACACGCTTGGTGGGGGAAATAAGCCACAATTGCTTATTTCCCCTGCAGCCTAAACCAAGAGAGCCACATACACAACCCTGAGATCTCTGGAGAAAGGGTGGGATAAATGTATTTTTTTGAAGCCTAGGAGCAGACCAATTCTATCATCTGTTAAGGTATTTAAGGCTGTACAAAGCATGAAAGCAACGGACAGGCCTTGAAGGAATTCACATTAGACAGAAGTGGAGGAAGATGTCAAATAAAGCTTGATCTGAGCCTGGACTCAACCTGGCTTTGCCTTGAAATCTGTCTTCAATTCCAGGGCTCCATCCTGGAGTATGAAGTAGTAATAAAGAAGCCAGAGCCTGCCTGTGAAGACAAGCACCTTTCCTTTCCAGCGAATAACCCTAAGCACAATTACTTCCCACAATGCAAGCCATGAATCCGGGGTTAAGGAATTTAGGGGGAAGGGTTTTCAGGCATGAAAACAGGCTTCTCCAGACAGGGTAGAGCCTTTCAGAATTTAAAATGGAGGAAGAAAAAAAATTAACACGAACAAGGTGGAGTTTTTGACTTGTTTCCAATGTTAATCCTACCTAAGAGTAAACCCATAGAAATGAATGGTGCTTAAATTATACTAACACTGAATACAACCCCTTACCTCTGCATATAAACACACACACACACACACACACAACATCCAATTACAAATCCATCCTGCAACAGTCCATTTGCTCCCAGACTACTTCAGAGCAAACACAATGCAGCCACAATTTGCCAAACCGCTGGTCAACTATTTGCACTGCGGGTCTTTCCTCTAAGCAACAATTTAGGCGCCCCCGATTCTTTTTCATAGTCAGAGTAGAAGAGTTGGAAGGGGCCCATAAGGCCATCGAGACCAACCCCCTGCTCAACGCAGGAATCCGCTGAGCAAGAAAACCCATTTTTGCAGGAAGCTCAAGCTAAGCACCCACCCACCCACCTTCACTGCGTTGGCTCACGACAGACGTTGGCTCACGTTGGCGTGAGCCAACGCAGCCTTCTGTGGGCTCCAGCGCCCTCAGAAAAAGAGAAAGAAAACGCATGGAGGAGGGAAGCCTCAGGCGGCTCGCGTGTGGGCGGGCCTCAAATGCAGGGCGTGGACCCAGGGGGAGAGGGAGGCGCGCAGGGCTATGGAAGGGGAGACAAGATGAAGCCTAAGAGGGGCGCGGCCAGAAGCGCGGGAAAAGCGCGGGCTTGTCCTTCCCTCTCCCCCACCCCACGAAGGAAGACAGTCGCCTCCTCCATCTTCTGCGCCCCGCTTGAGAAGAACATGGAGAATCCACACGAGGAGAAAGCCTCGTGGAGTTCTTGTCCTCAGGGCCTTCTATTTGGCCCGACTTTTTCGAAGGGCTTCCAGCGGGGAAAGCGAACTCTTGGGAGGGGCACAGCAGAGCTGGGAGACAAAGTTTTACTGTGGGGAACTATTATGTGTGGCCCGGCTGGGGGAAGCTCCAATAGCTGGTACGAAATCCACAGATATAAGGGCTTAATAATAACCACCACTGTTGATCTTGACATACTCAGAAATATTTGTGAGTACCTACTTTTCCCAGTAAGAAGTACATACTGCCTTTTAAATTAAAGTCAGTTAAAAATTGAAGTTTAACTACACGCTTGCAGACTCTGAAAAACAGACTCCGGGGATAAACTGGACGCTGTTTTGGCTTTAAAAAGAGGCACTATTTAAAGCAGCGCTTCGTACCTCCCACATCTTCAGCAGTAGACCCCAAAACCTGAAATATATCCAATTGGTACTTGCTAAAAATACAAAAGGCGACAACACATTCCCCTAACAATCCATTTCTAACTATGCTTTCTTTCGTATGGTATTTAGTTCCGAATAAGTTTGCACAAGATTGCAGTCTTAAAGCTGCAATCCTATGCAGGAATAAGACCAACTAAACACAGCGGAACTTGCTTCTGAGTAAACATGCATGGGATTGGAGCTGCATGTCTGCAATTCTAAACATCAAATTTCATGGAAGACTTCCTTCCTTCCGAGTAAACATGCTTAGGGTTATCGTGCATATAAAGTGGAGAGTAAACATCACATTCTGGTTTTACGTTTTTAATTCTGCCCCCATCCTTTCCTAATTCATTCCCGCTCTGGAGGCAGAGCTTCAATGGGATTTTTTCCCTAACTGAGTCATTTCAAAAATATACTTTCTCTTGTTTAAAGAATTTCAGCGGCTGCGGCTGTTCTGCCCTACAGCCCGATCCTTTGCATATTTACTTGAAAGTAACCTCCATTGATTCAAATGGAACTTACTCCCAGGGAAGTAGGGTTGCGGATTTAATTCCCATCGACTCGCTTACCTGCAAACGGAAGGGATCCATGCTGATGGTTACCACTCACAGGACGCAGCAGCCTCTTTCAACAGGATGGAGAAAGAAGGAAACAACACGCCGCAGACTCGCGCCAAAGTAGCTCAGAATTCGCCGGAGGCGGAGATTGGGAACACTTTTCCCGCGAAGGTGCGGGAGTCCTGGAAGGGTCAGAAAGAACTTCTTCCAGACACTGCTTTTGGCTACCCCACTTGGTCGTGAGTAATAAATTCCCCGTGTTAAGACAAAACCAAGATGCAGATAAAGTAAAGATAACTGTGGAAACTGGCCGGTTTTTCTGTTTAAGTTCTGTAATACTGTTTGTGGTGCTGCAAGGACCTAACTCAGTGGCGCGAAATAGTAATGAAGTATTTGCATAGAAGGAGAGGAAGGGAGGGTGTACCGGGGGAGGAAGCAGTATGCACCACATTAGCACAGATTATGTTAGCAGAAATCGAAATTAAATCGTGAGATGTTACTGAGCTTTAGTGAATCGTTGATCTGTTCTGGGATACCAAAGAAAGATCCCACAACTCATTTAGCAAAACACATTCAAAAATTGTTTGCATAATCACAAGGAATGGAAGAAATTCTTAGACGATTGGGATCTGTTAACTGCTTCCAGGAGTATTTGATTGCATTTTGACTAAGTTGTTTTAGGTAGCTTCGCTATGAAATGATGTAACCATGGTGAAGCACTCTTATTTCTTTTATTTATCTTTTAACACCGAAAATCGCGCCACAGTGCAGTTTCGTAGACAGACACAGTATGACTTTCTCAAACCCACAGCCAGCATATGCTGGAACCTTCTCCAAACATATGATTAGAGTCCAGTTAAAACAAAGGGGTGGGAGTCTTGGGACTTTAGAAAATGTAGAAAATCAGGCATACAATTATAATGCTTTTAGAGTTGATGTGTCCTTTAGCAAAATGTGATACTTCCCACTTGCAATGAGGAAAACATAATATTGAAACTAGACACTTCAAATGTAGTTGTATTTCATTATCCTGTTTTCAGGGATGATTGTCTTGATGCAACTATTCTCACAGGTACGATGCTGGTATTTTATTGAGCCATCCTTGCTTTCTATAACACTCAGTAGTGCTGATTTGGAGCTGAGCAAAAAGAGGCCTGAGCTGCACGTGTGTGGCACACACATTAGCCACATAAGCTGTAACATGAACCCAGAATGATCTAAAAAGTAGAGATCTCACATAGACAAAACCACAATAGAATACAAGGAGTATGTAAACTCTCCGTGGGTTATTATTCCGGGTGAGCGTGCTGCAGGCTGACATGTAAAAGAATCTCCATTTTAAATAAGCCCTTAATTACATACTTACCTGCACCACTGGCTTCTCAGAGTGCATGCAAAAGCAAATGAACATAAAACAGTTCACTAGAGACTAGACCCACACTTCATTCTCCTAAATCCGCTTGAGCTCAGGAATGCTTTTCAACTAGCAGAGAAAGGGATTCCCCCACCCTCCTCATCCAGTGTTGGAGTGTAAGGTGATCGAGCTTCCGGAAAAACTATCACAAATGTTTGCAAAGGGGGAGAGGGGAATGTAAGAGTAAATATATTTCAACCAAACTGGTTGCTATTAGAATTATTGTGGGAATGATGCAGCTCCAAAAGCTGTAATACATTGATCCACTCATTTCAATTGGAGAGTTAAGCAAGGCTGACATTAACGCTTGTGTCCAATGTTATCCCTACTTAAGAGCAGACCCATTGAAATAAGTGGGACTCAAGTGTAAACCGCCCAGAGAGCTTCGGTTATGGGGCAGTATATAAATGTAATAAATAAATATAAATAAGTTAGTTATTTCAGTGGGTCTGCTCTAAGTTCCAAGTGTGATCTTTATTGGAGTGTCTCAACTGCATTGGAAAAAGGGCCTTTACAGCTGTTTTCTTGAGGGAGTCTTCTTTGAGCATTTCTCTCTCTGGCCAGATCTACACCAAGCAGGATATGACACTTTGAAAACTGTTTGAAAACTGTATATGAAGTATGTCCTGGGCCCCAACAGTTGTCACTACTGTTATAAACCGTTCTGTTTTTTAGGCTCATAGTTCTTAAAGCTGTTATAAATGTGGTTTTAAATGTACATGTATATTGTATGTTTTTGTGCTTTTTATTTTTTGTATATTGTTTTTAAGTGCCTTAATATTATGTAAACTGCCCAGAGAGCTTTGGCTACGGGGCAGTATACAAATGCAAATAATAATAATAATAATAATAATAATAATAATAATAATAAAGCAGTAAGAACATAAGAAGAGCCCTGCTGGATCAGACCAAGGGTCCATCTAGTCCAGCACTCTGTTCACATGGTGGCCAACCAGCCATCGGCCAGGGATGAACAAGCAGGACATGTAGTGTAGATCCTGTCCTGATTGCAAGGAAAGGGTGCAAAATGCATCAATGCAATATATACATGTATTGTAACATTCTGTTTCTCATACCAAGGAACACTTTATAAATAGCACCCTCTCCAGCATGATTGAAGGCTCTTTACTACATGCTGAATTCTGAATATATTTACCCTGCAATAGCCTATACAGTATTGATCTAAAAGCCATGAAGATGTTCTTTCTGTCAAAGATACCCAGTCTGGTGCCCTCCAGATGTTTTAGACTACAACTCCCAACATTCCTGATCTTTGGTCAAGCTGACTAGGGAAGATGGGAGTTGAATGCCAGAATATTTGGAGGGAACCAGGGCCGGATCTACACTAGTCTTATAACGTTGCTAGTGTCCCTTTCTAATGTGGTTCTCTGTAGCTGTAACGTTACTGCAGGGCACATTGTTAAATCCTTTCGTTGCTCTCCCTCCCTCTTCTCTGAGAGCTGCTGGGTTTGCTCCGCCCATTGCCTGCCTCATTCCTAGCCAGCAGTGCAGGGCAACAGTCATAAGCACACACAAACTCCCTCCCTCCCAAAACATCTTAACACAAGTCTCAGGGAATTGCCTAAATGCATAGGAGCCAGCCACTTTGCTGAAACTAAGCAGGGTTGGGTCCGGTCAGGGTTGGGATGGGAGACCAAATTGAAAAGTTTTAGCAGCAGCTGCATTTAAGCCCCGCTGGTCATGAGTTTTGGACTTTGGACCCTTGTTAATTTTCCTGCACGGAGCTACAGCGATCCTTTGAGCGCTCCTCAGCTCCTTTGCAAAGAGGGGGGAAATGTTAAAAATAAAATAAAAAATCAACCGATGACCCAATTAGATTCAAATTTTAAGGCAGGATGCATGGGAGTACTTCACAATAAAAGCAGATTCTAAGGTGGAAAACTTCTGAGTCCTTTGCATGCAATTGTCAGTGATTGCACAGTATAACGCTGGTGTGATTTATCTGCTGTAGCAGATAAGATAGCAAACGGCGTGAAGGAAGGAGAACAGGAAGTGGACGGCGCAAACCCAGCAGCTCTGAGAAAGGGAGAGGAGAATTACCAGTAGGACAAGGCACATGAATCTGTAGCCACGCTGGAACTAAGAACTAAGAAACAGAACCTGTAAGTAAGACTCATTTACAACGTTGGAGACCAGGGTCACAGTAACCCATTCAAAACGTTAGAATAACACCAGTGTAGATTCCCACCAGGTTGGAGGGGGCTGCACTAGAAAAACATAATTGTTCTATAGGGTGCTATCAACACTTCAAAATATACTTTAGAGTATAAAGTGCTAGGGTGTGCTCTGCATGGTGTCGCAGGCTGCAATCCTTTACCTACTTACCTGGGAGTAAGCTCTATTGATTTCAATGTGGGACTGCCTTTGAAGACAGTTCAGAAATGTGGCAGCTAGATTCATAACAGGACAAGAAAATCTAAGCATATAACACTGATTCTTGCCTGCTTACACTGTCTGTATGTTTCCTAGCGGGATTCAAGGTGTTGGATTTAACCTATAAAGCTTTACTTGGCATAGGATCACATAGTGCTTCTCCTGGCATAAACCTACCTATACTCTTATGTTCATCTAAGGCCCTCCTCCTTCAGGTTCTTCCTCCAAGGGAGGCTTGGAAGACATCAATAAGGTGTTGCATAAATTATGTCAAATCCAAGTGTGCCAAAATCCAATATTGAGACACTCGCGAAAGATCACAGGCAAGGCATTGGGCTCCAAACGTTTATTCTTGAGAATAAGGTGACCTCTTGCCATTCACACAGCAAAGGCATGGTCACCCCACGCTGGGGCAGGACAGTAGCTTATATACTTCCATGCAGTGGTCAGAAAGGGGAATTGCAGTTGAAATTGCCATGTGTTTTGTGCCTGTAGCCCCTCCCCTATTGGTGATGCGGCTATGGGATTGTCCTAAGGTCTTGGCTGAGTTTAACTGGTCAGTGTCATTTTGAAACTGACCTATGGTGTTAAAGTGCACTTAAGAGATGTTTACTTGAAACTAGGTGGAGCTGGAGGGGGGGAACGACATCTGGCCGCTCCCATTAGTGTGAAATACCTGTTCTCAGATGGCCTTTGTTCTGCATACCTGCACTTAACCTTTCCTCTATATGGTGAAGTGTGGGCAGCTAGCCGGTGAATGGATTTGATGGGATTAACTCAATCCGTGTCCTTTAGGACTGACAAGGCTAGGGGGCTGGGAAAGTGTCTATGTGCCACTTGCACTGTGGTAAATGGAGTTCTTACTGAGGGGCATCTGGCTACTCCGTTTCTCTGCCTTGTTGTGCCCATTCACCTTTTCTAGGTGTCCTGGGGTGGGCTCCTGGTGGGGTGTCCTAGAGGGTGTGTGGGTGCGTGTGTGGATGTGTCTGCGTGTCAGGGGAAATGGACATTCCAGTTTTTACATCTCAGTGGTGGCCTTCCAGTTATGGAACAATAAGACCCACCTGGTCTTGATAACTTTTTGGCACCGTGTTAAGATCGTTCTCTTCTCTCAGGCATTTGGTAGCCTATCAAATCAGGTCCTCGATTTTTTCTTACTGTTGATTGTTTAAAATTGTTTTAGATGCGTGTGTATCTTTGTGTGTACTGACTGTTTATATGTTTGTATGTAAATAGTTTTTACACTTTGTATTAGGTATTTTTAATTGCTTTTAATCTTTGTAAACCTCAAAGAGAGCTTTGGCTATTGGGTGCTACAGAGATGAAATTAAGTAGGACTTCTGAGTGGGTATCTTATAGACTTGTGCTGTGAGTATTCATCCGTAAGTAGTATTTACCTACTTGTACACTAGAGATCAGATGCAGCTTCTTCTGTAGAGACCCTTGGAGGGTAGCCAAATGTTGAAGCATGAAAATTCCAGCAGTTGCATTAACAATTTAACAAGGCACCCCAAAGGCAAAACAGGGACAGTAGTGTATCAGAGCCAGGTATCAAAATATAGGCAACCTGGTGACTTCCAGCTCTCATAGTCCCTCACTTTTGGCCATTCTGGCTGGGGCTGTTGGGAGTTGTAGTCCAAAACATCTAGAGGACACCAATTGGGCCGAAGCTGTTTGGAACAATGTTTGGCTAGGAGGGCAATGAAGCCTGATAAAGGGCCAGTTAGTTGCACTAGGTAATAGGGTGGGTCATGTGTCTTCTTTTTCTGAAGACAGTACTCTATTTGAAGGACTGCCAGGGGACTGTACTCTGTTTGAAGAACTGCCCACTCCAACTCTGTTATAAAGATAATGAATCATAAGAAGGAAGCAACCTTGAAGTTGTCCATCGACAGCAAGGCACTCAGACCACCTGGTGACAGTTTTCCATATTATGGTGAGATGTACTGTATTTCTATTTAAATTATAATAATTATGTCTACATTTTCACCTATACATAAAAATTAGGTGCAAAATAGTGTAATGCTTTGTCCTTTTTTGGGGTTATACATTTCTTCTCTCTTGGCGATTTATAAATAGCCATCTTCCGAGGTAAGAAACTGGGAGCCAGTCTTCTGTTTTGTTGCTAGTACTTGATGATCTCGTGGGAAGAAGATAATGCTTTCTGTATTTTCTTGGATGTTGCAAGTTGCTCAAGGCAGCTCACATTTGTATTTGTTAAATAAAAAATATTATTGAACTGGTAAAATGCATGAGATCTGTAAAAACGCAAAGTAGAAAATAACACCCCACTACCCCAGATAAAAGTGTGAAAAGGTTGGCAATGCAGAAAACTAAAAGCACAGAGTTGTGAATTTTTGCAAAGCTACATAGCTGCAATGATATATTGCGTTAGATCAACCTCTTAAAATACATGCAGCTGTAGTCTGGTGTAGTTCTACAGATAAAAGCTAGGCAATCTGGTGTCTGGATGGAAGACCACCTGGGATCCCAGTGTAACCTGTTCTGAGCTCTTCAATGGAACTGTAATAAAACTACATATGTATAATAAATACAATAGCTAAACATATAGTGTAAGAGTGTAATTAGGGTGACCATATGAAAATGGACAGGGTTCCTGTATCTTTAACAGTTGCACAGGAAAGGGAATGTCAGCAGGTGTCATTTGTATATATGGAGAACCTGGTGAAATTCCCTCTTCATCACCACAGTTAAAGCTGCAGGAGCTATACTAGAGTGACCAGATTTAAAAGAGGGCAGGGTACCTGCAGCTTTACTGCTGTGATGAAGAGGAAATTTCCCCAGATTCCCCATATATACAAATGACACCTGCTGAAATTTCCTTTGAGTACAACCGTTAAAGATACAGGATCCCTGTCCTCCTTTTCATATGGTCACCCTAAGTGTAATATAAACAAATCTATTAAATAGTGGCAGGCTGCCAACTGTATCAACACGAGACTAACTCTGCAGTAAAAGCCCTTCATTGGTGAGTTCATAACCAAATGCTAGCAAATTAATAAATGCTCCAGCCTGAATAAAAGAGGCCAAATGGAAGCCCGTGTGAAAACAGTAAAAGCAGGGAATGGGGTCTGCCGCTGGAGAAGTGAGCCTGAAGATACTTCTGCTACAGCCAGAGTTGCTTGGGATCACAGCCACCCAGGCTGCCCCCAAAGTAATGTTTTCCCACCACTGCTTCTGTCTTTTTCCTTACCACAGGAAGTCCATTAAGGGGGAAAAAGACAGCATGGCAGCATAATGCCTTCTAACTCATAGTACTCTCAGTCGGTCTCACTCTATGTATGACCTGGACAGGGATAGCCTGATCTCTGTGACCCATGCAATCTATAGAAAAGCCACATACAAATATAAAATCTAATCTAACCTCAAAAATTGAATGACTGCAATGTGCTGTCCTTAAGGGTGGTCTGAAAGCTGTAGCTGGTGCAGAATGTTATAGCCGGGATGTAATGGGAGCAGCTTATTGCCAGCATATTACACCTATGTTGAGGGAACTGCACTAGTTACCTATGTGCTATCAGGAGAGTTTTAAGGTTTTAGTAATTGTTACCAAAGCCGTAAATAACTTAGAACCGGGATACTTAATAGATCACCTGACCCCCATACTGCCTATTCAGATGCTGCACTCGTAAGGAGATACCTTCCTGATGGTGCCTAAAATATCTGAAAATGGCTCTGTAATGGAACAGAATAGTGCCTTTAGTGTCCTACAGTACCCACTCTCTGGAACTCCCTACCACGATGAATTAGGCAGGCACCAATTCCTCTGGGTTTTTGATACCTACTAAAAACTTGTTCCAACAAGCTTTCCCAGAATGGTAATTTTTGTCTTCCTTGTTACCATGTTCCTCCTAAGATTTATACAGTATTTTATTATGCTGTGATCTGTATTGTTTGTATATTGCTTAGAAATACCGTTATGATTTAAATGATTAACAAATATTGGCAAATAACTATGTTATGTCTTTCAGTCTGTTTGAATTAGTGAGGGTGTATATCAGTTTAGAAATATTTTTACTTGGATATGGTAAAACATTGATAAACTTTATTAGTTTTATTGTCCTAAATGAGTCCTACATAACAACAGTGTCTCACAAGAAATGGATTTGAACTGTTCATTTTTGGCAGCTCATCAGAAAGGAGAAAGATACACCGTGTACACACATACCACAAATGTAGAAAACCAATTCAGATTTCCAGAAAGATCTTCGTTGTATTGCGTTTTACTCATGCAAAATAGCAAAGACTCCTCTATTTCCCCACCCCACCCCCTCCTCATTTACAAAAGAAAGTGTATATTTGCTTATCTAACAGAAATATCAAAATAATTAGGGCAAAGTTCATCACAAGTGGGAGTTTTTTTTTAAAAAAAAAAAAAAGAATTAAATGCCCATCTTTTGAAGCACAGACTCAATATTCTTGGGAGTGAATTTATAGAGCACATTGGTGTTGAAGGCTGTGGTTTCATTCTCTGCAGCATCAATGGAGTTAGAAAGGAGAATTGTTCTAAGTAGAGCAACATACAGAGGTCATTGTTTTGAGTGATTTCTCACAGGAGGAAAGAGAAGAACAAAGTATGTTTGAGCAACTTCACCTCATTAAATCAGCTCAGCAAGTTGCTGGATAATGGTCAGTGAATAGTGGTTTTGATGTCTGCCCATGTAGGGTACCTACTCACATTGCTGTCAGTGATTGTCAAATATGGCCAGTTGCACTAGACATCGGCACTAGGAATGGGTCGCACGATCAAATTAAAGCAGCAACTTTCTTTTTTGGGGTGCAGGGAGTGACTGACACAATATTCTGTATCAGTCCAGCAGAGCTATAAAGCACCAGTTCTGAGAGAGGGAGAGACAAGCTACCATTTTAGGCTAAGAGCATTCAACTGAACGGAAGGCATGTAAAATCTAAAGATAGGGAACTTTTCTTTATAAGACAACAACACTATTACATCTAGTTACAAATGATAATTTATAGATGTCCATAATTTCTTACCTCCTTTCATCTGAGCTTATGAGACAACAGTAGTTTATGTTTGGACTGAAATTTAATTCTGTAACATTTTACTGAATGCTATTATGTTTAATGGTATATCAGAATTAAATCATATTTCAGCCTCTGCCTATAAATCTGTTAGCCAGGATCAAGATTTTGCTTCTCATTACCTCAGCCCACAGACTTATTGGAAAGGGGTCATTTGGTGCATCCTAAGGCAGTTATTAGGCTAACAAAAAACTAGATTATGTTCTTTCTGCCACTTCTTCTATATTTAGATTCTTGAGTGAAAGCAGCAACAGAATGTTGCATATGTATGTGCATGTTCACTAATTAAAAGAGTTCTACAAAACATCCTCCCACCCAGTCCAATTAAAACTAGAAGACAATGGCATGGCAACAAATAGTCTTTGTAAACAGTATTATATTGTTCATCATTGTTCCAGAACAGGTTGCAGTCTAGGAAATGTTTTTTGGTCCTAGTAGTCTGTGAGGAACAGGTCAGAAACAAAGGCAGCAGGAAGTTGTGAACAACAGTGATGATATTAGTAGTGTTCTTTTCTCAAGTCATCCTCCTCCTGCTGAAGACTCCCTGGCACAGAGTCAGCAGGCAGATGGGCCTGTGTATAAAGTTAAAAGGGAGCACTGTTTGGGAATGGCTCAAGCTGATAAAGGTATCCAAGCCCAGCCCAGCTGTGGGAGAGCGAAGCCTCAGCAGCAACAGCTGGGCTTCCTCAAGGTGCTGCTATAAAGTTCTGGGGAGGAGCAGGAAGCGGAGAGGGCTGGGCACAGCAAAAGAAGGGAAGATAGAGGCGGGTGAGCGTGGCTTGCAAGAAGACAGCCTCTCCCTGCCAAGGTAGTTGCTGGAGGTGTGCCTTACCTGCAGCCAACCCCCAGGGCTTCCTTTGCTGGGAGACTTGGAAATTCCCAGTTGGCAACCCCAGGAAGACCTTGGGCATATCCAAGCCTGGGCTTAGCATCTTTCTCTGAGGCAACTGAAGAGCCCAACCTGCTGCTTGGTCTGGAAAGCTACCTTCCTAGGTCTGTAATTATTTTTTAGAAGCGACCATACCACCGCTTCTTTTAAACATGGTAGAAAACTCTCCTCCCTGGGAGATGCATTAATACTATATTGTAGTTGTAGTCTAACTGCATCTCCTTGCTAGGTGACCAGCCAAGAAGGACAGGGCTCAAGAGGACAAGTTATCTTCCTTACACATCCAAGCAACTTGTCCTCGGTACTCACCAACTGAAACCGATCCAGTGTAATCCTATTTGCGGAGTTGCTAGACACGTCATTGTCACTTTCTGTTATAATGATGGCATCTAAATTGGCTCTTATCCAAAAGAGTTTATCTGTGAAATGATCATTAAATGCATCACAGCGAACTACCAAACGTTCTAAAATCGGGTTTAGGGTGGAAGGTGTCTGAATTAAGTTGCATGCAGACCAGCAAAGCAATCTATTTAGACATCTTGGTAATCAACTACAGCAAGATGATCCATTTCCAGAATGGCCACTTCTACAAAAAATCTTGGGCAGCCTCAGTCATACTCAAAACATTTGTAATTGTTCTGCTTCTCCCTCCCCCATAATCCAATTATGTTAAGCCATTTTTGAAATATATAATGTTCATGGCACATAAGAGCAGAGATCTGTGGTTTCAAAGGTGATCGCCTGGCAAGGGCCTGAACTTGGGCAAAATGGGAAAAGGTGATAGGAGGCAGCTAAGGGAAGGGCTGGAGCCCAATGTGGTCATAGGAGTGCGGCCGCAGGAGGAGGGATGTTGCAGAAGAGTGGAGATCAATGACTGGAAAGGGGAGAGGAGGAGAGAGTGAAAGCCAGCAGATAGGGAGAGGTAGGGAGAAGCAGCGGAGGCCAGGAGAATGGGTCCAGGCTCCCAGGAATGGAACACCTGTAGGAAGTAGCACAGAAACCAAAGCCAGTTGGGCTTTAGCCAAGAGTAATCTTAGCTCAAGAGAAAAGAAGAGAATAAGGAGAGAGTCAAACTGGAGAGACACCACAGAATGGAAATTACGCCAGAGTGGCTTGAAGTGCTGGCTCAACCTCCACTCTATTTTATTGATCTGTAAGCCACTCTGGGAGCCTTTTCAGCTTTAAATAAATAAGTGGAACAAACACTTGCCCTTCTGTGCCTTCCCAGCAGGGGTAACTACAGACAAAACTACCTTGGTTGTGAAAGCAAAGGGGTGGAGAAGAAAGACCATCATTAGGTGAACAAGGATTTAATCCATGCCATGCATAGGACATTAATATACTGGCCTGGTTTGCACATAACAAGAAGCCACTATGGGTGAATTTCCCCATGGGGCTTCTTGTTGTGTGGCCACTGCAGTTTTGAACACTCGGGCCATGGCAGGGACATGCTGTAGCTCTGACAAGGGTGGACTGTTGTCGAGTGGCTGACAAGCCACCCAGAGCTTGTTTTGGGGTAGCAGGCAGCTTGTCAACCACCCTGACAAGCCACCCTCCCTGGGTTCATACATAACAAGCTACATTGTGCCTAAATATTCAAAATGGTGGTGTCCACTGCAATGAGACACCCTGCAGAGAAATTCACCCACGGCGGCTTGTTGTTATGTGCGAACTGGGCCACCATGACTGAATGGTGGGGGAGTGAATCGGGTAGCAGGGAGAGCCTGTTACACCTCACGATCACTAGGAGTCATCCCTGCTTCCCAGGAAGGACAAGCCCTGAGTGAATCAAAGGAGGAACGGCTCTTTGTCACATCCCATCTTTCTGCTAGGGTGGCCAGTTACACCTCACCAAAAGAAAGGACAAAAGAGGGCAGTATCCAACAAGATGCTGCGCTGCTGCCAATTCCGTTGTGCCCTCATCAATCCTGTTCCACAAGCAAGACTCATCACTTGTGCATCGGAGACATAGTAGTTTCAGGAGCATCCAGAAACAAGTGGAAAACTAGTTTCTGGAGTGGGCTGGGTCCGCGGAGATCACATAAGGAAGCTCCAGTGACCTGTCCCAATTTCTACTCATTTTCAGGCTTCCTATAGGAATGGTTAAATCTCTGTGACACAAGTAGTGGGTCCTGCTTGCACAATGGAATCAGCACCTTGTGGAATGGTCCAGTTGGATACTGTCCAGGGTTCGAAGAAAAAAATAGCATACATGAATTTATATTTACAGATGCACATTTTTACATAATTACTATTGTTTATATAGAAATACACTATATCTCATCACTGGGAATGGGGAGTGGGAGGAGACTGTAGCCAAGTAACTTGTGTGTCTGCGCAACCAACTGTCCAGGCGCTAACTACCGATGGGCAACTCCAAGACCCCCTGATCTCCCTTTTTATGGTTCTTTGTCTTTAAACTAGATTTGGACTGGCCAGCCTTTTAAATAGAGGGAAACTTTAAATAGAGGACTGTGCTCTGTAAGGTAGAACACCTGATCACTCTAGCTGGGATGGGTTTTTCCCCCTATTCTTAAATTTTTGCATTTTTAGAGGGGAGAGAAAATGTACAATATAAAACTTAATTGTTCCTACCTCTCCAAACATCAGAAGATTTTAAAAGGGGGGGAAGGTCTCAATCCATCAGCATTCCTTTTCATCAGGGTAAGAAGGTTTTGTAGGTGGGAGGGGTTTAAAGGACTGTGGATCATCACAAGTGGAGAAACAGGCTAACAAGAAATATTGCCCAATCCTTTCAAGGAAAGACCTACTTAGTGTAATAGAACTTAAGTTCAAGTAATTATGATCAGAATCGCCATTTTAAGAGAAGAATCCCATCTCAAAAGGATTTCAATGGAATTGCAACACATACTAATAAGTAATAATATCTTTATTATCTGAAGACAAAGAAAACAATTAAACAATAGAATACAATTAAAATACAATGAATGGAATGTGTGTTATATGTTAATAAATATTCTTACAAAAACATTAGAAGCTATCAAGGCTGTTTTTCTCACTATTATTTTCTTTGTTCTCTGTAAAATTATGATACTGATCATAAGAATAATTCTAATGGAAATATCTGCAGCTGTATCTTTAAATGGAAGGTTAATATTACACAGCATCAGCATGGAGGTGGTGGTGGTGGGAGGTCCGAAAGAAGAGAACTCAGGAGGACAGGATACAACAGCTACATGGTAAGAAAGGATAACCTTTCCAGTGACATTTTTCAGACATCACGTGCAGGTTTAAGGTGGAAGGCAGCTGATTTTTATGGACAAGTCAGTACTGGATCAGACTATCTGAAACTATGATGCATAGTGATTTCTTCTTTAATGCTCACGGAACTAGGAACATAGGAAGTTGCCTTATACTGAGTCAGACCATTGGTCCATCTAGCCAGTTTTGTCGACACTGACTGGCAGCTGCTCTCCAGGGTTGGAAGTGCTGGGAATTAAACCTGGGGCCTTCTGCATGTAAACCAGGTGCTCTACCACTGAGCTATGACTACTCCCATCCCACTGAACTACAGAACTGCCTAGAACCAGACAAAGAAAGTAAAGAAAACCTGTGGCATGTTGAAATTCATGATGAAAACAAGGGCATCTTATTCAATAGAAACTGAGACTGCAATGCCGGAAGCCCGCACACTCCACTGGTTGTGGACTTATAGTATGGTCTCCATGAGAGGTAGTGTATTTATATTAAGCAGCTCCTTCAAGAAGATTACTGTCACAAGTCATTCATTCTCACATTCAATGTCAAATACCTTAAGAACAAAAAAAGTCTTAATTTTTGTGGAAACAAAATGTTCGATTAAAAAAAAAAAAGTAAAACCAATTTCTCAAAAAGCATCAGTGGGATAATTTCTGGGGAGTTCCAGTTCTCGTTGACTTCTCTTTACTTCGTTTGTCAACACAATGCCGGTGAGATTTCTTTGAATGACTGACTTTTACCCATCCGCCTTCGCTAACTTTGCTTTCTTCTTCCTCCGTTTTGGGTTTACTTTCATTCAAGGGCAGCCCCGGTATCGACTTTGGCTGCTGCACGTAATGGGCATGCTTTCTGTCATGTGACCTTGGCAGGTGTTGATTTTGACTGAATGTTGACTGGGAAGTCCTGTGAAATCTCTCCGTGTTCCTAGCTGTCCCCGGAGCACCTGCTGGATTTCTCGGAAAACGCCTCCCAGTCAGGGACACGCTGCGAGAGCCGTTGCTGTGGTAGCTGCTCCTGCTTTTCGGTTTGGACCGGTCTCTTTCTGAAGGACTGTCAGAAGCTGCACTGGAAGTGCTGCTTCCCATAGAATTCAGATGCAAAGATGATAAGTACATCGTTGGAGAGGAGCTCCTCGACGGATTTAGAGGGGTGATCTGATAGCTGACGGGGACCTGGGTCCGTCTCACGGCGGCAGCGTAAGTGTTCTGAAGGTACGGTAAAAAATTCGTCAAGATGGTGGGACTGTGGGAGCGGGAATGTTGGAGCGAAGGGCTGCTTGACACATGACGCATTTTCAGTGCATTCATCCACTGACAGTCGACACCTGAAGCAAAACAAAGCGCAGCGTCAGTTCTGAACTCCAAGTAAGGCTTTCCTTCTAAGGAAGAGCCAGAAATAAGGGCGATGGGGGACGCCAGAGATTTCAGCAGTGATGTTTTTCCTTCTACTCAAATGCAGCTGCTGGGACATGTGCATTTCCACCCTTTCCCTCCTGAGAAGACTGCAGTAATCCAGCAATGCAAACGCATGTATGAAATCGCCCTTGGACTTTTCTCTGAAAGGCTTCCTTTAGCGGGACGTTTAGATCTGACATCTCGAAATCTGAGCTGCCGGGTTCAAAGCTTCTATTAGTGACTATACCAGCTTTCCTCAATCTGGTGCCCTTCAGATGTATTGAAGTGGGTGAGGATTATGGGAGTTGTAGTCCAACACATCTGGAAGGCACCATCTTGGGGAAAGCTGGACTATTCCAGTTGCAGTTACGTTATAACAAAAAAACCTTCTGTATCCACCCCTTTAACTGGGCAGATCCTATATGCAAATTAGTATCCTCATGCACACCTAGCACACAATTATTTCGAGCACTGCAATCCTCCAGCAGCATCCATTAGATTAGATCTCTCGCAAGGTGTTACAGACGTATCAGTTATTGTACAGGACAGAATACCACTTGTTCCACCAAAGTTAAAAAGGTATGATCTTTGTAAACCGCCCAGAGAGCTTTGGCTATGGAGCAGTATATAAATGCAATAAATAAATAAATGAGCAGATAGAATACCGCCAATTCAATTGATAAAGGCAGAAAAGTGTTTAAACATAAGTGTGAGAATGTAAGATGTTCCTCTCTGTATGGATCTCATTGAATTATTGAGATTTTATGGGAGTGCGTGTAGATTACTAAAATGTTTGTTGTTGTATTGTTGTTATGAATTGCTAATGTTCTTTCTCAAAACTTTGCACCTTTCAACTTACTAGAATTGGATCTACTCCGAGGGTTTCCTTCTGAGTTTGGGAGTGACGTCTGTATTTTAAGTTGTATTGACTTCACCTCATCCTGAAGTTTCACTTGACTCCACTGTACTGGCTGGATATGTTTGGTGGATTTGGGGGTTCTGACATCACTCTGTTCAAAGGACAAAAGCAAGCTATCATTCAGAAGGGAAAAACAAAAACTCCACAACAGTCAGGCAATAACTGTCCAGGCACTGAACTTACAATGGTGAAATTGATGGTACCATAAACTTACATGCTGGGTTTGTTTGATATCATCTTCATCCACCCGATCTCAAAGGGTTTTTGAATTGTGCAACCAATCCAATTGCAAATTACGCTTTCTCTTGTCCCTGCCCCTGCTCCCCAAATAGTGCACTGAACAAGGACAATATTTTAATGGTTGGCTTTTAACAGAATCATTTAGTATTTATGAGATCGCGTAGTGCTTCAAGTAAATAATCTCTTCTGTTAGTGGAGGTAGGTACTAGGGAGGTATTGTTGCTGGGGTTTCCTTGCGGTAGCTTGCCTACAGTTGCTAGTTCTTTAATCCCGCTGTCAGGCTCTGATTCCTGCGAGGAACTACAGTCTGAAAGGACCCTACGGTTATTCTTCCTGTTAACAGAAAGCTACTGTTCTTCACTTCTGAGGCAAGCAAGGTCCAGAATTTTCCTATATCGCTCTCTCACTGCTTGAATCCATGCCACAGGACAGAGCTGAAATTTCAATTATTGGCCTCAGTGTGAAATATCCCATTGGTCTTTATGAAACACTTTTTTTTTGTAAGTATCCAAAAACCTACTCATACAAAGGCTAATTTCCATCCTATTATACATAGCTAAATTGCTTCTAGGTCTTATTTTATGTTTTCCTTCTTACCCTTTTCCCTTCTCCTGTTGTTCCTCTGCTCCGCTAATTAGCGTTTTGCCAAAAAGGTAAGAAAGACAGTCTCTTCAACAAACACCACCTACACCGACCTTTACTCAAAGGAAAAGGTAACTTTTTTTGAAACTTAAGGGAGCAAGCTTTCCCAGCTTGGAGTCTGGGCATGGTTTCTGAAGATAGCATTCAGATTTGTATGAGAAGTTGTTAGTTTAAAATTAATTACAGCATTTGGCCTTTAATATGGTAGGTAACAAAGCTAAGGAAGGCCAGTTCCTCGTTATGAAACCATACTGACAGAAGGGGTGGATTGCTTTTTCTCTGGGACACAAACCTCATAAGTCACTATACATTCCACGGTTTGATCATTTTCTATTCCCACAATCCATTTCTCCATCACAAATGGTGGCTGCAAGAAAGAAATAGAATATTTACAGTTTCTAATAATTTGTCTTTTATTTTTGGCCTGTTTTACTAATCTAAACAGAACAAAAATAAAAACACAGTAGCCCCTTGTACAAAAATAAAACACAAAAGTACAAAACCTAGCCCATAATGTCTAGTTTGACCTGCATGTCTTCCATTAGTCTAGTATTGGTAAAAATTGATAATTGCATTCCTTAATTTGGTTCCACTATGCAATAAATGGTTGCCATTGTTTTAATAACTTAGCTTCTTACTGTTCACCCTTCTTTAAACAGTGTAATATTACTCATTGACATTGAATGCCAGATATTACTTGACCACTTTTTCAACTAAGATTTTCTCCTTATTTTTCTAATTTTTAGCTTTTATAATTTTGCCCATGCCTTTATTATTTTCTGTGCAACCAACGCACATCTTTGTAGCATATATTCAGTGCCAATTAGAAATAGCAGCCATAGGTGTACACTCTTAAAAAAAATCTGTTGGGTTACAACTGTATAACACAAGAGAAATAAACAAAAATGCATATGCTTGGAGGCCAGCTAGTACAAGTTGACAGCTTTCTCACCTTCCCCTCCTCTTCACTGCAGCCCCTCCCTGCACCACATCCTGACTGGTGCCAGAGAATCTTCTGATCCTCTGGAGTGGCTTTCTATGGGGTACAGAGGTCAGCAATGGGAATTAAGTCATAGAAAAGCCCCGTTCTGTGAGTGGCTTTCTACTTCTACAACTTTGGATCCAGCTCCTGGTCTCATACCTGTCTGTAATACTGGGCATATCAACTTGGATTTCATATATCTCCATGATTATAGAAACAATCCATGAGGGCAGTTCTGCTAATTAGTTAGGCTTCGCCATGGGATAAACAATCCTCTGACAGAAAGTGACTCAGGGCAGTTCGCCATTATCCTGATCCTATGTGTTTCTCTAGTTAACATGTCCAATTGTTATTTTAATATCGTGTCAGTTTTATATATTTTAACCAGTTTTATGTATTTTATGGTGATTAAGTATTTAATGTTGTTCCCCGCCTTGATCCAGAAATAAATATTCTATTCTATTCCAGCACTATACTGGAGTATCTGGAGCGCAAGAAAACATTCCACAGCGTGGCAAAGTTGAACAGTATGGTGTGGGTGGTTCTATTTCAGTGTCTATCACACGGAACGTGCAGCGCTTGTCACATTGCTGAGATTCTTCCAAGACTGCCAGACTGACAGCGACTCAGGCCTGCCCTGAGCAAACAGCACTTCCTCAAGCCACAGGACTCTTTTTTTCTTTCAGTGCTATTTTTGTTCTGATAGAGAAGACCGATCTCTACATTTGCACACTTTTTACAGAAGCTGAACCAAGATTTTAGCATCACTTGGACTGGGCAGCATTGTGTTCACCTAGAAACTAAATGTAGCGGAACTCACTTTTTATTTCATGTGGAAAATGTGTGCTGGGTCATGTGTGTGGGTGGGTTGTATTTAAACATTTACAAAATACCCTGCCAATGCCAACACAGTTCATTATCTCCATAATGTAGGCTGTGGGGTGAGAGGGCTGTTGCAGAGAGCTAGTGACATACAACAGCCCTGTACTGTTAATATTACAGTTAGAAGTAGAGCTAGTTTGAGTTTGCAGCCCAAAGTCCACCATACAAGATACCCTTCAGGGCCTCACTCATCCAAAATCTAGTGTTCAGTTGCATAAAATGTAGTGATGCCACCAATGTGGGTAATTTTAAAAGGAGATTACACAAATTCCTGAAGGAGAGGGTTACCAATGGATACTAGCCCAGATGGCTATATGCTACCTCTGGTATCAGAAGCAATGTGCCTATTTACCCCAGTTGCTGGGGAACATGGGTAGGATGGTGCTGTTGCACTCGTGTCCTGCTTGTGTTTTTCCCATGGGCAGCTGGTTGGCCACTGTGTGAACAGAGCACTGGACCCTTGGTCTGATCCAGCAGGGCTCTTCTTATGTTACCTTGCCTTCATTGACTTACATGCCAATGTGTTGTGCTTTTATACTAAACAACAACAACAACCCTTGTGAAATGAATTACAAAAGTGTATGAACCCCTGTTCTTCCTGTTCCCATTTGGTTTTTGGAAGAAAAATAGGATGCTGCCCAATCACAGCTATGCTAAAATCCTGGTCCAGGATTCCAGGTTTCATCTCTTCCAGGAGCAAGTAAAGCTAATGGGCCTTTATTGCCCACTCAAGATGAGGCCACCCCAAAATACTTTGCAGGGACAGCTCACAACTGTATGTTGTTGCTGGGAAAATCCATTCCGCCAACAGCTACTGTAAGGATGGCAGCTCAGAGGGAAGAGGGGAGCCTGAAGGGGATGGGTGGGGATGGCAGAGGCCATCATCCCTGCTAATTGGAAAGTCCTGGCTCTGCTACCCCACTGCTTTCCATGGGAGAACTATGATAATGAAGCACGAGAAGTCACCCATTTCTAAGGCAGCTTAGCTGCTTTGCCGGTATGACAAATTCCTACAACAGAATTTGGGACTTTTGTAAAATGGAAGCTGCCCAGAAATCATGGCACTTGTAGGCTTGATTCATGACTCCTCCCCACTAAATATCTCTTCCTTGTTTCCCCATTTTAATAATACAAATTGCTCTCAAAGGTCAACAGTTTTCTGGTACACCTTGATGAACACTCTTATTATTTGGAACTTGTCTGTGCATTGACTGATGTACCATTGACTTTCTTATGGAAACAAGAAATCGCACACTTTAATTATAGTGTCTAAGTCTTCCCATTGCTTCATTATTAGCACGATTGAAAAGGGGATCTTTAACAACAAAAAATCTATTATGATAGAAACATGCAAAAAAGTGGGGCTCTTAAAGCTGCCTGCAGAATCAGTTTCTATAGGCACAAAAGTCTGCAGCTGTGATATTTTAATACCTTTATTTGAGATCTAGGCAGTTATGAAAGCTTCAAGCCCATAAACAGAACCTTACCTTTGTCATCTTTAAAATCTCTGCATCAGGTAGGTTAGTGTTAAATGTCACATCTTTTATGTAGGTTATTGCAATCTCATCCCCATCCATCTCCATATACATTTTCCATTTACAGTCCTAATATTGAAAAAGAGATATAAAATGTTAGAATTGGAAATGGAAACAACTCCTTTCCATCTTGCTCCTCCTCCATGTGCACATAACGGATTCAATGGCTCACAGCTACAAACCTCCAAATGCAGCAGCTGGGGTGTAATTTTGAAGCTTTTCAAGTATCCTGATAGCTCTAAGGCAAGAAAATGTTCTGCAAGGAACAAGCAAACCCCAATAGAACAAAACTTAAGAACTACTGGCCTATGGATAAGCAAAAATCACCAGAATTATAATATTATTCATATTTGGAAGGTGCTTCCCTGAAAGAATCAGAGGTGGTGTTTCAACTATACACCGTTTCTAATAAGTGGTGGTTAATTCTGAAACAGATCTTGAGTGTTTTATTTTATAATCCAAACCAGACAAACTGACAGATCAACAGTGAGCTAGTATGTGAAGTTGCACTAAGACATGACATTCATACATTGTACATATTTATTTATTTATTTAAAATATTAATATATCACCCTCCATTATCAAATTACAGTGTGATGTACAAAATGTATTAAAAGCATAATTAAAATAAAAGATTAAAAACATCAACCAAGGAACTATATGAAGATACATATTAAAATCAGCAAACGGCTGGGTATTGTATCCCATCTTTGCTCCCAGCTCCTTTGGGCAACGTAAGGGGACTTAATCTCATTTTATACTCTTGGCAACCCTGTGAGGGTATGACTCACTCAAGGTTACCCAGGTTGCTTCCACATTAACTCATTCTTCGTTCATTCATTTTTAATAGAAAATTGACACACTGTTCATGGTAACTCGTTGCAGTCCACTGCTTTCTGTGGTGATCTGTATTTTAAAGACCTGATTTCCAGCCATTTTTACAACAAATTTAAAACGCTGTTGCCACACCAGGCTATCTAGTGTCAACAAGCATGAACTATTGAGGTGTTTCACTACACTCGTGCCTTCAGTGAAAATGTTCCTGTTTATAATAGGGGTGGGAAGACTTCGGGTTTGCAGGATCTAATTTGTTTTTACTTGAATCCCAAGATCACCCATCCTGCCTCCGGTACAAAAGACATACACTTAGAATTTTGAGCCCATGAATTTGTTCTGAAGACCAGAACTGAATGGAGCTCACAACCCACTTCCTGTTATGCTAAGCTTTCTTCATTTCAGCAGTATAATGTAGGGGAAGGATTCATAGTGTTGCTACTATTGTTAAAACAATCTTTGCCAACATAGAGCATCATCAGATGAGTGTTTTATTGCACGCTCATTACTGGGCACTCACGGATTTTCACAGGTTCTATTCATGACATCGTCTGCATCCTGCGCACCTCCTGCTCCTTCTAGCCTTCTTCACATGACAAAAAAAGACCTCGGTAAATCCGAATTATTTTTGAGACGGAACTTGCCGCCATCTCCTGCTGTGTGCAGGAGAAGCAGTGCCATCAAAACAGCCCACTGAATGGGCCATGTGCATTTTGTTTACTTCCTCTTTCCTCTCCCTGACAAGAAGTAATAAGGGACAAAAGCGTGGGTGGAGAAGCAATGGTAGGGAAACACGATTTCCCCCTGTGTATGATGATGTGCAACTCACCCAGAGATCTACCATTAGATCCAGGTCTACCTTCTGCCTACCCCCAGTTTGCAAGTCCTGCCTGTTTATTGCTTCCTGTTGATTGCAGCTGCATGAATTAATGATGACTAGCCTCTTGCTTCTCACACAGCCTGCCCTCACAGGAACAGAAAGTGTCATTGGGCCGATTAAGAGGTCATCGCCCAGCCAAGATTAAGAATAAGAAATAAAACATGGAGGAACTACACCCTGTAAATTACAACAAAAATGCTCTTTGTGTTCATGGACTACCGAAGATAACCAGGACATTTGGAATAAAATTTGACAATTCTAACACATTTAAGAATGGCAGTCAAAAGGAACCTAGATATGTACTATGTGACCCAACGACAAACACTAAGTTTTGTATCAGATCTCCATACAATTTTATTTATTTAAGTGTGTAGCACTTTTTCTAAGCCGAAACAGCTGAGAAAAAAATAAGATATTTTAAATTTTATAACATATATATAAAAAACCCCACAATAAAACCACAGGGAGTTTCGGTAATAATAATAATAATAATAATTCAGTTTCAACAAAAATTGTTAAGCTATGGACCAGTCTCCCTCCTGCACAGGAGCAACCCATGTTAATACGTATCACTATAGTCCGGATAATTAATTAGGCATTGCTACATAGCTGCCAGAAAAAAGATCCCAGCCACTTCATGACTCCCCAGGGGCTGGATGCTAAACCTACCCCCAACAAAAAAGCTCTTAGAGCCCAGTTAGCCTTGCTCCATTAGCTCTTGTGGAGTCAATCCAAAAACAGATATTAGGGGATCTGAAATGAGACTGTACTACCAGCATAAGGCAGGGAGCTGTTCCATGTTGATTGCTTAATATATCATTGAACTATATAATCCATATGCTTGTTGATCTGTTTCTAATTAGTGGTTTTAATGTTTTTATTAATGTTTATAGACATGTTTTAGCAATCATTATTTTAATGTATATCACAATGCATTCATTTTTGTTTTATGTATTTATTTTAGAATACTTAGGGTGCAATCCTATGTTGATAGTCTGAAGTCAGAGGCTGCCAAGTATCCTAATGCAAAGCTCCATCCGACGAGCATTTTATTACACACTCGTTACTGGGCACTGATAGATTGCTCACATGACGTCGTCTGCCTCTCTTGCGTCTTCCGCCCCTTCTGGCCTTCCTTGCACCGTAACCCCTCCCAGAAAAAGTCCAGTTGCTGCTCTCTCCTACCGGACTGAATGGGCCTAATTACATCCTGTTTTCAGGAAGCGACATTGGAGCGTGCATTTCGACCTAGATGTGATGGGGCTCGCAGGGCTGCTGCAGCACAGATGCAATCTTCTCCTCTGTTCTCTGGCTGTCCTGCATTTTTGGTAGACAGGCAATTTCACCCATCTAGCTACAGGGCTTCAGAGCAAGAAGTAAGGAGGCTGAGTCAAGTACAGGAAGTTGCATAAGGCAGCTTCCATGCTCTCCTTCCTTTTCCATGACAACTCCCTTTCCCCCATCTCTGCACTCAGGTTTCTGAGTGTGGAGAGGTAGCCAGCATGGTTATCTTTGCATTGGCTACAAGGGGGAGAGGGAGAGGAACATGAAGCCAGTAAACTGTCTAGGGGCTATAGGACTGGCCAATGGTCAGGAAGGCCTTTCTATTCTAGCATTTTGTAGTCCCAAATATCTGGAGCACTATGGCTTTTTGAACCCACTGGTTGATTCCAGCCTGCTGGAGAAGGCTGGTATAGCTTAACTTTACAGGCGAATAAATGGCACAATAATTACAAAGCTCTCAACACAGTTCTTGGATGATCTGCCTATACTGAAGACACTTTGGAAAACAGGGAACAAATGATTCATACAGTCCTTGAATGTGTGAGAAGTTACAAATGGGATAAAGTCAAATGAGTGGTCCTCTGTTAAGTAGCAGTTGTAGGCCTAGTTACAAAGCAGGTACGAATATACGGAAGTAGCACAGTGCATTCCTGAACATGTTTACTCAAAAGTAAGGCCTTCGAATTTCAATGGGACTTGCTCCCATTGTAGTGTGTGCATAGGATTGTAGCCTTGGGGCATATAGGTAGATGAATAATGCTTCTTTTATTGTTACACATTTCTGTAATTAAAATCAGAATAGGACAATTATAGAACAAAGTAGAACAAATTATGGGTATTCAATTGTATATTAATACAGAGCCAAGTTCCATAAAAATGGCATAAATGTGATTAACTCCAACTAATAAAACAAGAAAAACAGTTTCCCCTTGAAATGTGCTTGTTAAATGAAGATACCATGGTGAAGTTTGCTACTGGTTAAACTGGGAAGAGAGGCTGTAAAGGATTGGAAGGGGCCTATAAGGCCATTGAGTCCAACCCCCTGCTCAATGCAGGATTACACCCTAAAGCATACCTGACAGATGGTTGTGCAGCTGCCTCTTGAAGGCCTCTAGTGTGGGAGAACCCACAACCTCCCTAGGTAACTGGTTCCATTGTCGTACTGCTCTAACAGTTAAGAAGTTTTTCCTGATGTCCGGCTGGAAAGGGTGCAGAAAAGGGCAACCCAAACCATCAAGTGGTTGAAGCAATTCTCTGAATAGGAAAGGTTACAATATTTTGGGACTGTTTAGGTTAGGAAAATGGTGAGTAATGGGAGACATGCATAAAAAGTGGATAGGGAGAGGTTTTTCTCCTGGGATCATGCCATGATGCTGCTTGGTGGGAGATTCACATAGCACAGAGTTAAACTATGGAATTTGCCACAAGACATAGTGATGGCCGCCAATTTGGATGGCTTTAAAAGGGGTTAGACAAATTCTTGGAGAATAAGACTATAAATGGCTGCTAGTCGTGATGCCTGTATAGTACCTCCAGTATCTGGGGCAGTATACCTGTGGTGGGGAACATCAGCAGGGGGGTGCTCATGTCCTACTTGTGGGCTTAATATGAGCCACTGTGAACAGAATGCTGGACTACAGAGGCTTTTACTCTGATTCAGCAGAGCTCTTTTTATGTACGTTTTCCCAGCATTTCACACAATTCAAACAAACAAACTAGAATGACCACTTCTCTATCTGTGCAATTGCAGTTAAAACTGCATTGAAAGCAGGTCAAGTGATGCAAAAGCCATTGTTGTGTTTCTTAAAAACTTCCTACCTTCTTAGGAGATAAAAAACGAGGCCTGCTAAGTAATCCACAACGCTTTATTTAAGCAAAAAAAAAAAATCTCTTCCTACCAGAAGAGGGTCTCAAATCTCTTGGAAACTTATCCCTAGGCAAACTATGCAAACTAAGCGAGACAATTGTCATATCAAGAGAACGGAAAACCTTTTCCCAAAAGGTATTCACTTTTGTTAGTTCTGAGGGGGCTTCAGAAGACGAAGCGAGCCGGGCCAACTTCCTCTCACCTTCCTTCCACTCCATGCATTTTAGCCTGCGCCACACCCTAGGATCAGTTAGCCTGTCGGTGGCCTCTCCTTCAGAAGAATGTTGGCTTCCCACTGCCTCTGTATGATTTGCCCTTGAGGAGTTAAGCTCTGGAGAGAGATCACGACCAACTGGAGGAGAAAGCGTGAGAGCTCTCTCCCCCACTGGCCTGCATCTGGGGCAGACTCCTCTACTTCAGAGTCTGATTCTGAGTGATTATCTGAAACACCTTCTCCCAAAACAGGGGGAGCAGGGCTAGACATGACAGCCATGGAGGTTTGTTAGGCTTACCATCTGAATAGTTGCAAAAGCCCAAGATTATTAAAAGTGTGCCAGCAGCACCACTACCTTGCTCAATGGTTCTCCTTGTGCATCATGGTGTTACCATATACCGGTCACAAGATTGCACAGACAAAGCAATACAGATTATTATTACTGGCCTACCTTCCAGAGTTGTACATTAGGGATGGACAACTTCTGGCCTTTCAGATGTTTTGGCCTACAACTCCCCTCACCGTTAGAATGCTGGCTAAAGAATCATGGGCGTTATAAGTCAAACTATCTGGAGGGCCACAATTTGCCCATTCCTGTTGCAATTATTACTGAGAAAATGTACTCGAAGCAATGAGAGTCCTTCATAAACTGTGCAGAGACCAGGGATGGCTTGTGCTAGCACCAAGACTCCATTCTATGAATTGATGCCCCAGCGCAGTGATTCATGGCAGTTGACGTTAAGACTGATACACTTAAAATACGAACGAGAAGTTACATTGTGAGAGAAACACTGAAACTTCAATTGAGGAACAAAACTATGAATTCCACTTATGAACATTCTGGAAATGGCTGTGGGAGGAGAAAGTAAGTATGAAGCTGATTTTATCCTGGTTGTGCTTTTATATTGTATTTTATATCATGTTTTTATACTGTTTGTTTTATACTTTGAATGGTTTTAATTTTGGGGAACCGCCCAGGGAGTTTCAGCTATTGGGCGGAATAAAAATGAAATAATAAATAAATAAATGAAGCGCACTCCAACTCAGCTGGCGGAATGAGACAACCATTAGACAGAATGAGGCGGCCGCCCCTGGCAGCGGATTCTGGGTGACATGAAAGGGCAGCACATGGCTATTTATTTAGGGTTCTTCCAGACAGAGAGCTTTGGCTATTGGGTGGTATAAAAATGTAATAAATAAATAAATAAATAATAGTGCTAACATTCAAAAGGTGTTGTGCAAGTATTCCATCTTTCCTCCCATTTAATGTCCCCCCCCCCACCGGATAAGGAGACAGAAGAAAGGGGTGGTTCAGCACAGGAGAGCTACAAATGGAAGACGTCATGGTCTGGATAGCCTGTAAAATTCCATCAATAAAGCAATGCAGTTGGATGTTGTGTGTGTAGATATAGTTATTCATAGGCATAGATACTGCCTGAGAGGAGGAGAGACGCTGGTGAAATTTTCTGCCTCAGGTGCCAAAATAACTTGACCAGCCTTGGTTACTATGCACCTTGAGTTGGTTGTAAGGATTGGGCCAGTTCAGCCACTAACGATCAAGTCTGTAATTGTGGTGAGACTTTTAAAAGTCTGGACCAGGCTGCTTTTTTAACATGGTGTCCCTCCCTTACGTTATCCAGATATTGAAGAATGAACAACCAGAAATAGAATTTTGTCAAATAAATAACAGAAGATATATAACTGGGGCAGGGGTGATTTTTGAAAGAGGACTGTATTTAGAATTTTAGGATTTTTAGAATCACATTTAGTTTACATTGCAGTAGACTGTAAGAAAAAAGAAGAGGAAAATACATTACGAAAAAAATGGAAGTGCCATCTTAGCAGGCAACTGGATATTGAAAAATATAAGATGTAATGTAAGATAAAACAAACATAAAAAGCCTGATCATGCTGGTATTAAAAGTAGTAGCATGTTGATAATTTAGGCCCCCAACAGCTCCTTTACATTCTTCGTTATTATCTATCTCAGCTGCTAAAACCTGCTGTTTTAAAGGCAATAAGAGTTGGAACATCTATAGCGTTAGCACCTGGGTTATTTATCATTAAGGCTAACTCTGCTACACTACATTTTATTATGCCAGATTTAAAGGGAGATAACACAAGTATGGTTAATTTGCTTCTCTTCTTTATATATAGTGTCATGACCCATCACTGCTTTGTCCCGAGAGAGAGAGATTTTTTTTCATTCCATTTCATTTCATTTTAAACCCTAAAAAGAAATCTGCAAGAAACTCTCCCTCAAAATTCCATTAATAACCTCTTGTCGCGTGTTTAGGTTGCAGGGTCTGGAACTAAGAATGTTTTAATCTCTTTCAGCAAAACAATGTCTCGTAATGATGTACAGGACTATTGCTGTACTGATGAAGAATCATACATAATTCAGCACCTTTCACTTGGCACCACTGTGATATCCTCATTAGTAGTGGCTCACGGTGGCTGTCAGATGGTGTCCATGCGAACGCAGGCATTATATTGTCTTTGAGATGTGCAGCTGCTTCCATGACACTGCCAGTATATAAAAACATGACGACAGTTTGTTTTATTTAGTGCTAAACCTTCCAGTTTGTAAAAACAAGGCTGACACAGAGCCTGACATGAGGCAGTGGAAATAATTAGCTCTCATTTTCTCAGCCTCCCTATTTCCTTCTTCCTGCTGTGTTCCCTTTCCACTAAACCACCACATGTCAGTCGAAATGGGAGGCAATTAGTGGGCTCATTTCAGTCCCCACAACTGTGCTGAAAAGAAAGTATTTATGATGGCACAATGAACAGCTGAAAGATTAAATAACATTTGCCTTTTGAAAAGAAAATGACTTCTAGCTAAATGGGCAATTTTTGATTATTCTCAAACAAGCTTAGAGTAGTTTGGGGTGGTTTTTTTGGTTTTTTTTTTAAGAAATACAAGAAAGGAAAATGAGTCATTTTTAGGTGAAAGAATCAAATAAAACTTGACACAGTAATGCAAATAACTGATGTTTTATTGCAAAATATGTAAATGTGTTATAGCCTTAACAATGGCCTCTGTCTTGGGTCAAGGGAGAATGCTTCCTTGAAAGGCACCAGTATAGAAAAGGTGGCTATGCAGGAGTGAGCTGCTGCTGCTGCTGCTATTATTATTATTATTATTATTATTATTATTATTATTATTATTGATTTTGTTTTTAAAAATTGGTTTTAGGTGTTCATTAAAAATGATAAACAAATGGAGTGAAACATCAGTGTATTTATAAGCTATAGGTTTTTCCAACTGTAAGGGCCTTAGCTAGTTTCAGGCCAGCATCCCAAATCAGTTACAGTTTGGGCTGAGAACTACAGAATTAGGCCCCAAGAATAATTAAAATGGGCAGTTTTTCAAGAAAAAGAAAAAACAAGAAATTACGCTTTGCTTGCTGTTCTCTTTGTTTCAAGTGTTATGAGGTGGAATTTATGCATAATAATGAATTGCTTAGGTACTAGAAGCAGTTGTTTGTCTCTAGCACTTTTAAAACAGCAGGTTTCAGTGGCTGAGGTGGATAGAATTCGAAGACGGGAAATTATATCTCAAGAGGAGCTGCTGTGGGTTTCAGGGATTCCCATTGCCTAAATGACTGCAAGAAAGATGTTTTTAATGTCTCGTCGGGTGCAATGCCATTTAAGTGCTTATATGGGGGTGTCACCCTTGAACATCACAACAAAGCACACTGAGCCAGCAAGAGAGGAAGATTAGGATGATGCTATAGGCAAATATTCTGATCAGTTTGTTTAAAGTCAGAGTGTCTAATCACAAACACCATTTTTTTTAAAGTACAGGGTTTTTTTGTGGGGTGGGGGGGTCTTAGTTAGATTGTTTTAAGCTTTAAAGAGACGCTTTTTCAACTCTCCAAATTTTTTATTCCTTCAGTTCAATAAATTTCTGGACATCACAAATTTGTAGATTCATCAAGTAGCATGGCCCAACAAACCAAATATGATCTCCATTAGCAAGGCTGGATTTTATGAACCTCTTTATTATTTCCCAGAGGCCTCCTAGAACCATAAAGCTGGAAGAATCCATAGATCATATATTTCAAGCCTCTATCCAAGAACACCATTTTCTATATTTAAAATGTCTACAACAGATACCTCTCTCTCTCTCTCTCTCTCACACACACACACACCAAACCTTTAAGGATGACAGCTTCGTAATTTTCCCACAGTGAGGGCTGCAGTGGGAAGGAGGAATTACCAAAATTCAACACACCACCTTCCACCAGGAAGCCTTCACTGGATCCTGATTTTCTCTGCGAGTGGAAGAAATCCTTCCGTTTGCAGAGAGACAAGTGTGGATCGAACCCAATTTAACCTAAGTGTACATGCATTATTCTTTCAGTGGATAGAACTGGCAATACAGTTGACAACTTTTTTGTTCCTGCTCTATTTATAATTATTTTAGAATGAGGTATGAATTTCCCCCCGTTCTTCAGAGATCCTCCAAAGTTATAACTGGAAGTAGTTTTCCATATTGGAAACAGTGACATTAGTGTGTAAACGAAGACATCTCCACCCTCTGCAGTTAGCAATCCTGTAAAATGTTTGAGGTGGCTTCCATTTTGAGATCATTACTTTCTCATGCAGGGTGAGGTCTGGCTATATGAGGAGCTTGTTATCAGAGACATCTCATCACTCTTAGTCTTTTGTTTACATGTATAAATTGATATATCAATGAGGCTTGAAGAGACTGACCTGAGTTATAATTGCATAGTTCTGGAAATACTAAAGAATGTTTCGTGTCCTATCGTGTTGGTATTGCAAGGATATTGTGACAGCCCATATGTTTAAGGACTGTGGTTAAAGCTGCAACCCTAACTTCACTTCTTCAGAGTACGTTCCCATTGTGAACCGCCCAGAGAGCTTCGGCTATTGGGTGGTATAAAAATGTAATAAATAAATAAATAAATAAATATACTGGGTCTTACTTCCAAATTGGCAGGCTTTATGTCTCAGAAATTATACAAAAGCAAAGCTAACTTTTTCACGCTTTGGATGCTTAAACGTTTTGTTCTGTAAAATAAACATCAGAATCTACATTCTATATTCCACTAAGTGTACAATGTGCAGAACAGCGGGTTTCAAAATATATCTAAAAATCAGTTTATAAAAATGTTACTTAATACATAGCAATAGGAAAAATGAAACAGCAAAAAAAAAAAAAAGTTATCCTTCAGTCCGAAACAAACTATGCTGGTTTATATCTTCTTATATCTGAAATATTTTTGTAAGCCTCCTTGAGAGCCTTTTTGGCTAAAGGCGGGATAAAAGTACTATAATAAATAAATATCCCTGCAATTCTGAGTAGTGATACTATGCCAGTGTAGTGGTACATTCAGCCCGCATGAGATTTAAAAGTGGTTTGAAATGCAACTGTGAGATCAACATTAGTCAGAACTGGCACTCCGATTACAAATATTTTTCTCTCACTTTCAACTCCACATTAACAATGATCACGCATTTCTATAAACAGCATGTGGAAGGCTCAAATGCAGTTGAACCATCACGTGTAAAAACGCCCTAAGCATTTATATGTTGAGTCAGCAAATTGGAGCATGAGACTGCTAACAGGGTAGCGCTCATATTGATGTCATCTAAAAGGACTGGAGAAAAATCATTGGAGACAAATGTATAGATTGAGACAAAGGGAAATGTCTGTATTTCCCTGCAAGTGATGTTCCATTTGGTGGTAAGTGTCAACCTGCCAATTATATCTGCCTTGGGTAACTTAATTATGATAGGATAAATGCTAACTTCCTCTTCTCACCTGATAGTGTATTTTCCAATAGATGGTAACCTTCTGCTGCACAAAGCAGAGTGTATTCACACTGCTTGCAACTTTGCTGTAAGCTTGCAAGCTGATCAAAATGCTTCCTGCACCTCCAGTGTGAGTAATTTAAGTCATGGTAGAGATTATCTGTACTGACAAAGTCTTCTTTAGGCAATGGTTACTCTTGCAAATCATAGTAACATATCAACAGTGCTGTTGTCCATGATTAGTCTTAGTTTTTCTTTCTCAAAAATAAAGAATAGAGTCAGCTTATATTTTTGCATGTTCATTACCAGCCCATTAACATTTTTGCATTGCTAGCAAACTGGCCAGGTACAGATGCTCAATTCCTGGGTTGCTAAACCATAGTTTTGCAGCTGGGAACAAATGACAGGACCATACACTCCCTGCCCACCTTCTCCCCATGCCTCCTTCCTTCTTTCAGACTTACATCGTGGTTTAATTAAACCACAGTTAGGTGTTATTTCTGAAATGTGGTGTAATGTGAGTTTACTGACCTGGATCTTAAACCACAGTTTGAAGTTGATTTAAGATTGTTCCCCAGTTTGGATATAACAGCTAATTGCAGTTTAATTAAAGCAAGATGAAAGCCCTATGGAAGGCAGGCAGTGGCAATGGAGTATGCAGTCCCATCACTTCTCAACTGGCTTTCAGCTTAATCGTAAATCTGGTGTTAGAACAGATTAGAAATACCGTTTTATAGAAAACCAGTGCATAACAGAGATTAGTGTATAGTCTCGAACATTCCTGCCTGACATGCTAGCTTTCCGTAGACTTGGAGTTTTTGATATGAAGGCGCATTCAATGGTGTGATTCACTTCTAAATTCCGAAGAAAGGACCAAAACAGACATCTAGCAGTTATGTCTTCAGGGCCCGTGATCTGTCTTAAAAGCCCCTCTACCCCCCACCCTACCCAGGATTTCAATCCAGTACCTCTGCACCGATTCTAGAGTAAAAAAATTAAAATGACATAGCTGCTAGTTATGGATATAAAGTAATGGCTGTTTACTTTATAAAATTCTAGAAGCCTTTGATTGTTCTGAAAATGAATGTGTTGTTTTGTTCTTAGCATTTTGACACTCTTACCAAACTAATGAATAGTAGGATGAGTCATCTGGCAGACCAAACATATTCATACAGATTGTGAATACCGGTGGTGTTCTTGTAAGTGAAACAAAGTGTATAATCCCGCCAATCATTCACTTACCTGAGGGCCATTTCCAGGCTTGAAATGATAGCCAAAAACAAGCTCAAGGTTCACTACTTTCTCCTCACTCGCCTCGTTTTCACTGGCAGAATCCTACCACAGAAAGAAAAGATGAGTCATCTTGTTTCAGCCCTCAGTTTTGTTTTAAATTCAGAGCAAGGCTATTACTTGACAGGTGGGATTAAATAATTTACCATTTGGGGTATAATTAAACAATTCTGACTCTACTTAAGGCTTCAGTGTAAAAAGGACTCTTGCTTTGTACATATTTTGAAAATGGATTCCTTCTACTGTGAACTATAAGGGAGTTTTTAGACATCAGCCAACCAGAGATGCTAGCATGGAACAGGAAGTACAACAGGAAGCTTCTACTGCAGGGGGTTTGGAGCAGTGGGGGCTGGTGGCTCTGATTTTGATGGGGCTGTGAATCTATTCTGGGTTTCAGTCAGAACCAGCCAGAAGCTATCCAAGGTGCTGAACCCTACCCCCCAAAATAGGTTCAGCACTTTGATTAACACCGTTAGAGTTCTCGATGGTTCTGACTGATACCTGCTTACCCTACCCTGTGCCTGTTTGCATTCTCTTCCCCTCCTTATTGTTTTACTATGATTTTATTAGATTGTAAGCCTATGTGGCAGAGTCTTGCTATTTACTGTTTTACTCTGTACAGCACCATGTACATTGATGGTGCTATATAAATAAATAAATAAATAAATAATAATAATAATAATAATAATAATAACCACTGAAATCAGAGCCACCAACCTGGTGGGACTGTCACTACTTAGGTATAAGGCAGCTGGGCCCTCAATTACAATGAGAGGCTAGGATTATTCAGAGCCTAAGTGTTAGCTTTCCTAGTTTTAGCAGAAGTGTGCTGTGGAGTGTGAAAGCTTGCCCACCTTTTCCCAACAGAACTTGACTTCCTATTCTTCCTCATGTCTCAAATGTATTAATGGTTAATATACACAATTGTGTTGGACTGTGATGTATGGACTGGTACTTCATTCAATTCAGCTACCGGCAGAAACTCCTTACACACTTGAGCAAGGCAAACACAATTTTTAAGTTTTCCTGAAGGCCTGCAGAAGGAAGTGGAACTCAGTTTTAAAGTGGCTTACTCATAAGTAAGAATGCACAGGACTGGAAACCGGACAGACAATGGGTATGATCAGGAAAAGCCAGTAAGAAGTGAAACATGGTCATAAGAACATATGAAGTGCTGGATCCGATCAAGGTTCCATCGAGTCCAGCACTCTGTTCACACAGTGGCCAGTAAAAAATAGCCAAAGGCCAGGGCAGAACCAGGTAATCTTCTACAATAATAATATTAGTAAAAGGTTTATTAAAGTGCCAGGTGCCTACGCGTTTCGAACGCAGTTGCGTTCTTCCTCAGGGCTTTATAACGTTCGTGCGGTTTATAACGGCTAGCAGCTTCTGCAGACAACTGCACTAACGTTATAAAGCCCTGAGGAAGAACGCAACCGCTTTCGAAACGCGTAGGCACCTGGCACTTTAATAAACCTTTTACTAATAATATTATTGTAGAAGATTACTTGGTTCCGCCCTTGCCTTTGGCTATTTTTTACTCCCCTACTTACACACAGTGGCCAACCAGCTGTTGACCAGGGACCCACAAGCAGGCCCTAAACATGCTTGCTCTGAAGAACCTCCCACCACTGTCAACAGAATATACGTCCTAGTAAGTGTGTTGAGGGCTGCACCTTTAAGCATTTAATAATACATTTTGGTTCCACTAAACTTTCTTGTCTTTTGACCTCTGAAATCAACTAGGTACAAATATTGTGTGAGCTATACAATAACTATAGGTGAAGACAGACATTTTTAAGACAACAAGAAGTGGCATGCTAGAGGCACTGCTTCCTGTAGCAGATACTATTTTTTCTTTTGTCCCAGTATTGTCTCTGTTTAAGTAAGTTTAAAGCCTCACAAAGTTTATTTACCAGAGACAACAGTAGGATGTATGTGCAGACTGTGAGCACCAATGTCTCTATGACACCAATTGCCATTTTATGGGTGTGGGGGAAAATACAAACATCTGGCTCCAGAATGTTTCCAACTTGGTACCTTCCAGATGTTTTAAACTACAGTTCCCAGCATTCCTGTCAATTGGGATTGCTGGCTGGACTTATGGGTGTTGAAGTCCAAAACATCTGTAGGGTACAAAGTTGGGGAAGGCTAGTCTAGGATCTTACTCCTAAGGCCTAGCTCTCACTGAGGTGGGAAACCTGTATCTGGGCTGTAACATTTTCAAATTGCAGGCAAGGGCTGACATGATGAAATATTCCTCCATGCAAGAAAATCCCTGTGCCCAGAAAATTGACAAGCTATGCAGAAGGCTAAAACCGTTCTCCATGACACCTAATCATGTTAGCCATTACCTGCAGCCTGAAGCACTACAGTTCCAACATAGGCTTATCATCTCCATGACAAATTCATTTGATCCAAATGTGTCATGTAAAATTGCTAGTGTCAATAGCACAAATGTTTCCATTCCCAAGTTATCAACTCATATTTCTACTGTTTGAACAAAATTGCAGTTACCTTCATCAGAGGCGGAAAATGAAACATATTGAGGTAGTCTTGAGTTAGTTTTTCAATGGCAGTCTAAGAAAGGGGGGAAAGTACAAGTTCAGAAGAAAACCTCCTACAAATCATATTCAGATATTTCCCCATAAGTCATCCATAGCAGGGCCAGTTGCAATTGTGAGGCCACACACAATAAACTATTCTCTGGTGTCTCCTCCTACATTGGTGTTCTTCCAACAGTCTTATTTGGGAGTAGAGCAGCACCCCTGCAAAATGCAAAGGGTGGCTTTGAGTCAGCTCTTAATTACGCCCCCCGCAATGTAGTGTTGCTCCTGGGTATTGTGGATAATTAAAATGCTGGGCATCTTGTAGCCCCAGCCAGGTGGCCCAGGCTGAGCTTCAGTGGTGGGCTGTCCCAGGGTGCTGTGGCCCTGGGAGCTGGTGGAAATGCCAGGTGCTGATGGCAGCCTTAGTCAAAGTATAGAGTATTCCCTTTGGAGTCTAAGGGCTCATCTACACCAAGCAGGATATTCCACTATGGAAGTGGTATGAAAGCGGTATATAAAAGGCAGGAGCCACACTACTGCCTTATAGCGCTATTGAAGTGCAGTGACAACTGTTGGGGCCCATTGACGCATGCCATATACCGCTTTCATACTACTTTCATAGTGTTATATCCTGCTTGGTGTAGATGTGTCATGGGCCCCAACTGTTGTCAGTGCAGTTCAGTAACACTATAAAGCAGTAGTATAGATTCTGCATCGCACTTCAAGGCTGCTATAAAGCAGTAGTGTGCCTTCTTCCTTTTATACCGCTTTTATAATGTTATATCCTGCTTGGTGTAGATGGGCCCTAAGATACAGTTCTCAGGTGACTATAAAATGGCAAAAGCTTTGGTTGTATCAGTGTAGTATGATAAAAGAAGATGATTTATTTTGAAGTCAATAGAAACAGAGGTCTGAGACAGGGATTCATCCACCTTGCTATTCTCCATGCAAAGCATGTGCTCAACCACTGAGCTATGGCTTCAGTGCAGAGAATTTGAAGACCTTTAATAGAAGTAACCTAGCTAGGCTGCCCAAAAGGTTAGGGAAATTGAGCTTGTGCTCAATCATTCTCTGAGCCCAATCCCCTCCTCTCATTTTAGGCACATGGCCACTTTGCTTCCCTTAAGCCACTGAAATACCAGGCCAGCTGAGGGTTGCACTTGCATACAGGTCATTCCCTAGCATGTGCTGATCTATGATGGTAATAATGGATACCTATTCCTTTGCATGCAATCCTTGCCCTTAGCTACTTTGCACTCTCCCCCACTCCATTTAGGTTCCCAACATGTCTGCACACAGCCACTTCTTCTGGTTCGCCTCCTATCTAGAGGGTCGCTCTTTCAGCGTGTCGGCTAACAGCAGCTCGTCCTCCTCTTTTCCCCTTTCAGTAGGGGTTCTGCAAGGCTCTGTGCTTGGCCCGTTGTTGTTTTCTTTATACATGCTGCCCTTGGGTAAGCTTATTCAATCTCATGGCCTCCAATATCACCTGTATGCCGATGATACACAATTATATCTCTCATCTCCGGAACTTTCTCCTGATGTCCACGATCGTATCTCGGCATGTCTTTCAGATATCTCAGCCTGGCTGCTTCATCGTCGTTTGAAACTTAATATGGCAAAAACTGAACTGCTTGTTTTTCCTCCTAAACCTTCTCCTCACCTCTCATTCTCTCTTACTGGCAACGATGTCACGCTTACTCCGGTCAAGGAAGCTCGTAGTCTTGGCTTTATATTTGATTCCTCGCTCTCCTTTATTCCTCATATTGAGGCAGTAGCTAAATCCTGTCGTTTCTTCCTGTATAATATTGCCAGGATTCGACCATTTTTGTCTGTCTCTTCTGCCAAGACTCTTGTTCACGCACTGGTTATCTCTCGGTTGAACTACTGCAACCTTCTTCTCTCTGGCCTTCCCTCGTCTCACATCAGTCCGCTGGTCTCTGTCCACCACTCTGCCGCCAAGATCATCTTCTTGGCCCGCCGCTCTGACCATGTCACTCCACTTCTGAAATCTCTTCATTGGCTTCCAATTCACTCCAGAATCCAATATAAACTTCTCCTGTTGACCTTCAAAGCTTTTCACGGTCTAGCTCCTGCCTATCTCTCCTCTCTCATCTCACACTATTGCCCCGCTCGTGCTCTCCGCTCCTCTGATGCCATGCTTCTCGCCTGCCCAAGGACCTCTACTTCCCTTACTCGGCTTCGTCCTTTTTCTTCTGCTGCCCCTTACGCCTGGAACGCTCTTCCAGAACACTTGAGAACTACAAACTCAATCACAGCTTTTAAAACTCAGCTAAAAACTTTTCTTTTCTCTATAGCTTTTAAATATTAAGTTTGTTCTGACCCTATACTGTCAGCTTCACCCTACCTGGTGCCTGTTTACACTTCCCTGTGCCTGTTTGCATTCTCCTTCCCTCCTTATTGTTTACTACAACTTTATTAGATTGTAAGCCTATGCGGCAGGGTCTTGCTATTTACTGTGTAATCTGTACAGCACCATGTACATTGATGGTGCTATATAAATAAATAAATAAATAAATAAATAAATAATAAGGACTGATTGGTTTAGTGGGTGATGGATATGTTCCAAGAATAGTCTTTGGGAGTTGCATTTCTAAATCCTACTTTACACAAAGACCTCTGGATTTATTTATTTGTCCCTAATTAAAGTTTAACAAGCTTGATCATCATTCCAAGAAATGTTTTTCTAGTTTTCTCCTCTTTCTTTCTTTCTTTCTTTCTTTCTTTCTTCTTGGAATGTCTGCAGTTCTTTTTATCCTGAGTGTTTTAGGGTATTTAAAAATGATTTTAATACATTAAATGCTTAATTCCTTTCGACAGTTCCATTATGATCCAAGGCTTCCAATTTAGGTACCTTCAAATGAATGATGTGTCCTTTGGAAACAATTCCCATGTCCTTCAAGTCCTCTTCTTCCAGAAGAAGTAGTCGTTTCCCTGTGATGTGATGTTCTTTAAACAAGCTGGAATATATGCTCATCTCTCCAGACGTGTCATCTTAAGATAATGAGAAAGTGTTCAGAAATATGGACACAGAAAACTCAACCCTGAGGTTTTAGGTAACTATGGCCTAAAGAAAGCTAAGCTCACTGGTACCCAGAGGTGAATAGACCTAGAATTAGAACATCTGAAAAAGTGCAGTGATAAGTCTTATCTTCCACTACCCTGAAGTAATCTTTCAAATGATGAAATTGCCAGAGCCCCATACTTGCAGATATTAATTGTTCGTAACTCTAGGGCCTTAGCTAGACTTAAGGTTTATCCTGGGATCGTCCCAGGGTCATCCCTGCCTGCTCCTGGGATCCCTTGTGTGTCATTTACATGAACAGGGATGACCCCGGGACAATCCCGGGATAAACTTTAGGTCTAGCTAAGGCCTTAGAGAGCATTTATGCTCTTTTGCTTTGCTGTGCTGCCACTCTGCTTTGCTAACTGGATGACTCAACAAGATTCCACTCAACAAACTCGGGAAACAGAGACTGCATTCAGACAACACAATAGTCAGTGGTGGACACAACAGTCAGTGGATAATCAACTCCACGGTTGATTATCAAGGGGATCCTCCCCATATGACATTATAATCAACCGTGGTGTGGATTGAGGACAGTGTCGAGTTGACTATTTTGATTGACACATTCCCCCCTCCCCTCCCCTCTCAGTCCTCCTGGTGGTATCCCGGCTGGACTAGATCAGCCGCCATCACTTTGGTCGCTCTTGCCAAAAATAACCAACTGTATGAGATGGTGCCCAACACACGACACAATAACCAACAGTTGGTTATTTGTGTTGGTTATTTCGGCCGTATAGCCAACCATGGTGTGAAAAAGTCCCGACAGATGACACAGTAGACAACTGTTGACTATTTCATCCACTATTGACTATTTAACCCAACATTAGTTTTCATGTTGTTCGAACCCAGTCAGTCTCTATTGGGCATGTCTTTACATTGCAATTTGTATATGGAGCCCAGAGAAAGGTTGATTTTCCCTTTATTAAGAACACTAGCTGGAAGAACCACTGAAACTCTGCCATTTTTCTGCTTAACCTATTACTAAAAGGGGCACTACATTCTTTTTATCCTCGATACAAATAAGGAAGAATTGCCTTTTGGCTCCCCCAAGATTTCATTTGTGTTCTTATTATGTATTAACTTGTTGCATTCACTTTTATTGGTTTCGCTGCATTAACCTTTATTGCTCTGTGACCACAATAAACCATTCATTCATCCAACTCTTGTGAGCTAAACACATTAGGAGCCTTACCTTTTCTAACAAGCTGTTGCATCCAAAAGTACTGTGAAGGAAGGACACAGATTTTACTACTTCAGGCATAAAATACCTTAACTGTAATATCTAATCAGAAAACATTATGAGATGTAAAGTGCGTTCTTTGAAGCTCTGTTTAAATGAACAGGAATTGTGTAAAAGCACTGCAGCATATTTAAATTCATCCTTGAGTAGAGGTCAGCAACTATAGGCTCCAAGGTCAAGGCCAACCCCATTACCTGCCAATTTCAAGCTCAGAGGCAAGAGAAAGATGTGGGCTGAGTGGTGACTGGAGCAGTGAGACTTAGGTTGCTTCCAGACCCTAAGACTCCTATTGCTCGCAATCAAATGGCATTGTACAGCTATTCCTTCTTTTTCTCCTTAACAGTTTTTTTTCCTGGTAAGAAAAAAGATGAAAAAGGCTACAAATAGAAGACATTGCCTGGACCCCTCCTGTAAAACTCCATGAAAGAGGCAGTGTGACTGGACAATAAAAGCCTCATCTGGAAGCACTACTATTAGCAGTCCAATTTCAGAGATTTGGAGGGCCCTGATCCTCCACCTCCCACTACATAACTGAAGAGACCCTCTTGTAAACCATATTGGCCCCGTTCAGAAGACACCTTAAACCACGGCTTTAACCGTGGTGGTGAAGCCAGAAAGCCAGGCTGTGTTCAGAAGACACCTTATACCATGGCTTTAACCAAGGTGAATAAGGCTTTCTGGCTTAACCACCATGGTTAAAGCCACGGATTAAGGTGTCTTCTGAATGGGGCCATTAATGGTAAGCATTTTGCAGGTAGGAAAATTCCCATCACATAGACATAAGACCCATATAGCATTATCTAAGTTCCTGATGATATACATGTTGTGGTAATTATAGGCAGGGAAAATGAGAACAACCCTTTCTGTGCTGGCCTCCTTTTCTCCTCAAACTTCCCCTAGCAATGTTCTCTCCACCAGTGTTCTGGACCTTTGTTTACCTAGCTAGCGTAGGCCTAGAACCAACCATGGTGGAGAAGGTGGAGGGAATTTCTAGGGGCAGTAGCTGGATGCAACGTCTCTTTCCCTGTCCTGTTCCTTGCTGCTGCACTTGACAGCAAATTCCAAGTAGGAAACAGACATTGGTTGCCATTTCACACTTGTTTAGCCCAAGCAGCCTTCCAATTGCTGCTGGGACCCAGCTCCCACCAGACCCAGCCAGCATGCCCATTGATCAGGGATGATGGGAGTTGTATTACAACTTCTGGAGGACCACAGCTTGCCCACTCCTGGTTTAGCTCCTACGGCAGCCTACTTAAAGGAAGACTTCTTAGCTTAAGAACAACAAAAGCTGACATAATGAATGATAGCTACATACCACATCTTCTTCAGTCCATGCACAGATATCAAAGGAAGGCAGCAACTGTGTAAGAAATATAAATTTAAAAGCACTTTTTTTTCCTTTCTTGTCTCTCTTTTCCTGCTCTTTCCTTTAGTAGCTGGTGTTTGTTTAGCATGTTCTTTGCAAATAATACACACCGTCTGCTTTGATGGATTACTGATACATGTCTGATATAAAGGCAACGTATCTTGTGGTCTGAAATGAAACCATTCTCCACTCAACTAAGCCATTCCCATCTGAGATAGATAGATGGATGTTCCTGCCTGTCGACTCATAGTTGCAGAGCACTGGTTTCTTTTTAAACTGTTTTATATTTATATATTTCATTTGCCAGTTCAAAATGTCAGCAGCTATTTCTCCCTGTGCATGAAGAATTCAAACTGGAGTTAAACCAAATTATTATCAGTCAACTCTGAATTAATTAATATGACGAAGTCTAATTTGAATTTGCCTTTGGGTTTGTAAACTTACTACTGAGTAGGCTGTTTGAGATTCATATTTCAATATTTGTGAAATATGTAAATTGCAATGAATGTTTAGTTGATTGCTTGTTAAACATCCTGCAGTGATGAGGAATGTTGCTTAAAAAAATCCCACAAAAAAACAAACACTTAGATTTGATTCTGATCTGAAAAGCACTATGTACTTTAGCAATAGAAAGCGGTATATAAATATTGTTAATAAATAATAGGAATGTATTAGTGTAGCTAGTTATTCCAAGGGTGAAACCCTGGAAAATCTAATCTCAGCAGCTGAACGCTATCCCATCTGTTATGAACTTCTCATTGGTTTCCTGACAATTAACTAATTCATACTAGATATGTTAGAGTTACCATCCTTACCCAAATCCAAGAATCCTGTCTCCTAACAAGAAACTAATTCTCAGAGTTTGGATCCTTATGTAGCCCAACCTGTACCACCCTTGGTCAAAATGAAAGTATCATCATAGGAACCCCAAAGTTTGCAGATGCACACAAAAAAAATATTTAAAAAACCCCTATGTGTGGAAACAGCTAAAGAGGATTGAGGATGTTCAGTGAGCACAGAACGCTGAGTGTTGGTTGGGGAGGAATGGAATGGGATGGAGTATCTTGAAAGAAGGCATGGCTGGCTGGCACACTGAACAAGAACACTCATACTGCAACCTTTTGTTGCAGGTCCCACTTGTATATATAATAATAGTGAATTCAGGTAGTTGAATGCCAAATGAGTTTGGAAGAAAAAAAAGGCAGTAGCTTCTACATAGTTGATGGACTTCCTAGGAATGCAGAAATATACGTGTCTGAAGATTAAGTAAAAGAAAGTATACTAAAATTAAGTGAAGTTTCATAAAAGTAAAAAAAAGGATGCTCAATGGTTTCCATGAGTCATGAATTCTCAAGCATCCATTCAAAGAGAAAAACTGGGTGTTTGGGGTTGTGCGGCTTGCTTGAACTCCTAAAACCTTCCAGTATCTTAGGAAGAGGACATGACCGCCTGAAGTGCTGATAATGACATGCTCCTGATGATGCACTCCTGATGACATACTGCAATGTTTTGTCAAAGGCTGCAATTTGCTTTGTTCTAGGTGCAATTTCATTCAGCCCAAATGATAAATGATACCCCACATCTCTACATTGTGTGATTTTTCACTGCAACTCTCTGTAGAGAAATGCAACCCAAAGTTTGAAACCATATGTCAATGGTGTCAAACTCAACGTGTTGGAAGACCAAATTCTCCATTCAGCAGATACCATTTTTCCCCACTAAAAAATGTCAATTCTACCTGAATTCACCAACATCCAATGCACTGCAATCCAGTCTCCTATATTTTACACTTTCCTTGGCACTCAGTTTCTAAGGGTGGAACAAACATTATATGAAATATGGAGCTAAAGCTACTATATCTTCACTCTCACTTCCTTGCAACCTCTAGCACAAGACGATGCATGCCATGATGCCACTGTGTGGGGTATTTTTCTTTTTCTGCCATCCGTTGGCAGGCAAGGGCAGTGGGGGAGGGGCACAGTTCTATGACATCACACATTTTGTTGTAACAGACATTACAAGGAAGAGACATTAAACATACTGATGCAGAACAGCAGGAATTTTGTCTATTTCAGGCCTAATTTAGAAAAAAAATGGGGTGGTATGCTACTAAGGGCACTAAATTCAAGCAAATCCTCATAATTTCACACTTCAGTGTGGTGGATGGTAAGGTGGTACATATACACGGGGAATAAGAATATGTTTCAAATAAGATGAGCCCATGGAATGCAGATCTTAGTATCTGCATGATTAAACAGCACAACCAATACTTCATACCAGCTGGTTAAGTGTTTTTGCCTTCTCCTCTTATATCCCAACTTCCATCCATCATGGGCCCACTCAAGGTGGCTACATGTAGTTTCCAGGTCATCTCCCCTCCAAGAACTGACGAAACCCAGGCTTGCTTAGCATCAGCAAGGTGGCTGTCGTATGACCCTTCAGACCATGTCCTGATTTTTTTTAAATTAAAATTGTATAATCCAGAATGATATATCTTCAGCATTTCATTATTACTATTTTTTATTATTAATTACATTTTTATACTGCCCAATAGCCGAAGCTCTCTGGGCAGTTCATTGGCAGCTTCCATACAGCTCCATTTCGAGGAATGGGAAATGGACAAATCGATGGCATTTTAACAATATTTATCAAATAAAAAATTATGTTCTGTACCATGGAAAACTGATTGGAGATTGTGAGTTGTTTAAACCCGTTGGATCTCTCAGTAGGAGCTGGATTTCCTTAAAGCATTTAAGAGACGCGAAAATGCCTCCATGAACTCTCTTGGTCCGCAGCCTAGCTTTCCTATCTAATAGTTGCATCTTGCTTTCTGTTCCAGACTGGCTGCCATTTCCCATTACCCAGGACCAAGGCACGTTCAATACTGGGAAGCACACCAGTACAATTAGGCTGATGCAGGCTCTCTAGGCAAAAGTCTGTTACTTACTCAGATTTCAACCTCCATTTGGTACATGTTGCATACAACTAGTTATTTGTAACCAACAGGGCCCTGAATAGGGAGGGGTCTGTACTCCTTCCATATCAGAAGACATCTAGCCTGTTCAGTAGAGACCAGAGGGTCTCCATCGAATCATGATGTGGTTGCAAATAAACATTGACCTTCTTCCACAAATCCTGCTTATCTATATATGTGCAGCAACATGTCATATTAGTGAGGTGAGAGAGGTGGCACAAGTGACATTGCAGGATTTCTTTTTCAATCTCTTTAATGAGAAACTTAACTTTGCCAGCGCAAAACCCAGGAAGTGGAGCACTAATCAAGGAAATGATCCAGAATGCAATGCAGATAGCAGCAGCTGTTTGCTGGGTTTTCTGAGACCTGACTTCAATAAAACAGCTTATATAGACATATCGTTAGGTCCCTCATTTAAAGATTAGACTTTTTATGCAGGACTAGATTTTCTTTTTCTATTCTTTTTTATTCTTCTGTCAAAATGTTTATTGTAAAGTCAGCAGTGGAAACAAAGAGAAGGAAAGGAAAACAGTTCACAAGAAAATAAGATTTATGACACCAAACTGGGGAAAAAATCGATTACATTGCAGGATGTTCTGTTAAGAATGAGAAAAGCAAATCCATTATATGGTTGAAGCAAGACATCACATGGTTAAGTGCTGTAATGGAAAAAAAAGACTAACTATAAAAGGTCTTGACATGCAAGAGTGTAACATTTCACATTCCATACAAATTAGATATTCTGTTTACACACTGCAGTAGTTTTGGCACAGAGTTCACGCGGCACAGCAGTTTTTTAGAAAAACAAATTTGAACTTTTCTAAACACTGTGAAAATACTTTCCATTTACATTTTCATACATGTCTTGAATACAAATAATATTGTTTACTTATTAATCAGTATAAAACATTTCAACAGTGCAAAGGCAAAAAAAATTGTAGTGTGCTATATTAAACTTCAATAGAGAGGCATTACAGATTTCTGAAACATAAAATGTTTTCTATAATTTGCCTCCATGATGTTTCTGAAATTATTCCTCATCTATCAAGAAAGCTCTAGGCAAGCTTTGCAAGTGTTGATTAAATTAAAATCTCGAAGAGAAAGTGAAGATTTTCTTCAGCAATTTCTAACAGCATGGTAGGTTTTAAGGACTGGAAGCTGTTGTTGCCATATCCTAATCAAATTTTTAACTAAAACAAAAGTTGGAAGAAGACAATGGATTCAGTGGCCTAGCACAGGGTAGATCTCCAGATATTTTCTGCTTCAATTGCTTGAAGCCCCTGCAAGTAAGGCCAAGGATCAGAAATTCTTGGAGTTGATGTCCAAACATCTGGAAATCTACTTCCTGCCCACCTCTGATCTAGTGTATGTCCTTCAAGTGGCAGGTTCTATTAGACTGTACATATGTGGTGGGGAGGGGGTATTGGGAGACATTAAAATAGCAAGAGTCATTGGGCCTATTCGTTACTTATACAATGGAAACATCTCTGCCTAACATCTTCCTCATTTTCTTCTTGGGGGAGAGGAATTGATCAAGTGGCCAAGTAGCTACAGTCTAAATAAAACATACATAGTGGTAACTATGCAGACCTTCTCCCCAGAACATGACCATTGAATAGGCCCATACTTCCTGCATAACATGTCCCACTATGATTACTGGTCTGAAATTTTTTTGTAGTGCCTCTAAGTTCTATTTGACCAGTACAGTGGGACAAATGAATGCACACACACACACACACACACACACACACACACACACACACACACACTTTTACAATGAAGACTCTACTTCCCTAAATTCTCTGAAAACCTATTGCCTGTACACCCAGTCTTAGACATGTTTAGTGCTCCCTAATTGCAAAATGCAGTAGCACAGTTGCACATTGTAATACAGTATCTGAAGTGAGGCCTCTCATACACTGTGCTTCAATAGTGTATAAATATTTAACTCTGAATACTTAGCACTACACTAAAACTTCAAATAATAAATAAACAGCTGTGAATGTGTATCAAGGGGATATTTCTGTTTCTACAAGCAACCAACAGCAAAGTCTTTGTGTGTTTGCAGCACAGAGCACAGATCAAACTATCATTCAAGCACACAAAATCATCAGAAAGTGTTTTGAAATTATTGGAGGAAAAGTGCAATAGAAGTGTATTGGCAATAAGCTATTTGATTTTGTAATTACGGCTGCAATCCTATGCATATTTATCTGGATGTAAGCCTTGCTGAGGATAGTAGGACTTATTTCTGTGTAACCATGTAGAGATTTGAGGTGCATGAAGTTTGTAGTTTCTCAAATCATCTCTATACAAAATATCAGCCTGGCTCACATTTTAAAATATTATTTATATGTATCAACTGGCTTGGTTATAAGATTGTAATATCAGATTTAATTATAATTAGTTATGCACCTCAGTGTAGAGATTCATAAACACTGCTGCCGTAGCTGAGTCTCTTTAGTGTCTGTATGTGTGTGGGTTTGTGTGGGTGTATATGTGCAAGAGGAGGAAAGAATCAAGTGTCAAAAACATTTTTGTATATCTACAGATGGCCATTTTGGGATAAGAGTTAGTGACTATAAATTGATCCCATTACATTGCATTGGAAATATGATCAGGTGATAATGTACTTTCTACATAAATGTACATGAGAAAATTAAATTGACTGGTTTCTTTTCTTTTTTGAGTGACACACACACTTAAATATTATTGATGTAAGTGTCAATACATACAAAATCAATTCTATCCTTACATTTTCTCCCCCTCCAAATCCATAAGCTACTTTCTTTGAGATACAAAATCCTATTAAGCACTAATATTGTAGGATAAAAATGTGCAGCACAATCCTATACACTTTAAGCATTGAGCTCAACAGTGTACAAGTGTTTAGGAATTGCAGCCCAAATGTAATACATTCTTCCAAAAAGGATATATATACACACACACACACACACACACACACACACACACACACACACACACCATTTTAATAGGACTACTAAAATATGTTTGAAAATAGCAGAAAACTAGTTTTAAGATCTGTTGATTCTTCTTTCTTTTTTTTTGGTCTATGAAAGTATTCTTTATTTTTTAAAAAAATAAAAGATTGAAGTCTTCATTGTACAGTTGAATTTAAGTTCTAAACTCTCTGTACTCCTGTTTATCAAGATCTTGGCCAATAAACCAACTAAAGTCTAAAAACCTTCCTGGAATTTTCTGCAGAAAATGCAAAGTTCCATGTTTTTCGATAATTAGTTTCAGAACTATAGTCATGTGCTGTTAAGTCATCCTATGCTGTTCTCACTAACCATAGTTTAAACAAACCATAGTTCCCTGAATTCAGGTATCACTGGCAACTGTGGATAGTTTGAAATAGAAAAAGAAGCTTTCTATCTCCATCTCCGGCTTGCGAAACAGGAGCAGGGAGGCTCATGGCAGCATGTGCAGGAAATAGGAATTCATTGTTTGCCATTATGTCTGAACACAGCTAGCAAAGCGAAGAATGTGGAGGCCCTGATATGTACACTTGCACCCCATCAAGTTTTGGATCATAGATTTCATTAATATTAAAAAAAATGGGCTTTCTTTCTCTTGCCTAAGGAAAGAGTTATGGCAACTGCTAAATATTTACTTGCCCACCATGACCAAGGATGTTACCAAACACAACCAATCTATCAAATGACATAAACGTGCACATGACTAAATCAATGTTAATGCAGAAAAATACATACTTTACTGATTTTAGATGATGCACATGTGTTGTAGCAGACACCACCCTAAGAAGTAGTCCATTCTGCACAAGAATGAGCTAGGACTATGTCTACCACCAATAGCTCTCCTAAGATTTTCAAAATTAACTATTTTTTTTTAAAAAAAAATGCTACCTGATTAATTGGAAACACCTATTTAGTCAGAAATTTTACCTGTTTACCCAATTAATCAGCTAAATGTTGCCTCCCTACTAATTATTGTGTCTACTGCTAAGTTCTTTTGTTACTTCTATGCAATTGTGCTTGAAGTATAAACATACTTTGAGGGAAAAGAAACCACCAGTGAGTTTTCACATTCTGTTTCTAGTCTAGAAGCCACGGCATTTAAATGCCCCTCTATTAAATTCAGTTTCTCTTTTGCAGTTATGAATTTATATCAGTCTGAAAATGAGAGAAATGTCAGCAAGTAAATAAAATAGTATAAGTGCAGGTTAAAGTACACTAAAATCCTGCAGGGGTGACCAAGCAATAGAAACAGGCTCCTTCCATGTGTACAGCACCCTTCTGGATCAGGCCGTGTTTGTGTAAAAGGGGAGGAGAAACCTATACAAGGTGTCACCTATATGGTGGGGAAATCTGTACTGGAATTGACAATCTGTGAACACCCTCCCACCAACAGGTGATCAATGCTGTTAGAGACCATCATATATTCAGTGAAAGGGAAGAGGAACAGTTCCTAGCATACCCTGCTGCATAACCTGCTCCTGCACATGAGACTCTTTAGAATGGGGCCCTAAACGTTGCAGGGGAAATCCAAATGGAAACATACATGCTTCCATTAGTTAGCCCGCTTAAGAAACCTGTAAGAACAATAGTAAAATATGCATAATTTACCAGCAAACTATGTGAATTAAGAATATTCCTAGCAGTTTTCAGAGTTTTCTTACAGTGTTGAGCCATAAATATTGCAGTATTCAGGAAACTAAGTGCAATGTCCAACAGGATGCTTATGCCCCTGCTGATTCCCTTCCGCGAGCGATGGATCCCATCAGTTCCGCGGCACAAGCGGTATTCATTGCTTACGCAATGGAGATTTAGTACTTCCTAGAGCGGAAATGCTTGTTTCTGGATCGGGACAGATCAGTGGAGCTCCCTTATATGAGCTCTGTGGACCGCTCCCATTCCAGAAGCTCTAAATCACCATTGCGCAAGTGGTGGGGACTGCTTGCACAACGGAATTGGCGGGTGCAAAAGAATCGATGGATAAGCCCACTGGATACTACCCTAATAATACAGTTTAAACACAATATTCTTTTTTTTTAAAAGGTGTTTGTTTTTAATCACTTTAAATTTTAAAGCAAAAAAATCAGATGATATAAATGTAAGTAACACAATTGCTCACATTCAAGCAACAAAAAGAGCCTACAAAACGAAGTGGTGTTGTGGTGTTCTTTTAAGGTACTTTAAATCAAACTGGTAGGGTTCTTTTTCTGTATTTTTTCTCCCCCTTTGTTTTAGATGCCACATTAGAGTTCTTACTTCTTTCACTCATTGCTAATCACTGTCATCATCAAAATCAATATCATCATCAGTACCATCATCAGAATCAGATAAGTCGAATTCATGGAGCCCCAACGCCATGTTGACTTTCTTCCCTTTTCTCATAGAGGTGGTTTTAGAAGAATTCTTTTTGGCTTGCATATTTATCTGCATCCCAGAATGCAGGGTGGACCCTGGTTCGTTCATAGAGAAGATATCCCCAAAGCCCTTCATCATCAAGGCCTTCAGACTTTGGTTCATGCCAGCCACCTCCCCGTTACTTGTTGCTGTGATTTGACATGACATCTCTGCACTGTTTGATTCCTCTGTTTTAGATTCAAAGTAAGACTCCTCAGACATCCTTGCAGCAAAAGGGAAGCAAAACTAGTGAAAGGGGAAAGGAAAGACAGAAGGGGCAGGGGAGGGAAGAGGAAAAGGAAAGTTAGAACCAATTTAAAATCCCAGCAAGAGACACCACCAGATTAGTTAGCAATAAACAGAAAGTAAAATGATTAGTGAATCAAAATATAAAAGGCCAAGTCAAGGGTTTATTTCATGAAAGACTTGGCTGTTTATCTTTAAACAACGAAAATAGCATAACCACCTCCAGTGTATATGCAAGGCTCAACTTCCATGCTGAAAATGTAAACTTCACATTGTATGAGGTAAAACTTTTTAGTAGTAACGTCTTTCATGAAAATACAGTTTTATCAGAGCAAAGGGGAAAAAATCACAATCGTGTTCTGTTTTAAAGATCTAAAAGCACATGTACTTAAAATACTTGTTTAAATATTCCAAAGGCTGGAAGAAAGTTTCCTGACCAGCACAAGATACTGCCATTGCAAAACATAACATAACAGCAGATTATGTTTGTTTATGTGCCTGTTTTGACATTAGGATCAAAAGCTACCACTGAAGACTAGAGACATGCTTCAACTAGTTTTGGGGGAAGCAGAAACAAATCCTTATTCTTCAATAATAAATTCCTTCTGTGACAGTTTACAATTTTTACTGGAAAATGAGAATTGGCAAGCACTCTCTGAAAAAAAAATCCTGATGTAATGCATGTTTCAGGCAACAGGTACCAATATATGGCCATTCACAGTCACACCTCTGTGTTAGGTTCTGCATAATGTATCTGACATGCACCATCCCCTCACCAAAACATAGTCACAGCGTTCCCATGATCACCACAGCCCACCATGGATTATTTAAGTCACAGTGGTTTGCATCATGTGTGGGTGGCCATTTTGAATATTCAAGCTGTAATCATGGCTTGTTGTGTCATCCAAACCAAGGGAGGGTGAGTTGCTGGGGTAGTTAACAAATCGCCCAGAACTCATGGGCTGTTTTAGGTTTGGGGATATTTCGTTAACCACAACAACCCACACTTACCAGGTTCGGAAATGAATATTCCAAAATGGCTGCCCATACATGCTGCAACCTACTGTGACTTAAATAAGCAATGGTGGGCTGTCTGATTGTGCAAACCTTTTCAATAACTTCAGTTCTAAGTGACTGGACTAAACTGTTTCCTTCATTCAGCCATCCTCTTCTAAGGCTGACAATGCAGACAAAGAAATGCACATTCAAAGGTCATGCTAACATCTGGCTTCATTCTGACAAGTGTGTGCGTGTATGTGTGTGTGTGGTGGCATAGTAGGCCACTATGACATACTAGTAAGAGTGTTGGAGAAGGACTAAGGTTATCGGATTTCAAATCTCCACTCAGCTGCAGTGACCATGGCACCAATTCTCAGCCTACCCTAGCCTACCCTGTAAGATTGCTGTGTGAATAAAATTGCTGGTGAGAGAACCATATACCCTGCCCTGGATACCTTGGAGGAATGGCATAAAAATATGAGCAAAAGGGAAAGTGAGTTATACAGACAGAATCAACTGAGAAGTGAAAATTCACCTGGAGAGTGAACAAAGAGATCCCATTTTCATGTTTTATCTTATGTTATAAATTGGAAAGATTTCTTTATTGTGTTAATTGATTGACTTTGTTGTAAGCTGGCTAGAGATAAGGTGGGATATAAATGTTTGTAAATGAACAAATCTTATAGAAGAGCCAATGATGCAGGGAGAAGGATGGCATGAGAGAGAAGGATGGCATTGTTTTACTATGATTTTATTAGAATGTAAGCCTATGCGGCAGGGTCTTGCTATTTACTGTTTTACTCTGTACAGCACCATGTACATTGATGGTGCTATATAAATAAATAAATAATAATAATAATAATAATAATAATAATAACTTAAGGGTCTAAAGTTCAAAGGTCTAGAAACATGCCTTGAACGTTCCAGGACCAAGCATGTTTTGAAGACTGTTGGAAGCTTTCTATGCCTGACACATATCTTGCACTTCTAGCAGTAAAGTAACTAGAAGTGTTTTATGGTACAGCCCATTTCTTCCATACCGCCCTTGCCTCAATAAACTCCTTTGGTTCACTATAATTGGTCTTGAAGTGTTGCCGAATTCAGGAGCAAGGATCTGGCGTTAGTTGGTCAGCTGTGGAAGACCCCTGCACACACACACTCTACAGAAATCAGGTTGCTTTTCTAGTTCTCATGCACCTTAAAGGGTCTGAGGCAGGCACCATCAAGAAGTAAGGGCCAGGCTGGTAAAGGCCTGAGAAGAGCTTCATTATGATTGGGGTCCAGACATCCAGTGGAGGACTACTTGAAGCTTGTTCATGATGCATTGGGGAAGGGTGGGGTTCATCTATCTGGCTGCTAAAGAGCTGTGAGACACATAGCCATGGGCAGAAGACTAAGGATGCATTCCTTATACACCAAATCTGCAATAATCCTACTAACTTCAATGTAAACATTCTTCAATAAGAGGTCTCAGGATCACAGACTAAATTCTGGTTGATACTTGCAAAGCGCATCACAACGTTGGCTTACAATGCAATCAGATGCAGTTTGCTTCATGCAGCAAGTCAGTTGTTTAAAGTATCTTGCCAGCCACTTCAGGTCATTATCACATGACACCGCAAAGTGGCGGTGGGGTGCACATTTGCAGTGGCCTATGAAAAAAATGCCGGGGGTAGGTGGGGATCACGTAGCTGCTTCACATGAATGGCTTGCTGCATTGAGCATTCTGCGGTTGCATTATAAGTAGCCACTATTTGCATGTGTGAATCAGGACTAAGAGGGAAGAGTTTCCATAATGTAACCATAAAACTGCTCAATTTGTCCTCCTTTCAATTCCATGTCAATGTCGCCACAATGTTTGACAATGACAGAGCAGGTGCTGTGCAGCTGCTGCTGAGCCCCCTTAAGTTTGAAAAATCTCTGCTTAGCATGTGTCTCCATCTGCTTCCAATTCCTGACATAAGTTCTATGCACCAATTCTTGCATATTAATTAAAGCTTCTTCTTTCTTTTTTTTATAACCTCTGATACAGTTTCTTACCCCCGAATGACACAGGGCTGAGCTCCACCGCTAAAATCGCTAAACTACATTTGAAATTAAGGATGCTCCTGTTGAAAAAAGACTCTTTCGTTGCAGTCTTTCCCTGCATAGTACAGGTTTGCTGCTGCAGTAAAAATCTAACTAAAGCTTTGGATCACGCTCATGACTCTTATGTTTTTTGCCATGTCCTGATAAAATCTAAGGGTGCTAGGGGCAGCAGTAGCCTTGGTGTGATCAGAGAATAAAGGCTATGTATAATTTCTAAAATGAGAGGTGTCTGGCTTCACTCCCTTTGCCCTTGCAGTCTTTGTCCTGAATCCTAAAAGGGAGGAAAAAGCCCTCTTCTTTATTGTTCCCTTCACATATTCAATAGACAAGAGTAATACTCAAAACCTGTCCTAGGGTCCAGTCCTCATAAACCCTGATTAAAGCTCTGCCTTAGAGCCAAACTAAGAGCATCATTAAATGCATGAAAGGAATTAATCTCCACATTTTTTCTTATGTAAATAGCAGCCATAGGGAAGTCTGAGCAGTCTTAGGACTTTAGGGTGGAGGTGGATAAGGGAAGTTTTACTTTCTCTCTCTCCCTACCAGGGTCCAGATAAAAATAGCCTCCGGCCATCTTCCATTTGCATTTCAAGGGAATCTTCCACTGACGCCAAAAGGAGCTTGTCTTGAAATGCAAATAGCAGCTTCAGAGAAGGCAATTTTTGTTAGGACCATGGGAGGGAGAGGAAGGGTTAAGCTGCTATTTACAAAACAAAAACATGCCCATTCATTATACTGAAGCAATTAACATCATATCTAGTTTGATTTTTATTCAGGCATATAATGATCACACTGTGCTACAAAGCTGGAGCATGCTTCAAATAATTCAGCAGTGTCATAACACAGGCCATCATCCTGCCCTTCCATTAACTGACCTGCCCCCTTAAGTACCCTGCTGGAAGTTCACACTGCTTGCTATATGTAGAAGATTATTGGAGGAGGAGCAATAACACAGGCTTTTCAGTTCGGAAAGTATTTAGTTTGTTCCTTGGTAAGAACTTAACCAAATTAGCAAATTTCTTCAAACATTGGACAGAAAGAATTTGATTCAAAAAACATGAATAATAAAAGTATGGTAGTGTAAGGCATATTACTCGAGATCTACCAGACCGATTTCACTCATTTTTGTTTTAAAATGAAGCTAGAGCAGAGTAGATGTGCAGAAAATGTTGAAAGTTTAAAAAAATTCAAAGCTTGAGCTTTACTAGCAAAGACTCCCTCTGTACCAAACAGCCTCTCTGCCAGTGGGATGATGGATTTCCCTGCTTGGCCTATCAGTGTGCTGCAAAGGCAGGCCCCAGGAACAGCCGCACAGTTAGGCTGTCACCACCACCGGGGAGGGGAAAGGAGATGGAGGTAGACAATTGGGAGGGGGAGGGGCCATGCAAATTTTGGAGGAGAAATTCTCTATACAATGCATGAGCCCCTCTGTGGTGAGGAGACTGAGGGGCAAAAAAGTGAGAAAGGAGCAGGACTATGGCAACATGGGCTTTACACTAGTATGGCAAAAGGCAAAACTAACAGATCCATCCATCTCTTGTAACAGGTGATGAGAAAGATCTACGCCTGAGACTCTGGAAAGGCACTACCAGTCAGAGCAGACAATACTGTTCTAGGTGGACAAGAAATCTGACCTGGTATAAGGCACCTTCCTATGTTCTTAAGGTATCTGAAACCACATTCCCAAGGATAAGACAGCGATGTTTAATAACCTATGAAGAAAGGAAGCTGCAGGCAACTTGGGTGATGACAATATCCTGCTCATAACACTCCTTTCGTTTCCTCATGTATTTCCTTGAACACCACGTATTTCTGTATGGATTATATGCCAATGCTTTATGGGTTGTAGGATTATTATTTCAGACTGACCATAGTGCTGCTTGTTAATGTGTGCTGATTTACATTAGAACATGGCCTATTGCATACCTATAGGACTGCTCTTGACTCCTCCTGCACTATCCAAGATCACTCAGAAATGTGGGTGGCCACAATCACATACACTCTCCAAGATTTGTCAGGTTAATACATCATATTAAGTATGAGAGAAAGAAATCACACTGATGTAACAAGTAGCATGAAGTGAGCCACTCTTATATAGCCCAATGACCATTATACTGCACTTTGGAACCTTCGCTTCAAAATCTACATTGTCTCTCTCCTAGAACTTAGAGCTTGGAGAATGGATTTTTTTTGGCCCTACACTCAATTATGTCTCAGATTGCAATTTGCACCAGCCCCCATCTGCATAGCCCCACTGCTTCAACTGTATAGCACTGCCCAGGGTAAGGCAACCCTTTAAGGGATGGGAGCTGTGGTCACATTGGGAATTTGAGAAGCCATCCTGGGCACCACCACAAAATGGCTGCCATAGGATGTGTGGCTAGTCACAAAGTCAAGTAACTGCCCCAAAGACCTAGTGTAGAGGTGGGGTCTGAGCCCTAAAACATTAAACAAAACTCTTTTTAACCCAGTTTTCAGTGCCCACAGAAACCTATTTCACAGAAGGCAAACTCTTTCTCTTCCCCCACTGCCAGTCAATTCATTCCATCTCTTTTCCTCTCTCCCTCTGTATCACCACCCATACAAACACTCTCTGTTGCTCTCACTCTCTCTCACCCCAGTTCACGCTCCACAGACATTTTCTCACACACATACAGACACACACCATCCATTCATTCATACTTACCCAGGCATGTTTAACCCCCCACTATCCAAAGCCTACTCTTTTCCAGGATCCTTCTAAAATCCCTTTCTAAACCCATTCTCCCTCTTTCTCACACACGTACAGCTCTCACCCATTCAAACATATAATCACACATCCCTACTTAACACCCCCTAGGTTGCTCCCAGCTGGCTCCCCAAGCTTGTTTCCTGTAGCTCTCCCTCTCCCCTCCCTCCTAACTTCCTACCAGCTTCCCTCATCACCCAGTTGGCTTACTAATGCTCATCCTGGCCCCAAAGGGAAGTGACAGGAGTCTCTTTTTTACTCTTCCCACTTCTTTTTCTTGGCGCACTGCAGAGAAAAGCATCAGCCCTGCAGCTGCCTGCCATCTTCATTTTCTAAGTATGTCTCTGAGCCTCACATGTTGCCCAGGGGCAGTTATGGGAAATGAAGATGACAGCAGATAGAGGCCCTCACTTTGCTTTGAACCAATCCCACCTACTGATAAAAAATCCTGGGAATTGACTTTTTAAATTAGATATATACATATGCCTGCCCCCAAGATGTGGATTTAAACTTCTGTATGTATAGCTGTCTACCTACCTACACATACATACACACACACACACACACACAAAGTTGAAACTTACAAAAAACTGTTGGGGGTAGGTTGTGCTACCAGATAGTTTCCTGGATTCTTAAAACTGTGATAAAGGACTAGTTCTCACTGAGGCAGTAAGCTTCTGTCTCTAGGCTGTACAGACTGCAGAAGGAGAATCACATAACTGAATGCTTCTCATCTATACATGTATTTTATATATATGCAACTAAACAGTGCTGCAATCAGGCAAATCCTGGATCTCAGAGGGATGCACCCAACTGCGTTGAAATCATTATTTTTAGTAAAGCAATTGGTAAAGCAGATATAAATATAATTTAATTTCTATTAAACATTGCTGGTTCCACCTTCATTAGTGACATACACATCAACACAATGACTTGCACAAATGGCCTGAACTTGGAGAATAATACCATGTCCTGCACTTCTCTTGCAATCTGGAATTCCAATAACTGTTACTGGGGAAGGGGGGGGGGCTGTGTTCCAGCTCTTATATTAATGGACCTGGTTCGCATGACATCACACACTGTGGTTTCCACAGGGCAGCTTATTTTTCACAAACAACCCGCCCTGAGAACCCATGGTTTGTTGTTGGGTTGTTCAGAGTGCCTTGCTTTCAAGGTGGCTTGTTGTGATGTCGAAACCCAGCAGGGAAACTTATTATTATTATTATTATTATTTATATAGCACCATCAATGTACATGGTGCTGTACAGATAACACAATAAATAGCAGGACCCTGCCGCGTAGACTTACATTCTAATAAGTTGTAGTAAACAATAAAGAGGGAAGGAGAATGCGAACAGGCACAGGGAAGTGTAAACAGGCACCGGGTAGGGTGAAGCTAAACAGTATAGAGTCAGAACAAACTCAATATTTGAAGGCTATAGGGAAAAGAAAAGTTTTTAGCTGAGTTTTAAAAGCAGTGATTGAGTTGGTAGTTCTCAAGTGTTCTGGAAGAGCGTTCCAGGCGGTCCAGAAGAGATGGAGCCATCTGGTAAATGCAGCCACCCCACCGGCCACTCACTAGTCCTCATCCCTTCTTCTCAGTGCCCTCTGCCTGGTGCTTCTAAAAACTGAAACGAAAGGACACTGGAGAGTGTCCTGAGTGCATTTGTAACCTTAAAAATATTCGGCCTTGTGCAAGTGTGCACATCCGAAAATTTGCGGGAATGAAATTTGCGTAGTTTTTGCCTCCAGTTTACTGCCTGCCTATCCCACTTGCTGCTCTGCTCTGAAATTTGCATATATTTAGACCTCCCCAATTTTTTAAAAAAATAGCTTAGAATGCCTTATTGCGTTCACAAGGGCTCAGAAAATTAATTCCATTTGGCAATGTGATGTACAGTGGGGGTTATTATTATTATTATTATTATTTACATTTGTATACCACCCTTTAGCCGAAGCTCTCTGGGCCGTTTACAAAGATTAAAACGTTGAACATTAAAAATCTATATACGAAATTTAAAACCATAAAAGCATAAAAACAAACAACAGACAACATACAAGAACAATATATATTTAAAACAATTGTGAACTCTCAGCCAGGCCTAAATATAGATCTGGGGTCAATTTTAAAACTCAGTATATGCTGTTAAATGCCTGGGAGAAAAGAAAAGTCTCTACCTGGCGCCAAAAAGATAACAATGTTGGCGCCAGGCAGGCCTCGTCAGGGAGATCATTCCATAATTGGGGGGCCACCACTGAGAAGGCCCTCTCCCTTGTTGCCGTCCTCCAAGCTTCCCTTGTAGTAGACACCCAGAGGAGGAAGCTGGTAACCCAACTCACCCAAACGGACGAAGGTGGAAGTCGAAATGTTTGATAGAAATTAAAGAATATATATTTACCTCTGTTTTGCCAATTACTACACAGCACTCCAAAAACTAAACAAATGACCATACACGCATACACAGAGAAAACTGAATGTTAAAGAGAAAGATGGTTAGTTTATCCTTCTATCTGGCATATTACTTTCTTTGTGAATGGATTTTATGTGGGTGGGTCTTTTGCCCATATAGAGTTGCCATATGAGTGAATGATCTTTCAATAAAGGAAGAAAAATTGCACATCTGTTTATTTCTCCTTCATCCTAATTGTAATTTGCTTCTGCTTCCACCTTCTTGAAGAAGGAATATAAACCTCTCGTCAACAGGGCTTGTCATTTTCACATAACAACTTAGCCCATTTGCGATCTTCTTCATGCTCATGTATCTAGGATTTGTCTTTGTGTATAGATGTGTCCTGAAGTTAATTTCTTAAGGCGCAAAGGACAGAGGGAGAGGGCTTAGCAAGAAACAGCAAGGCTTTCCATTATTCAAATATCTAACAGAAGCTCTTTCAGCTGTATGGCTGTTCACTCAAGAAGTTTAAAAGGTAGTCTGCTTGCTTTCTACTTTATCTTCAGACAGAATTACATTTGCTTGCAATAGGGTGGTTGTGCTAATGTCGTATAGAAAAGAAAAGTTTATGCTAAGCACAATAGGCTTTAGCACAACACCTTCAGCAGAGCCAGCCAGTGAAAAGTAGAAGCGATAAGCACGCGCAGCATAAAAATCCCTTGCCTTGCTCGTGGAAAGATTGGCTCATTAGGGCTATGTTTCATGCTGTGCACCATGTAGGTGATGGCCCATATCTTAGCTACTGGATCTTTGCAGACATTAAAGGAAGCCTACAGGCTGCCTACTGAGAACACAGAGCACCTTGCTTCTGGGAAACACTCATGCTTCATCATTATATGCTACTACATGTTCACAGCTGGAATACACATGCGGTGTCATTCATATAGATGCCATTAAGCTGTGTTTCAGAAAGAAGGTGCAAAAACAGCGAACAGGCCAAAATTGCTCCCTGTATTAAGGAGTAATTATAATATGTACTGTATAGTCTTATCACAAAAGGGCAACACATTGTAATTAATGCAGAATGTATCAACATTTTAAATGGATATTGGGTTTGGTGGGCAGGGGAGATTAAGTCTATTTGTCCATCAGTTTGGGCAGAAGTAAAATCCAACTCAAATAATGCAAACAGGAAGCCTTGCAGTTCATTTACATCCAATTTCTCAAGATGTTAGGATAAGAAAGCATATTCTATATGCCAGTTTTCTTGCAGTCTTTTCTTGGGCATATGATTTTACTGCATATGAAAATCAAGTGGAAATTCCTCCTAAAGGAGGAAGAATTCCATTTTACAAAGAAAATGTAACATGTTTTACCCTTTATTTATATAAGGAAGCGTTAATTTAAAAATTAATATTATTTATTTATTTATTACATTTCTATACTGCCCAATAGCTGGAGCTCTCTGGGCGGTTCACAAAAATTAAAAACATTCAAAGTATAAAACAACAGTATAAAACCATAATATAAAATACAATATAAAAGCTCAACCAGATAAAAACAGCAGCAATGTAAAATTACAAATTTAAAACACTAAATAGATGACTAAAAAGATTTATAACTAAATTTATGACTAAATAGATTTATTTTGGTATTTCTATATATGTGCCAGCTAATTCTTTGTCCGCCGCCTTGATTTGGACTGTGATCTATTATATCATTGGCACAGATTTCTGGACCTTCTTCCTGCACCAGACTACTTTTAGGACCATATCATATTAGTAATAAATCTTATAGAAATGTAACTACTGTTCTTGAGAACAGAATCCAATCACTTTTTATTTATTTATTTAAAAAATGCAAACAGCAGCTCTTTCATGCTGTTTATCAGACTCCATTCATTAAAAAAAAAAAAACCCTCCCCCCGATCTGTAGGCACATCTGCATGCACACTGTTAAAGCAAAGCAGATCACAGCCTGGTCAATGTCTTACGTGGAGATCCCAGGCTGTCCCCCATTCAGATGCTCTGTGCTTCTTGAAGGAAAAGTGGGACATAAGCATTGTAAATAATAACTAAAATCCTAATTATCACTACAGTTGCAGATTTAGAATTGCAAGTTGCCATGGTTCAGAATGTTAACTTTAAAATTCAGAATTTACGGATGTAAGATGCCCTCCCAGGTTCCACTATGTGCAGGGATGGATGTCAGCAGTCACTTGAGTGGAGGAAGCCGATCTGATCGTGCATTCCTTTGCATGCACGGGTGTTCTCCCTCCATTGAGCCTACCTATACAAGAGCAAGAGCTCTATTTGCGTATTAAAAGCACACACAGGGATTGGAACATATATGTTGGAATTCTGTATGCACATATATTGTTAGCAGTATGATATGATGTACAAAGAACAGGGAGCCCTAACTGAACAAAATTTAAAGGTTACTGATCTAAAGTAACTGCTCTGCATACATCTCAAGGCTTTCCCGTTGTCACCTACACAGAGAACCAGATGCAGCTGTGGGATTTTCCCTCCATTAGCCAGAAGTCAAATAACTGCATTTAGGCTGCAATCCTTTTCCCACTTTCCTGGAAATAAGCCCCATCAGACTGTGCTATTATGAGCTTTGTCTTTATAATGCAGTAGATGATATTTACAGGATGTGCTTAACTAACTGAGAAAACAGGCTAAAGCCACATTTATTTATTTTAAACATCTGCTACCATGCTTTTCAACACAATTAAATATAAGCCCTATTCAGGCGTTTCTTACCCAGGTAGATGAAATAAATGAGGAGGGAGTGCGCTCCAGCCCACCCTCATGCGTCTCCATCACCTCTACTCATGAAGAATGATCTGAAGAGGAGAGACTCCTGGATTTGTGGAGACACTCCACGTGAGCCAGAATGTTGGAAAATCAGCAGATGCGACGAGGAAGAAGGACATGGCTGGAGGGCTCTCCCTCCTCACATGTTTGATATACCAGGGTAAGAGAAGGCCTGAATAGGGCTATACATTCACTGGAATCCAAAGAACTGTCCCAGTAGTTCTAAGAGTGCTTTGTTTCTCAAACAGCTGAAATGCTGCTGTATGGAAAACCTCTTTTAAACTATGGGAAGTTTCAAAGTCCTTTCCAATATGAATGAACAAATTATTTATTATGGTCACAGACTCAATAAGGTCCTCTTCAATAGGACATGGAAGTCTGCTGTTCAAAGGTGGTAAAAGTGTGAAAATCCCATTGGGCAAACACAATTCATCATGCATCGCTTAAGCAGCTCTTTGGAAACCAGTTGGAATTTCAGGTTCTGTCGTGATGAACAGTAGAAGAGCCAGCATTTATGTACTCACAGGTGTATTGGATTGTTCAGTTAGCTTCTGCTCCCACATCCTCAAGCGTCTCTCCCGTTCCTTTAACTCCTGCTCCTTAAAGCTCAGATCACGTTCCAGTTTCTTTAGCCTCTCTAAGGTTGCCTCTATTTCACATCTGCACAGAGACAATTTGTTAAGTCATGTCTTTTCTTGACAAGTACAAATTGTTCATAATTTTTTCCACATGAATATTAATTAAATGTGAAAGGGTGAAAAGTACAGTACTAACTCAAGCAGGACATTTAATTACCACCAAGTTTTTGAACCATAAACAAAACAAAAAATGTTGATAGTACGAAATGAAGCCCAGAAGTATCACTTTAAAAATGGGTGGAAAAGTTAAATCCCAGGGTTTTGTGCCGTTGGTTTTATTACATTTTATTTGAATGAAATGAAATTAGGTGCATTACATATGAAGCAGAATTGAGTGAACTTGAAGTACGCCTCTTCAAGATATAGGTGATGGGTATCATTTTTGAATACCGCCTCCTATGTTAAAAAGTGCTAGGCAAATTAAAAAGTAGCATACAAAGGTGAAAGAATCTAACTCAGCCCTTTTGCTGGTGTGCTGGTTTTCTGTTTGCAAGTAGCTTTTAACACAGCAAAGTACTCAAAAATGTGATTCGATCACAATCACTACCTGTAGTCTCAAGTGGTGCAGGCCATTTCATTGTGATTTTTCCCCCTGGCCATTTTTTCCCATGCAACTGCAAATACAAATGCATGCACACACACACACACAGTGATATGCTCACACCTCTGTAACATATACATACATGCAGCAGAATAAGATTGAATGCTCACACACACACGCACTTAAACACATAAAGCCTCCCTGCAAGTAAAATATTTGGAACATCACAAACAATGCTTCTTCTAACTTGGCCCTCTCCATAGTGTCCCAGTTTTCTGTTTGCAGGGAGTTTTTCCACATATGGAGCATTCAAAAGTGATATCCTCCACTTGCTGTCAGGTATGTGTGTAGATATTCTATTCTATTACCTCAGAAATCTCCCATCTCATTCTGCTTCATGTGTAGGTCAAGTCTCAGTTTGTGGCAAATGTGTTATGGAAAATACTCACTAGCATGGAAACAAAACACCTCTTTGTGCCTGTGATTTATAGATTATCCTGAGTTATTTTAAGTAGCAACACATCTATTACAGCTTCAACTCAGCATATATTTTACTGGCTTTGATCTAGCATTTGAATATTATTATTATTAATAATAATAATAATTAATAATAATAATAATAATAATAATAGACAATGAATCAAAGATATATGAATGAATCAATGATAAGAATGAATAGGGAAAGTAGTTTTACAGCATAATCATATGCATGTCTACACAGTCTTCGATGGACTTACTCACAGGTAAGTACATATAAGCCTGAAATACTTACTTAAGAGTAATCTCCACAGTACACAGACTTACTTCTGAGAAAACATGCACAGGGTTGCAGTGTAAAGTGTTTTATTTAGATAAGCAAATTTTCTAGCTTAAAAGGAAAATTTGCCTATCTTGAAGACAGTGAGCTTTTGTTTGTTTTAAAAGTAATGAAAACTTAAGCTGTCCTAGTCGCTTCACATAACATTTTCAAAAACTGATTTCATTAAAGAGAGAGAAAGAGAAATGTAAGCCCCAAATTACATTATTTCTAACTCTCATTTTTCCCTGTTTGGAAATTTTGAAGCGCAACTAAGCCCTATTGTAATTTATCTGTTACTTAAAGAAACTCCACAGATGATTTTTAACACTAGGGTTCTCTCTGCCTCTTCTGCTGTATGTTCTACTGCTTCTGTAGAAAGGACACTTGAAAGAGAGAGTCCTAATTCAATGTCAATCCACTGCCAAGCTCTTGTGCCTGAATTACATGCCTGACATCAAAATGACCCATGACTGTCTTAAGAAATATTTTTGTAAGCTGCCTTGTGAGCCTTTTTGGCTAAAGGGCGGGATAAAAATGCTAAAATAAATAAATAATAAATAAGGCCTTGACAAGAAATGTCAAAGGTGCATGATATGCAGTAGGCCCTATTAAATAGGCCCTAGTGTTGCCAAGTAAAATACAGTGATCCATTTTATTTAGATAAATAATCTGTTATGCACCCCTGATCCAAATGTTAAGAGCTTAAGTAACTAGTATGAGAGACCCAGAACAGCTGTCATTCTGTGGCCTTAGCTAGACCTGCTTTATAGTCCGTGATGGAGGAGGGAAGATCGCGCGTTGTGATTAATGCGAAATCCCTCCTCCGTTTACATGTGAGGAACAACGACCTCAGGAAGCGAGGTGTTGCGCCTGCCATTTTTTTGTTTTTAAAGAAAGATGAGCGCAGGAATGGTCATCCGCAAAGGTAGGTGCTGGGTTTTTTTTTTTAAATGGGCGTAGCTCCCGGCTCCGCATGAGGAATTGCACAGAGCCGGGTGAAACTGCAGTAATGGGCCACACATTCCACAGTCAGCCCAAGACCACGGAAAAAGCAGACCCAAAGGGGAGGGCGACATCTCGGGGCAAGGGAGGGATGATCCCTCCCTGATCCCGGGATCCCCTGTGCATCATGTGGATGCACAGGGACGATCCCGAGGTTCACCCCGGGATTTCGGCCGGTCTAGCTAAGGCCTGTGTTTCTTTGTCCCCTCTTCCTCGTTTGGGAAAACACAACATGTGACATGTTGTAACCAAAATGTGAGTTGATTTGCTAGTATAGCCAACAATCAATAATGTGAAGTTGAGATGATGAAATCTACAGTGCAATAACGTCATATTACATGTTGTGTTGGGATGTCTTAATCGCTACAAGATGTAGTGAGGGAGAAATATTCTGGTAGAGCAATGTTAGTGAAGAACAAAAAGAGCCAACGTGATGGAAGCTTGAGTCAGATCATTGTGCACCAAAATATAAAAGCAAAATCTGCAGAGGTGTAACAGTTTCGCATCTTACACTCATTACGCTATTTCAACTTTTTCGGGAATATAATGTGTTTGGCCAATAATTAATTTGCCATTTTACCACCCACCCACAAAAAAATGTAATGTCAACAACAATATAAACCAACTTATCATGTACAGAGTCCAAAAATCAGATCACCAGGTTACCTTTATTTGTATGCTTATGTGTGTGTATCTATCCATTTTAAAACCTCTGTAAAGATGCTATCTATTTTTTAAAACCTGTCCTTGGTAACAACAGCTTTCTATATGTCAAAACCATACTGTGTATGTACTGTAATTATCTCCCCTCATTAGGCAAAAAATTCTTTATAAGAAAAGGTCAGACTCTGAAAAACAGCTGCATTCTTTAAAAAAAAGAGAGAAAAGAAAGAGTATAATAATAAAACAGTGTAATTAAATGGAAGGCTCCTGTACATTGCCCAGTTAATGAGTCTGTTACTCCACAAGTTTAGCAATTTATATCTAACATTACTGGTCATGTGTATTCTGTTTATTTCCATACTCTGCAGATTAATTTTGCTTGCTTGTTTTTCCATGACCCAGCTCACTTTACCATCTTAGTCAATTTATAAACAGTTTGTAATGAAGTATATAGGGGGTCTCATGGACTTTCTGTTACTGTTGAATTACATTTTAAATGTTTTGTTGTGGTTGGAAGCTGGCCCAAGTCTCTTGGGTAGAGCATGGGGTAAAAGCTGAAATAAAGTAAAACAAAGCCAAGGTAATCATTCTAAATTTAATTAGCGTATTAATAATGTGCTGTATCCAATCATGCCCTTCCACAAACTGAAGGAATCTTTCACGTTGTAGAAGAATCTGATCTAGTGAAGATCTCCACAAACAGAGGAGGAAGCAGATGTTGGCTGATTCTTCCTGCACCACATTCCATACTGTTTTGAGGGTCTCGAAACCCTCTGGAGGTTTACCATTTTTGATAGCATTACTCATTCAACCAAAAAAAGGGAAGAGCACAGATCCAGGAATTGGGGTGTTTCCCTGTTCTGGATGGGTTTGCACTCCCTCCGAAGGAGCAGGTCCGTAGTTTGGGGGTGCTCCTGGATCCATCTTCGTCACTGGAGGCCCAGGAGACCTCGATGGGACAGAGCGCCCATTATAAACTTCGGTTGGTATGCCAACTATGCCCATTCCTGGATAGGGATAGCCTAGCCACGGTCATTCATGCACTGGTAACCCCACAACTAGACTACTGTAAAGCGCTCTATGTGGGGCTACCTTTGTGTGTGGTTCAGAAGCTGCAGCTAGTACAGAATGCAGCAGCTAGGGTGCTCACAGGAACACCTTGCTTTGCTCACATAAAACCTGTGTTAAAAGAATTGCACTGGCTGCCTGTTAGCTATCGAGCCACATACATACAATTATTATTAATTGTTATTATCCTATAAAGCCCTAAACAACTTGGGACCAGCATACCTAGCAGACCGTTTTCCCTTATATACACCTGGATGACAATTACAATCTTCAGAGGAGGTCCTGCTGGCCAATCCGAAACGAACAGAATGTCGCCACGGAGAACCTCGGCAGCAGGCCTTCTCTATAGCATCACCCACCTTCTGGAAAACCCTCCTTCATGCGGTTCAGGAGGCAGAAAATGTAATTGCTTTTAAACATCTCCTAAAAACATACTTTTTCACACAGGCTTTCCCTGGACTGTAATTTATCTGCTTTTATACTGACCTCTTAGCTTTTAACATTTTAAATTTATTGTATACTTACTGTATTTTTATGATTTTGAGTGTGCACTGCCTGAGGAGCCTTGGCTATTAGACAGTATAAAATGTAATTAAATAAGTAAATAAATTAATAAATAAATTTCATTCTAGTATCTTAAATTTATTAAGCACACTCCTGTGGGTATCAGAGCACTCTGGGAATCTGGTCTACTGCTACTGACATCCCAGGTAGGATGGGAAGAACAACGGAGGTGCATTTGAGAAACTGAACGTATATTCTAATCAGCGTGGCCATTCATTTGATTTACAGAGGTGGAAAATTCAAATGCCATTGACAGAATGATTTATGAAAGCGAGATAAACATTTATCTAAATGCTGTGGCCTTCAGTGTGGTGGCCTCCTTCTTATGGAATTCCCTGCCTTTGGCATTGGTGCCTCTGGTAGGCACCAATGTTGTACTGCTTCCGGCGCCTCCTGAAAACATTGCTGTTTCAGGAAGCTTTCCATGAATGACCAGCCGTGGTTTTACCAGTACTAGGATTTTATCAGAACTTTGTCCTTTTAAAAATGATATTTTTAATATATTTTTTAAAAAATTCTATTTGTTGTTCACCACTCCGAAATCTTTTGGATGGGATGCAATAGTATATAAACTGCTCAGAAAGCTTCGGCTATGGGGCGGTATAGAAATTAATTAATTAAATAAATAAATAAAATATTGCAAATAAATAAATACATAAATAAGGAGGACAATGTTTTGCATCTGCCTCTGCCTCCACATTAAGTTTTCATTACATAGCTAAATACAGAAATACGTAAGTGGCATATACAGATGTCAAGAAATTAGGAAAATGCCAGTAAAGCAGCAGGACATATCTCAAATACTAAAAGATATTAGCAGTGCATAATTTTCACTATGTGCTCAACGGCTTGAACACATAGTGATGCCTAGTTTAGCTCACACACACAGGTTTCCATTATCATACCTACAACTGCATCTTGGCTGTGACAAGTGAGGCAAGCTAATCCTGTTAGGCTACACATCAGTTCACATCACATTATAAAAGGGTGCTGTCAATCAAGTGTGCAGGATCAAGTCAATATACTAGGCTCCGGTGGTAGCTGACATGTCTTTATGATGTAGCTGAGGTCAGGGACCCACTCAGTGAGGTACCCACTACGTTCCCTCTCCACCCAATTTTTGTGCCATGCAACAACTTTGCTTGCTGCTGCTCCGTCATGCCTGGCATGTTGACACTGGCCCTGCAGTAGCAGCTTATGCCACCGTGCCAACACAACGCAACATTTTGAGACACTATACTTAGACAGTGGCCCTTATGACCTACCCTAAACTCACTCAGGGTAGTCTATAAACACTTCAAAAAATTAACGAGTAAAGAAAACTAGAGCACTGACTACCTACAGGCATCCTGTTATGCCCTCCTCCATATTGTTATTTGCTTTTTTAAAAAGAGATGGTCATTACTTCAAGCTCTTAATGATCTATAGAAATATAGATATAGACAGAGCGAAGAATTTCAAGATCTTAGCCATCGTTGGAAGAGGCCCACAGGATGCCTAGTTCCAGCTTGAAAATGTGTGTATAGATTAAAGTTCAAAGGCTGAAATCCTAAGTACATTTTCTAGAAAGCCTGTGCCATCAGAAGGATGCATTTCCATGTATGCACATTGAGGATTAGCCTGAAAATGGTGTTTTAGGATTTGCACGGTTATAATAAGCTTTTGAGTGTTATCCCAAGTTCTCTCATGCACTTTCCGTTTTGAATCAGGAGATGGCGCAATGCGTTATACTCTTCTGAATGCTGTGCTGCAGTCAGCTAGTGCTATACTCTGCTGAGTCAGTGGAAGAATAATGTTAGTTCTAAAACAAGCTATTTATACTTGCATCATGGGACTTGGCTCAAACTTCCCATCCTGTGCTCAGTTTTTCCACACATGCCATAAAATTCTCTTGTTATCAGTTCACTTTTATAGTTCCGTTAAGTTTAGGATGCTTTGTTTTGATAAATCATATTTCTATAAATCTCTCTCTCTCTCTCTCTCTCTCTCTCTATATATATATATCTTTAGACCCCTCTACTTTTCATGCATGTTTTTCTTTGCTTTAGTAAACTGTTAAATTGTGCTCCACGTTCACTTGGAGAGAGACCAAAGATTCTTAATTTAGAACTACTGCAAAGTTCACCTGGTTATGACCCTCTGCTTGTAGGGCTCTCTTTTCAACAGGCCTTGGAAACACTCTGAAGAGCTTCTCTAAATGAGTGATTTATAGCACACTCGTGAATGGCCACATATGGACATTTTCAGGTTCATTACATGACCTCGCCATCCAGGGCCCCTCCTGTGCCATCCTCCAGAAATTGTGGGTTTAAAAAACCCAGAGATAATGTGGGAATATCCGGGAAAGCACACCATCTCCAAGTGTGTAATCTTGAAGTTGCGCTATAATTACGCTACTAGATGGCACTGTGTCATTAAAGTGAATTGAGCTCATGGCGCAAGCAGACAGAGGAAGTATTCAATTTCAAGCCACATGGCCACCCTTGTAATGGCGCTGATCATATTCCAGAAAGAAAGTGGATGCAGATTAAGGCAGTGCAATTCTTTTAAAATGTAGAAAAGCTCTAAACCTAACTCTTTTAAATGCTGCATATATAAAAGAGGTTGATGGGCCTTTTCAAACAAGACACTAAGGCTGCTCTATGCACACTTTGCTAGAAGCAAGTCCGTTAACACAGTGAGATTTATTTCTGAGAAAATGTGCTTAGGGTCGTGCAATAAAAAAGAGGTTTTTAGGCTGGAATTAACAACTTATAAAGGTCATTAATACAGGATCGAAAGTGGAAGAATCAATGAGTTTCATGTGCATATATGCTGGGACAGAACATTCAATGGGCTGGAGCCACAGACAGGCAAACAGGTCATGCATTGTAGCCCACTAGGTGTTGGATAAACCTTGTTTGGCCTGCTTGGCTTACCTAGCGGCCTTTCAAGGAGCAGTGAAAAGTGTACAAAAGGCCTCTAAGAGGGCGCATGTGCAGCTGTGTCCCCTATAGTGACTGCAAAATTGTGAGATGGAAAATTTCACACACGCTTACTAATGGCTCAATAAGCTGCTCTCCTAGCAACGGTTGAGTGAATGAGCTCTGGGGGAAAACAAAGTTCTCTTGCTTCTAAAGTTTAGAATTTAGTTCCGATCTGGCATCAGATGTTTAAAACTGTATTGTTCACTATTTCTGTCCCTGCTTATAGGGGCTGAAAACCTTTTAGGTTGGCCATAAATTTTAATTCTATAAGAAAATCTCCAAAATCAGTATCACTATGATACCTTTATTTGGCCAACTCAAAAGTCACAAAATAGTTTGCAAACCATTATGATTATAAAGACACCAAGAACAATATCTAATCCAGTCTGCAATATCTAATCCAGTCTACAATAATCGAATTTAGGTCTACTAACTTTAAAATATTTATGCTGGCAAATCTTCCTGCCATACTGTTTAGGTGTCATAGTTGTGATGCTGCACTGACTTAGTTGTTTGTACTCTTCTTAATTACTAAGAGCTTGTCCAACTAAACCACAATCTAGCATAAGAGTTCATGTACAAGATTGTGGCCCAAGTCTTAGGTTTGAACTATTAGCGCATGGCTTAAAAGCAATAAGCTTTGATAAACATAAATCATATCTTAGTCTCACCTTTAACTCAAGCTAAAGGAATAATGTAGACTACATTAAAGCATACATTCTACAAGTAATTGGAATGCATCCCACAGACTCCACAAATGCATTCCAACAAATACATGCATTCCACAAACACATGCATTGTGTTATATTGCTATATACCTTGCATTCGGTTTAATATTGCATGGGAATGAACAAATGTGAAAATGTGCTGACTTTCATATTCAGCAATGGGGTAGGTGGACAAGGCTAAGAATTCAAGCTGACATCTTTTACACCTAGCCTTTCAAAAATATTTCAATTTCCCTCTCCAGGTTATTTCATACTCATTTGCATACATCACAAAGACTTACCGCCACTCTGCCTTGTTATGCAGGAATGAGTTGCATTGGTCTGGAAGGTTGCTATCATTTGACATGGAGTCCAAGATTGAAATGATCTGCTTGAAAGAGGGTCTTTTCTGTAGACAAAACGATGTATATACTTTTAAAAAATAAATTATCATACCATAATTTAACTGACCTGTCCAAAGAAATCTGAAAATACAAGACTGCAAACAGAACTCATATTGGCATACTGACTAGATAATTATTAGGTATACAGCACAAGAAAAAAACACATTTATTTCAAGCATACCTTTAATAGTTTGAAGGTTGTTTAAATTTTATAACAAAAAGGTGTCTCAAAAATTGTAGCACAGTAAGAGACTGACCTGAATGGACATTCTATTTGCAGCTACATTATTCATGTACAATAATATGATAATGGAAGTGACTTTGCCATTGTCCTCAGCTTCAGAGACTAGAATAAGGACTCCCCTAATGGAACTAAAATAGGGGACCTATTCTCTTTTCTTGTGCCCAGTAACACCTTTGGAGAGGTTGTGATCTCTGCTTATAGCACATAAAGATTAACTCTAATTATGTTAAGTTATATGAAGTTGTTTATTTGAGGAGAATCCAGCTTTGCTGAAAGAAACTTTTTTTGTTTTTCCTTTTAGATTCAACATTTGTTTTTTATTTATGTCATTTATTATACAAAATGTATTGGCCCCTCTCTCTGACAAAATTCCAGTTATTAACAATAAAAAGAAAGAAAATAAAAAATAGAATTACAAAATAAAGTGTTTAAAATTACATTATGCCAATGTTGCTTAAATAAAAGAAATGTCTTCAGCAGGCACTGAAAAGAAAATATCGACAACTGCCTGACATCAACAGGCAGGGAATTCCCCAGGGGGGAGCCAGTACACTGAAGGCTCGACTCCGAGTGGACTCCAAATGGACAGGAGGTCCATATGGAAGCACCTCAGGAGCCACAAACACAACACAGTACTGAGCAGGGCGTTGGACTCGATGGCCTTGTAGGCCCCTTCCAACCCTACTATTCTATGATTCTATGATTCTATGAAAATAGATGTCTGAAGAACATCTTGTGCATGGCAATTGCCTGACCATGCTGGGTGCTGACACTGAACCTGATGTGACAAGGTATGGCTGTGTTGGAAAGCTTTAAACGACATATTAGACAACTCTATTACAAGAACCAATGTACCTGATACAAAAGCCCTATTTAGGCATTCTTATTATCTGTTCAATCAACACATGACTGGAGAGACTATTTCAGCCCTGTCCCTCTCTGTAAGTTGCATCCATCACCCTGTTCATGTGGAGGATGGTAGTCTGAAGATTAAAGCCTCCTATATCTGTCAAGGATCTCCACATGAGCCAAATACCAGCATAATTTAAATAAACTTTCTATAATTTAAGTAAGATGTTCTAAATCAGGTTTATAAAGACTATCCTTGAATGGCCGCAAAGGTTATTACACTTCTTCTTTTTGTAGCTTTTTGGTATCCACAGGTCATTTTATGGCAGCTCCGTTGGCTTGCTATTTGCTTCCATGCACAATTCAATCTGCTAATGCTAGCTTTTAAAGCCATAAATGGCATAGGACCAGATTGAGTTAAGGACTGCTTGCACCTATACAGGCCTGCCTATATAGTCCTCACTGTCAATTTCACCTTGTGACATTTGTCAAGTGAGCAGAGGGACAGAGCATTTTCTTGGTACTGCCATAAATTCTGGAATGCTCTTCTAATTGAAATCCTTCACCTTTCATCTTTGTATCACTTTCACAAGAAATTAAGACAATTATTTTAACAAACTTTTAAAGTGTAAACACATAGATATATTGCTGCCACTTTTAATGTGTAACATCTTGCTGCTGCTAGGGTTTTGTTTTTGTTTTGTTTGAAGTGTTGGTTATATTATATGTTCTTTGTAAACTGATGTTCAGCAGTATTTGTACTTTTATACATGCATGGTTTATACTTTGCCCTGGGTACAAATAAAATTATTTGTTTATTTGTTGTGAAAGTCATTTGTGGCTTAAAAATGAAGAACTATCTTTTATAAAGCTTCTGCACTTGATTAATCACAGGCCACCGCACAGGTGGATGTTTACATGTACGTTCTACTTGTAATTACTACTCCACTTCTGTAATTCAGTGGTCAAAATACTGGTCAAAACCAGGTGGTGTGTGTGTGTGTAATGTTTTGCCTTTACCAAAAAAATGTTTAAAGAAAACAAAACACACCAAGAAACGATTTGTTGAATCCACAATTTTTTTAAAATGGGGAAAAAATTCCCAGCATCTAAGTATATTACAAGAAAATAGTAGTCAGGAAAGTTCAGCCATTCCCACAATGCGATCTCATAGTGAAAATTAATCACATGAATGCAGAGGGCAGTTGTGGTTTAGTTTTGTGATATGGGGCCTTTGTTCTGTAAAGACACAAAAATTACACAGTTTTCAAAAAGGTTGTGCAGCTATTTATAATATTTCAATTTCATAGAGATAACCAATATGTCCACGTCTTCAAATTAGGTCCTCTAAAAACTACTTACACTCACAAAACAGTATTACACAATCATTTTAGTTTGTTGAATGTGCTAATTTATAGCTCTTCTATACATTTTATGGGTGTGCCATTCTAACACTGTGATTTCAAGACAATCTGGGTCTGTCCAGTGACAAAGCAGAGAAAGACTGTGCTGACGACCTGATTATTTCAAGTCAAAAAATTGACTCGGATAAAGCAGTCATAACTTCCCGGCATTTTTGTCTGCATTTATAGCTTCCTTTGTTACAATGAAAAAAGTGGGATAATTGTTGAAAACTGAAAAAGTCACAGTTAAAATGTTTCTTGAGGGAGCATCGCCTCCGTTAGTCTGTTTGACAGACCCCAGACAAGGTTGAGACAAAAGGTTGAAACCAAAATGTGGATACATAATAAAGGGATGATGCACATTCTCTCTGCATCACGCCTGTAATTATACCATTTCTGCTAAAATTACAGATGCAGCAATTAAAACGTGCATTTTAATTTGGGTGCACAAAAACAATTAGGAACAATGCTGAGGTGTCTCTCCCAGGCAGATCCAAGTGATTTTCACATTATAAAAGAGAGACAATTTCTTTATTTCAAATGTCAAACAACATAAAAAAATGTCAAACGTATAACAAAAAGAGACAAGTGCTCTTCTATGCAAGAGCTGCCTATTCAACACTTAGGTGAAGGGATTTTCTCTCTCTCTCCCTCTCTCTCTCTCTCTCTCATTTTTGGTCCATCTGCACACATTTCTAAGGCAACAGCTTAAAGCTAAGCAGTTGCTATTCCCTCCACCCTACCCCATATCTATACCGCATGTTCGCACACAGCTACTTTCCCAAACCACTCCAATAAAGCCTACATTTAAGGGCCTACTGTATAGTTTACTGCTAATCGGCTTGGAGAAGGAGCATAGCATGCAAGCAGGTGCTCACCTGGCAGTGTATTATTTCCACCTGTTGATATAATTCTATAATTGATTCCTAATGTAGAGTCCTAATGGCTTGCTTCAGCAGTTCATGCCTCCCTGCGGATCCCACATTGGTAATGAGTGGCTACGGCCTCACAGTCATAAATGTGAATGACGGCATGGAGGAAAGACTGGATTCCCTTGCAGCCACCATGGGAATCACTCCCAGTTTTAAAAAAGTTTATTTTAGACTGGCAAATTCCCGGGGTCAAAAATATTGTTCTACCCCATTGGGCATTGTGTTATTTCCCATACTGCCCCCTAGTGTTTGCATTTAGAACTGCTGTAATTCTCCCTGAACAGATCTGTCAGCAACCGATCAGGCCTTATTTATCTGCTATCATGTATTAATTGGTTGTTCCTAGGGAGAACCTTTAGCCCAATTCAAACTAGTTTCTTCTTCAGTAGGAATAAACCAATCCTCCTGCTGCTGACCTGGGTTACAACCTAGAAGCCTGGCCACCCATTGTGCTTTCAGCTTCATCGTACTGTGATATATAATGTCCAGAATGACACAGATGCTGACTGGACAACTGGGGGATAGGATATTAGAGAAATAAAATCCAGATTAAATACCCCTGGCTAGATTTGAAACATCTTTTACCACAAATTTTGTGTTTAATAGAGATGAGTATTTTAAATCTCTACCCCTCTTTCAAATACTTCCATAGAGAAGAGAGTTAATGCATATAAGGGCATTTGTATTTCCCTAATTTGAGGGAAATAATTTGGATTTTGGCACTAGAAAGATCTTTCAGAAATGGAAAATGATCCCATGGCGTAGAACAGGGACAACACCCAAGATTTAAAACTATCATCTGGTAGGGTTATGTTGGATCAAGAAAGGCCTCCTGTTGACTCCAACCCAATGTGATAACATCCCCCAGACACTAGTAAAAATGATATAAAGGAAATAAATCCCCACACTTTGAAATTGGTTAAAGAAGAGGATGGTTGTCCCTATCCCCTGCCCCTCCAGTTAAACAACAGGATCAATGTACAAATTGATCTTCAGGGCACTACTAGAGCCCTTGCAAATTCCATGGTAATGGGTTAGATTTAATGTATCATTTAATGCATCTAGCAATAGAAGAAAGATTTGTAAGTATCAGTTTCAAAAACTAGATCCCAAACAGGGAGGCTAATACAAATGTATTAGCTCCCCAATCAATGCATCATTTCTTAATTCTTGTAGGATTGGAGAGGCATCAGCTCTAATAGGAAAAATATATATAAAGAAAGATCTTGGTCTAGTAAGAGATTCCATAAGCCCAATGACACATGTGGACTGAGTCCTAGTTCACTGTATAAATCATCTAGGAGCAACAGAGAAGTCTCTGAGAGGTAGCACACTTAAATGGATAATCAGGATCATCAGACAGGGTGGGTGGGGTATGATGTTTCCTTACCGCAGGCTCTCTTTCTGGTTTTCTTCCGTGTTTGAAACAAGCACTTTTCACAGAGAAGAGACCAGCAACCACATGGCCTGTAGATTTCAATGGGGACAGCGCCCTCCAGTGGCCATTTTATAGCACAACCTCAGAAGAGGCAGATTAAAAGAAGTTTATTTTCTGACTCTAAAATTGAGAAAAGGGACAGGAGATGCGCAGGAGGTGGACGGTGTCATCAAAAGGACCCGCTAACATCCACAAGTGCCCAGTAATGAGCGTGCTATAAAATGCTTGTCTGATGACACTCAATGTGAAGTTTATGCAATTTCCCAAAATAACATTCTAGTGGTTAATCATTTGCTACAGTGGTAAAATATAAAGGAAAGCTATTAAGAAAGCTTGTAAGCCCACAATTCTACCAGAAATTCATTTCACTGACTATATGGCAATGGGAGTGAACTAACAAATTAAAAATTACATCTTTTTTCTTGGAATGGACAAATAAATGTATAACCTCTGAATTCCGAAAAGTATTTTCAGTTATTTGATATTATTTGTCCGGAAGAGACTTGGGCCAGATCTACACCAAGCAAGACTATGAAAGTGGTATATAAGAGGCAGGAACCACACCAAGCAGGATATAGCGGTATGAAAGCGGTATATGGTATGTGACAATGGGCCCCAACAGTTGTCAGTGCAGTTTAATAGTGCTATAAAGCAGTAGTGTGGCTCTGGCCTCTTATATACAGCTTTCATATTGCTTTCATAGTGCTATATCCTTCGTGGTGTAGATCTGGCCTTGGTTAACTGATGGTAGTACTCCTTAGCTGTAAGAATAAAGATCTTTGCCCTAACAGCAGAAAGAACCCAAAAGAACACGGTGCAGCTTTGGAGCAGCGGACTTCAACAGATCCGGATCCGAGACCCACCTCGGACTCCCAATGTACACATAGTACTTTCACAGTTTCACAATTACCCAACATGGTGGCAACTCCTTTGCTGCAACCCATATGTACTGATCTCGTGGCCCACTTTGGGTCATGACCCACCAGTTGAAGACCACTGCTTTAGAGGACTTGGCCATATTGATCTCAGCAGAGCTGTGTTATACCATGAATTTCCTTCATCACTTATAAATTTGATTTGCCTGAAAGCGTAATGCTGCTATCTAGGCCAGGATTATTGTGGGTTGAGGTCTGGTGGCACGATTGTCCTCTGAGATGTCTTCTGTTGGGACTTTGGAGCTTGAAAAGCTGCCTAGAACAATTGCTCCTATTCCTCTGCCATGCTAAAGCAAACATGGCACTTCCTTAAGCATATCCAATATCAGCAAAGCCAGCAAGTTTTATGTTCGGGAAAAAATCATATAAATGCAATAAACTTATCTGAAAGCTTTTATTTCAAAGTCTCCTATCTGCAGGAGCAGCACCATATTTTTAACACAGTGCAATTAAAATAAGCGGTGAATAAGGGTACGTTTAATAATATATTAGCCAAATAAATACCTTTGGGTCTGCTTCCCAACACTGGAGCATCAATTCTGCAAAGCTTCCAGGGCAGCTGCTTGGAATGGTCAGTCTCTATAATAGACACAAGGAATAAGTCAGACAACCAACGGACGGAAAGTGAACAGCAGAAGATCAGTCCCAGGCATGTACTAAAGCAGATGCCATCACTTTGTAACAGAGCAAGAAAGCTGATCACAGACTACCACGAAATAAAATGTGGTACCACAAAATAAAGGTACGCTACACCAAAGTTTCAGCAGTAGCAGATTGCTTATGTCTGGAAATGGAAGCTAAACTAATGAACCAAGCTATCACCTTCCCATCTCTCAGGGATATGACCATGGGGATTTTTTTTTCTGGCACTAAGAATGATAGCTCCATTAGTAGGCCCATTTCACAAGTTACATTCATGTCATGATTGCGTCTGGGCAGAAAAACACCACGTGTGCTGCATTTTACGGCTTGTGGCTTGTGTGAATTATGAAAGAACTAGAACAAAAAAATAGCCTTCTAAATATATTACCTTTAGGTGGAGACCATCCTGTCCAAAACTGTTTAGGGAAACTATTCCAGAATTTAAGCCCTTTTGTGTTTGCAAACTTCTTTTAATTTTAATCAAATTTCCACTGGTTCTTATATTGCACTACAGCACCCCACAACTATACAAAGAATGCATCAATTATGTATTTCCGCAAGGTTTTTAAATATTTGCATTCCAGCAGTCTTTTACATACTCTTCTCTGCACTTGTTCAAGAGTTCTCATAAGTTGCTTTGTACATAGTCCATCATTGTACATAGTCTAAGTCCATTTTAGTTATTTGGACTAAAGTGCTAGATTGTGCTGAGTGGCCTAATAACCTACTTCCTTATTAATGCAGTGATTCAAATTTCGAATGTACACATAGCTACGAGTTAACCAAGAAGAAGCCTCACTTCATAATGTTGAATCCCTATGTAAGCATCCAAGTTCTGAACAAGCATTACGGTAATATCAAGAGATTTGGAATCTGTTTATTGAATTATGCATTTTCTAAGGCTTTAGACCACAGCTTCCATAATTCCCAGCCAGCATGGCCATTGCCAGCTATTGGCCATAGTGTCTGGGAATTATGGGAGTTGAGGCTCCAACACATCTGGAGGGCCTCAGGTTGGGGAAGGCTCCTTAGACAGATGCCAAGGAGGCATTGTAGAATTGTCATTGTTCACGATACAAACATGCCATCTGGGCATCCTACTATGCTCTCTGGTCAAAACAGTTCTGCAGATTTCCTGCATCCTGAAATCATTAAAAGAGAGAGAGACAGAGAGACAGAGAGAGACAGAGAGAGAGAGACAGAGAGAGACAGAGAGACCGACCACAGAAGCATGACCAGCACTGCTGCAAAAGATCTGTTCACATTCTGGCATGACTGTTGCCAGTTCCTGTTGGATAGTGCCCATAACAAGTAACATACGTTCCTACCCCATATTTTTTTTAATGTAAGTGCTAAAAATTCTGTTAAAAGTGAAATGGGGGGAAAGCCTGAAGCTTCTTGTGAAACCTATAACCTATCACTCCATTGACTTGTACTGTACTAAAGCAGGGTTGGGGAATGTGTAGCCCTCCCAATGTTGTTGGATTGCAGCTTTCATCATCTCTCACACCATTGGCTATGCTGACTAAGGCTGATGAGAGTTGCCGCCCAACAACATCTGGAAGGCCACACATTCCCAACCCATAGATTAAAGGAAGTGGTTATAGTCACTTATTTGAAAACTGGAGCGAATACACTGAGGATTTAGTGGTTTGTTCTAGTTTCCTATTAACTGGAATGTTTGTATGGTCACCAAACTACTGATGGTGGGGATTAAGGGTGGGTAGTGCCATGGTAAAAGCAAGGATGAAGTCATTCCCGCTGCTTCAGAGGAACAACTGCAGCATGGCGTAAAAAGCTAAGACTAAACGAATACAAAAAAACCCACTCAGTTTGCCCATTTTGAGTGTAAATATTAATTCATACAAGATGTTTCATTAAGTGTTTTGAGAATGACTATAGCATCTAAACATATTGGGAATTGACTAACATGTTGGCAGGGGAATGCTGGGAGTTTTAAGACTTTTTGCTGTCTAAACATGCATATAATAGTAAAAATCTTCAGGTGAAGAAGAAAACTTTCATATTAAAGATATTATTATTATTATTATTTATTTATATAGCACCATCAGTGTACATGGTGCTGTACAGAGTAAAACAGTAAATAGCAAGACCCAAATCTGCTGCTAACGAACAACTACAGGTGAACAGTCAGTAATGTAGAGACAGAGAACCAAATGCAGTGTCAGAAGCAATATTTACAAGCACAGAAATACTAATTTTTCTTACTTCATGCTGTTTAGTCAACACACAACATATGATACACCTATGAACGTCTAGTAATGCTGAAATACTATAGTTAGGAAATTCTAGGAGTTGTAGGACTTTTCTTTCTAAACATGCATAGGATTGCACCTTAAATAGCGAAGACTGCAATCCTATACACACTTAAATGGGAGTAAGTCACACTGAAGTCAATGGGATTTACCTCCGAGTAGACATGTACAGGACTGTACTGTAACAGGACCAAGTAATTATGCTGTCTTTTTCTTAAGAAAAAAAATCCAAAATCAATAGTTGGGGAAGCCTTTCTTAAAAAAATCTAAGAAAAATTCTATAGGTTCACACATTGATGTAATTATAGAAAGCAATTTAATCTGAATTAATCTGAAGTCATTTTGACATGCATCACACATTTTAAAGAGGCACATAAAGCTAAACAAAGCAAAATCAATTACTATATCAGCATATTGGGACCTGCAAAAGTTTATAAAATGTTGTGTGTCAAAACAAGAATGCAATCTAAACTTTTACGCAGGAAAGAATGCCAACATAGAAGAAAATAGAAAACAAAAAATATACACAGTAAATGTGCAATCTGGTATGCAATCCTTAAAATAAGGAGGACTGTAAATGTGAAAAAAATTCTATACCAAAAGTATATTCAAGAAGTTTATTTGGCATAAACAAAATGGCACTGACACTTGATACACAGGCAAGTCATTTGCCTAAAAATACACCTGATAGTCTAGCAGTGGCATTTGTCTGTAACCCTCACTGTTCCAGGAGATGGAAAATGAGTTACTAAAAGACATGTAATCATCACTTACATTCGTCTTACTTCAGTAGAATGTTATTTGTCAGTAATTTATAGGTAGCAGGTCTCAAAGAGTGTCATACGCTAATAAAAGTGACATTTCTTAACAGTAATTTGATGTTAGATAATGACATATCTAATATGAACTTTCATCCTTAGGATGTTTTGGGAGTTTAAAACATGCAAGCTCCAAGAAAACTCTAGTGAAATAGGACCAAAAAAAGCCCTTTGAGGCTACAACCCCAGGAAAAGTCCCACTAAAATCACTGGGGCTTACTTCTGAGTAGATGTATAAAGGATTGCACTGTAAAGCACTGATATTTAACTGATATTATGGGTAAGTATGGTTTAGTGATGGCTATATGCTTCTTCCAGTATCAAAGGCAATATATCTATGTTCACCAGTGGCTAGAGAACACAATAGGAGGATGCTGTTGCACTCATAAGAACATAAGAAGAACCCTGATACTGGTCAGACCAAGGGTCCATCTAGTCCAGCACTCTGTTCGCACAGTGGTCAACCAGCCATCGGCCAGGGATGAACAAGCAGGACATGGTGCAACAGCACCCTCCCACCCATGTTCCCCAGCAACTGGTGCACACAGGCTTATTGCCTCGAATACTGGAGATAGCACACAACTATCAGGGCTAGTAGCCATTGATAGCCTTTGCCTCCAGGAATTTAGAGAACCCCCTCTTAAAGCCAACTCAACTTCTGTTTTTAGGTTTCCCCACAGGCAGCTAGTTGGCCATTGTGTGAACAGAATGCTGGACAAGGTGGATCCTTGGTCTGATCCAGCAGGGCTCTTCTTATGTTCTTAAGTAGTGGACATGGAGTGTGAACATCTGGGTTCAAATATCTAGATATGAATTTCACTTGATGCCTTGGGCAAGTATCTACCTCTAGCCTAACAGAGTTGCGAGGATAAAATGTATACTGACCTAAACATCTCTGAGGAAGAGCAGGACACAAATTCTTCTGAATTCTTTTTGTAATATAAAGGTCAACTTCTGTTCATCTTCCTATAGGTTACATTTGTTCTAACTTTAAAGAGACAATTCTGCCTTGGACTACGTGTACACTCAATGCAACCAACTTAGGGTTGGATCCAGACTAAGTTGGTCGTATTTTAGTCCCCTTGAAATCAATGGGACTTGGTTATGATTTACTTGTCCCACTGATTTCAACTTAGTTTGGATCCAACTCATAATTTGCAGCTACAACTGGCAATTTGGGTCTTTATTACCTCATTTCTCCTTCTACACAAGTTTCAGAACACACAATCCAGAAAAAGTTATGCACTCCCAAGTTTCATTTATTCCAATAGGAAAATTTTTAAGCACTAGAACCAATGATATTTTAAAGTGCTTAATTTTGGCTGGATCGTGCCCATATTAAGTAGAATGACAGTGTAAGTGGCAAACACAGTACCTCACTATAAGTTTGTTATATACCAGAATCCTGTATTCAACTATGGAATCAATACAATTCATTTCTATGGAGGAACTCCTTACTTTCATTGTCATGCCTCCAGGGGAGTGGGGTGGGGGGAACTCTTGTGCTGAATCAAGAAAGCTCTTCCTCATGCATAAAAATGGAATGGATATCCTTTACATCTTATTATTTTGAAATTATATTGTCGGAAGTTACAGGTATGAAGTGATTCTGAATGAAGGAAACATTCCCAACTAAGTTGAGTATTTCATATAGGCTCATAGCCAGCTCAGCCAATCTAATATTCAAACAAACATGTAAAAGACAGCATAGCATTTACACATTAATTCATTCCCTCTCCCTTTCAAGTAATAATTTAACTATATTACTTAAAAGTTTCTAAAACAGTTTGGGAAGCCAGCTATATAAAAGGAATAAAGAAGCCATACCGTAGAAATTATCCAAGTCGCTTTTATAATGGTACCCAACCTTCTAGCCTGCCTAGATAGAGAAGGATTTCCATACTTTGTGTGCAATGCAGCCGTAACTAAAAAAAAAATTTTTTTTAATGTACTTCCCGCCTTTGATATCAAGGAGCCATGTGTTCAAATACACGCTCACATGCTCAACTACCTGAAAGCCTCAATTTGTAGGAAGAAGAAGAAAAGCAACGCTGGGGACGCTGTACAAAGGGTGTTTACGCCACTGAAGTTCTTTTGAAATGGAAAGACACGGCATGGAGGAAGCTTGCAACTATGGTACAGCCTTACCAGTACCAGTGAGGAGCTCATCTTCAATGTAGTGGGGGAACGTAGGTGGCAAAACTGTAATTTCCCTCTTTTTTCAAACTATTTTTTCTTCTTTTATTTTTGAAATCCTCATCTAAGTGGCTGTTTCTTGTACTATAGTGACTCCTGCTGGGAGAGTTAAGTTGAAGTAGCTGAAGGTCTCTTACAGATATATCAACTCCCGGCCAGTATAAAGATGTCCTAAACGCAGGAGATGGAGTTAAACTGTTCCCCTACCTTGGACGCAATGGCTTCTTTCATCACTAAGAACAAACCCCTAGGTTTTACAATTGAGACTGAGAAACTAGTACAGTACTTGTACAATTTTTGATCTACAGCATCACGACGTGAAGCTGCAACAATTAGATGTAAAGGGTCCATTCATGAGGAATAACATCACTTTGACCCTTTGTGTTAGCTCCTACTGCTAATCTTTCCATACGCGTGAACTTACTTTCAATTTGAAGAAGATGAAATAGTCTTTTGCAAAACCCAATACTGTTTTCTGATCTATGTACCTGAATGTAGAAACGTAGTCTTACCTCGTTTTTTTCTACTACAAGCCAAGCTACTTGTAATCCTTCCAAGCCTTTAAAGGGGACCTCCCTTGTTAGCATCTCCCAGAGAACCTGGAACAGAAAAAAAGAATAGAATTTTTATTTCTGTACTTTGTATTTTAAATACATTATTAAACCTTAATGCAGCACTATCTGTATCCAATTACCAGACAACTAGAGCCATTTCCAGGAACCTGGGTATATGTTTGTGTGCACGATCCTCACACTAAATTAATTTTGAATATTTCTCTCTATTATGTTTTGATAAACCCTGATTTAATAAATATTTAGAGAGGTGTAGGGCTGAATTTGTGAAATATACAAGGTTACAGTCTTCTTTCCCTGTTCCTCAGTTGTTCATGTCTGAGGTTGAGACCTGTCAACTATTGGATTCCCTCTCTTCTAATCATACTAGGAAATTTTGTTGCAATTGTAGAAAAGGAGCTAATCTACAATCTTAGAAATGTGTTACTTTCGGAGTTACTTCTGTAAGAAAAATAGTTACCTCAACATGTAAGGAGCAGTATAAGCAGCGTAAAAATGGCTTCCCATCTTCCAATATATTTCTATATTAAACTCAATTTCATAACACTATTTTTCTGTTTAACTGTTTGATAACCATATTTAGCCAAGACATCAATAGTCAGCATAAACACCTTATTTTTTTTAATAGTACAGCTCCATGTCATTCACTTAATGATATACTGGGATCCCAAGGGAGTTGCACTGAGATGGTGCTCTAACAGTATCCCAAAAGTTAATATAATCTATCAAACCTAGGCCAACATCCTTGCTTTCTGATCGTCAGTATTCTTTATAAACTTTCCTACTTTCTTCAGACTTCATTAGGCAACTATTTCATATATCTATCAGTATGAGTTAGAAAATAAAATTAAAAACATATTGAGTTTTATAACCTTTTTTTTTTAAAAAAAAGTGAATCATCTAGTTAGGCATTTCAAATATCATTGCCCTCTGTAAGTGCTTACAACCAGGTCCTGAGGGGTAGCATTCATGTTTAGTTGGGACGTATAAAATTGGAATTTTGGGAATTTTGAAGGTAATCAGTAGGAAAAGTTCAAGTTTTTGACATATGCTGCCCATATAAACCTGGTTGAAGCCAATCAGAAACACAGAAGTGTGAGCCATGGTAAGCTGCTATCCATATCCCCCTTTTGTTGTTGTTTTAATGTTATTCCTCCAGGAATTTGATGAACAAAACTCATAAGAGTTGGTGGCCAAAACCAAAGCCTCAGGAGTATACAAGATTCCCTCAGCTTCCCTAGTTTATGAAGCTTTTTTCCTCACTCCATACTTTGCAGTGTGGGGAAACCCCAATGTCTCACAACTACTGATTCTACCTAGCAAATAATCCTAAAATGTGATCTGGCATTTGTCAAGGACTACCAACTATGTGTTAAACTGTCAAGGACCCTAATCAAAAACTTGCCTCCTTATATTTCATTTATTTCAGTGGAAACCACTCAGAAGCATATAAGATTATAACACCATCTTAGCACCATTTGCACAGAAGTAAGTCCCAGTGTTTTCAATGGGACTTGCATCAAAGTAAGTGTGCGTGGGATTTGCACCCTTAAGTGTCCCATGAAATTATTGCCAAATCTCAAAAAGACAGAAGGCAAACCACTAAAAGGAAGGGCAAATGGGATGAACAATATATGCCACCCTCCCTAATCTTCTTGTGACTTATTCAGGAGAGGCAAACTTGACCAAGGAAAAACTTGGACCTTTGGGTTGACAGCATTACATTGTACTATGGTGGGAAAATACTTTTCTTCCTTGACATTGTAAGTAGAAAATAGAAAACAATATAATAGTTCAATGAATACGACCCATTCTGGCAGGGAAAACTCAGTGGAAAAAACAAATAAAAGAAAGGCCATGGATTCTGCCAACAGAATGCCATTTTTCAACATCTTACTAGTTTACATTTGAAAAGGATTCTGCTCTTTGTTATCAGAATTTCAGCTGCACTTCAACTGATGAAAAGCAGATGTCTGTCTAGCACAAAAGCCACTTGTAAGGGCTCTAGATTGTGATACCAGGCTGTTCAAAACTTGTATTTATGGACAAGATTGTTTTAAAAGAAAAATGACACTTTTTCATAGACTAATTCTTTATCTTCAAAACATACTGTTGGCCTAAAGGTTTGTATTATGAAAGTTGAAGATATATGAAGAGAAAATCTTGACTGAAGCCAGTGATTAGAAAATCAAAACCAACGCACTTCAGCTTACTTAAACAACTATCTAGATCAGAAACTAAAATGCACACCAAACTATGTCATTATGAATCTATAAACATTTAGCTGTGTGCCAATACATAATTATTTTGTAAGCTTTCTGAATTTCAAACTCTCACATAACTTTTCAAGTTCTTTTTGCTGTTTAAAATGGAAAATATCAAGTTGGAAAAGAGAAATTATTTCATCGGGGCAAGTTGTCTCAGACTACTTAAAGTGGACCCAAGGAGTAATACCTGAACTGCTTCCCTCTAATGAGATGGACTTTTCTCCAAAAACAGTGGGTTGAAACCAATACACACTTACCTGGAAGTCAGTCCCACTGAACTCAATTGGGCTTACATGTGTGTAGACATTTTAAAGATTTTGATTTGTAGTTTAGTAGCACTTAGTCCCCATTGAAATAAATGAAACTTAAGTTATGACTAATGTTTCACATTGATTTCCGTGGAACTATGTACGATTAACTTAGTCTGGGTGCAAGCTAGTGTCTTTAGAACTTACATGTCATGGGTGGGAGTGAAGATTTGTCAGGCACTCCTGCCTTGGTGCTTTGTGGCTGAAATGTGGCTATATGGCAGGGATAAGCAATCTGATGCCCTCCAGAAGTTTTGGACCCATCACTCCTCACCATTGTCCATCCTAACTGGGACTGATGGGATTTGAAGTCTAAAACATCTGCCTACCTATGCTCTATGGGAATGTGTGAATAGTATTTCCCACCACAGAATATACTGAAAGTGACCCTTGGGATCCTATGGTTTTATTTCTCCAATCTTCTTACTGCATGTAGAATGGAATGTCTACACTGGGAGAGTTCTATTTATTTTAAGATAGAATTTCTCTAATCCAGGATATTGAACCATTAGTAGAGAGGAAAGTAAGGATGGATGGATGAGTCTATTTCTGGTCTGCAACTGTTTTGCATGTATTCATTCTTAAGTCCATTCCATCCATTTCTGCATTAATCTGTGAATCGATTTTTTAAAAAACATATTTAAATATGTGATCTGAATATATTTTCTAAGAAAATATGCATATCTTAACACATGTTGGCCTAATATATATATATAAATATTATATACATTTTGGTACGTGCCGTGAGCTGACAAGCACTTTGCAAGATTCAGAAGGGCAAAGGATAACTGCTTTCCAATTTGCACATTAATCCAGGGAATACAGATCAGATCAAATTGTACTGAAATTAGCAGAGGACAAATTCTTCAAGCTTCCCTAATGATAAGGTGTGTGTATGTAAAGGGTGGGAAAAGAAACACCTAAAAAGACTGTATGAGAAAGAAACAAGGGGAGATCTTGCATTAAATGAATTATGTGAAAGAAAAGCAAAAGATAAAAAAGTAACAGTGGAGTGTGCATGTATGATAGAGACTGGGTGTGTAAAAATATACTTCCAGAAATACTGAAAGAGGTTGTCACAATGGAGGAGGAGCACAAAAGGAGTGAATACATGCATGAGCAGAATATATACTTTCTGTGGTATGTAGTGCCGTATGAATGTGACATATATTCCATGATATACTGGTTATATACTGTTTTTAACTTAATTAATGGTTTAATTTGTTTTTAGCTGTGTATATTTATTGTTCTATATTGTATGATTTTATCAGTACGCCGCCCTGAGATCCTAGTGATATAGGGTGGGATACAAATGTTTTAAATAAATTAATTAAATAAACTCCACCTAGTGTTCTTGCCTATGTGTCGGGACCCAACTGAATCGAGCTATCCTAAGATGAATTTGTCAAATATAGTTTGGAAGCCCACAAGGAAACAGGCTACCTACCACACCATATGAATATGTGTCACATGTTTCTGACACTGGGAGACTCTGAATAACTTCTGGAGCCATCCAAGGAAAGGTACCAACTAGAGACATATGTGTTGTATGGGAGTGGAATCTTGAAGCGCCGAAGTCACAGATCTGGGCAAAGAAGAAAAACAGCTGTTTACGCCTCACACTTTAAGAAAAACAAGATGCCTAATATTTGTTATATATGGTTGAAGTATTCCTACCTTTAATACTCCATCACCAGCTATAACCACTGGAAATTAAAAAAAAGAGAGAGATGAAATGACATTCTAACAAACTGTTTATATTCCTTAAGAATTTATCCCATCATAAGGATGAACTTGTATGTATTGGCAAGCATAGTTCATCTCATTTGTCTGGTTGAACTGACTGACAATAAATTGAACTGACACCAAATTGCCTCATACTGAATTGTTTATAAAGTCATCTCCATCTTGGTGGCATCCAAATGTTTTGGACTACAATTCCAAATGCAAAATACAGAAATTCAATGCTAGGAATTACTGGGAAATTATTTAAAAGTAAAACTGTCAAATGTGCCAATATGTTGTAACATTTGGGATATCCAAAAACAACCTGTTGCTTTCCAGATGCTGTCAGGGGATGATGGGGATTATAGTCTACCACATCAGGAGGGCAACAGATTGGAGAACGCTCATTTAGAGAAAGTATTCCTCTGAGATGGGCACAAACAGGGAAAAGCTGTTGTCTTTATGCCCTAATTTCCTTTAGTTACCTAGGCTACAGCTAGACCTAAGGTTTATCCTGGGATCATCCAGGGTTCGCCCCTGCCTGAGCACTGGATCCCCTGTGTGTCACCTAGATGAACAGGTTTGACCCCTGGATGATCCAGGGATAAACCTTAGGTCTAGCTATGGCCCTAGTGTTCTTGAACTGCTCTATCTTAAATCATTACTTGTTTATATTTCACTTTAATATATAGAACTTTGACACTATTTTGACCCAGTTTTAGTCTCAGCGTTAAAGCTCTTTTAGTCCTCATTGTTTTGTTCTCATCAATGTCCATCTTTATTCATTGTCCTGGTGTCTGAAACAAATGTTGCATGAAAATACTTCAAAATCCAAAATGTTTTGTAAACAAAGCTTCACAAAAACATATTGGCTGACCTTCTGATCTAATGCATTAAGGCAGTTCTTTTATTCTTATGTAAGAAGGGCTTCTGAATCACTGGTCAAAATTTAGTAGAACACTACAATAAACTCTAAAAAGCCATAAAAGTAAACTGTGTGTCCATAAAAGTAATCTGTGTTTGGCAAATAAACATTACATGTACCAGCCAATGATTTGTTTTTCACTATCTAAATTATAAGACACATTTTATGAAGAACAAAATGAAGCAGAAACCAATTTAGTCTAATTTTAAGGGAGCGGGGAACCCTTCAAGTCTTTAAAATGATTAAAAAAATAACCATTAACAGCAATGCTGCAATGAAATGAAGGCGTATCTTTTTGCCTTTGCATGTAAGCTTTGGGTGTGTCCCATTGTACTAATCCCACTTGGCATAGGGAAATTCCATTGTGACAAACAGCCACTAAGCATGAGCTGCAATTACCACTAACCTGGAAATCAAGGCAAAGAAAACTACAGATCTCTAGTGTTGAACATGGTTCAGTGGCTTTTCTTCTGGAGCACTAGCAATAACCAAAGTCCGTTTCTTAATGAGGCTGTCCCGAGTTTGCAAATCAAAGCATGGTTTAAATGTCTGGTGCACTTTTGTCTTATATCTTAACTGATTATGCAAGTGGAGCAAGTGGGGTCTACACACTACTCAAGGAAGCAGCATAGCAGCCTGCACGATGATTTTTCCACGAATCTGTTGTTGCTTCTAGTAGCACAAATGAGAGGACCACAGGCACACAGAGGTTGTCAAAAGATGATCCTCCTTTGGTTTCTGTGTAAGAGGGGATCTTATACTGAAACCGAAACAGACTGATCTCTAGGCAAAGCTGGGTGAAACTTCATGTCAGTTAGTAGCCCACTAATTAAAATTAATGCAAGGAATTCTCACAATTCTTTCTGCAGCTGGATAGACATGTTTTTTGAGCTTGAAGGCTCATATGGCTGAATTTCATAATTAAAATAGAAAAGCACCATTTGGATAATATGCTTTGTGTCTTAAAAATGTAATTTTTGACGAAAATGGTTTTTTTAAAAATGTGCATAGGATAAAAGTCTTTGGAATTTTATCCAGATCTTACACCTTAGTTTTGTGTTAGCCAATGTTAAAATGATTCAATTTCTAACAGGTACTGATTTACTTTAAAACATTTTATTCAACAGATGCCAGAGATGATATTCTATGATACAAATTCCATGGGGTATTGTATGCTGATTTTGGCCATTATACAGCGAATACCAAAATATTTCTTGCAATAACTTTCAAGATGGGCATGTCTCAAAAAAATTCTTCTTTTCACAGAACCAAGGAATCATTCCTCAACTAAAGACTCCTGAGCAAACTTAGCAGATATTAAATAAGAGGAGAGTTATATGATCCACTTATAGATCAATAACTAGTTAAAGAACAAAAAGCAGAGAGTAGCAATAAATAGCAAATTCTCCCAATGGAGGAAAGTGAATAATGGGCTCCACAAGGATCTGTATTGGGACCAATGCTTTTCAACTTGTTCATAAATGATTTGGAATTAGGAGTGAGCACTGAAGTGGCCAAGTTTAAGGTGGTTAAAACAAAAAGGGATTGTGAGAAGCTCCAGAGGAGCTCCAAAAGGATCTTTCTAAACTGGGATAATGGGCCTCCAAATGGAATTCAATGTAAGCAAGTGTAAGGTAATGCATGTTGGGGCAAAAAATCCCAACTTCAAGTATAACCTGATGGGATCTGTGCTAGCAGTGATCAATCAAGAAAGAGATCTTGGGGTTATTCTAGACAGCTTAATAAAACTGTCAACCCATTGTGCAGCTGCTGTAAAAAATGGGGGGGGGGCAAATTCCATGTTAGGTATAATTAGAAAAGAAATTGAGAATAAAACTGTCAATATCATATTGCCTTTATATAAATCTATGGCATGGCAACACCTAGAATACTGTGTACAGTTCTGGTCACCACACCTAAAAAAAGCTATTGTAGAGCTGGAAAAAAGAGTAGGAAAGGGCAACTAAAATGATCAAGGGGCTGGAGCATCTCCTATGAGCGGAAATTACAACAGCTACTATTGTTTAACTTGGGAAAAAGGAGGTTAATGGGAGATATGACAGAGGTGTGCAAACTTATGCATGGTTTGGAGAATGCAGATAGGGAGACATTTTTCTTCCTCTCTCATTATACTAGAACCCAGGAACATCCCATGAAGCTGACTGGGGTGAGGCTTTCGGAAATACATAGAACACATTTTACATGCAAATAGAGGGTTTCCCCCACCTTCATTTCCAATTATAAATACAGTAGTTGCAAAAACAAAACAAAACAAAACAAAGAAAAGCATGTAAATTCATGCTGTATTACCATTTCGGGACTTCAGATCTCTGTGGATTACTTTGACTGGAGCCTCCATATGCAAATAGTGCATTCCTAAAACGAAATGAATTTTAAAAATATTTTGTTGCAGCAAGATTACTTCTTGTCATAGCTTGTTCAGAAATGAATGCAAATGTATTTAACCAACTCTGGAAGCAATTCATTGACATCAGTGGGACTAAGCATGCTTAACCATATGCTGCATGGAGTCCTTTGGCTCCAGTCCAACATCCATGTTTGTAGGGATCTACCTTTCTTTCTTCTGAGTGTGAAATTCAAGTGCTCATGGTCACTTCTGGTTGCACACACCACTTGATCACTTTCTCATAGAAGAAAGTTAAGACCACCACCACCTCTGTGTGTTATAGGCTGTGCAGAGCTGTTGAATCAAGGTTTGCTATAAATTTCTAGGCTGATCTCTTTACATATATAAAAAGGGGTTTCAATGTAGGTGACGGGGAAGGTAGCATTTTTTTTTAAATAAAGAGAGACAACGCCACAGTTTCATTCGCTCATTATTGTGAGGGAAGAGAATATGTGCTCCGAAGAAATGTCTACTACGCAATACAAGTCTCAACAAAAAATAATGAACAAACAGGGCTATAATGTCTGACCCAATGCAAATTATGCAGATGGAAACATTCCATGCTTATTTTTATTTTTCCATTTCCTGATGCATATATCTATAAACATCTAAAATACAAACAAAGCTTATCATGGCCCAAATGCAGCAATCTTTTAAGGGGGAGGGAGATTATCTATCTAACCCATAACCCAGGCAAGGTAATGCATTTGGAATTAAACTAATTCAGTCCCACAGACTTAAATAAAATGAAACTGGATTGAATCCAAGTATTCCACATCTTAAATGGATTATTATTTGGATGGCATGCACCTTAACTAGATATATAATCACATTTTTTGTGCATTGCATTCATGCTGTAAATGAGTCAGCATGGGGAAAAAATACTCCCCTTCAAAATATGGGTTACAACTTGAGAACATGGGTGTAATACAAATGAATTCCAGCGACATATGCAATTTCAAAACTAATTTAATCACTTAGAACATACTTAGGAGACAAGATCCACTAGGATGAGCTCCTGGAAGAACAAAGCCATGAGTTTCATGGCAGCCTAGGAATGCATTGTTTTTAAAACATCCTAGCCCATGCCAATGTAGGTTTACACAAGATTGTGTCTACTCAGAAAAAGTGATTACCCCCAAAGATCCTTAGCACGTATCTTGGAATTGGTTCACATTGATGCCAATACAAATTACTTCCACTTAAATTCACAAGCCCCAAATGTGCTTCAATGCACAAGTGAAACTTTTACATATTAAGATTGGCGAGCATTTGGTATGATCTGCTGCTCAGGAGAAAGATTCAAGTTTGTTTATACATAAGTAGTCATCAGACCATCACAAAGCTAATCATTTAACAAAGGATATTACATATCTATGTAAAAACAATACATTAGCATAAATATAATTAAGACAAACCCTATTACATAAAACAACTTAAATTTCTGAGTCACCATGGTCTTGTATCTCTCTTGTAACTCTAGGATAGATGAGTAAAATGTACAAAACCATGTATAAAATCAATCAGGAATTTAAAATTCTGAGGGTAGTATCCAATTGTGCCCAAGAGCTAGCGCTAATGATGCCATGTTTGCACAACATAACGAGTGCTTTCTATGGCAATGGAGGAAAGGTGCTTTCCCCCATTGCCTAGCAAGTGCTAATTATGTTGTGCAACACTGGTTTATGCTAATGCAGCATCAGTACTAGAGCTGGGGCACTGTTGGATACTGCCCTGAATCTCCCTTAAACATTTTATGTAACATGAATTACTGTAGATAGCTAACTGAAAAGACTGCATGTTTTCTATCTATCTTGCCCATAAAGCAGTTAAATTACAGTCTTAGAAATGGACCTTCCCACATATCTCTGACACCTATTGTTTTCTCAGCACGTTATACAACGGACAATATATACTAATATGTACAAGGTTTTTCAACCTAGACAGGATCTAGACTATTGCATTATAATGGTTTATAATGGTATTGACAAATGTTGGGGCCCAGGACACATTCCATATACTGTTTTCAAACTGCTTTCAAAGTGTTATATCTAGCTTGGTGTAGATCTGGCCCTGTTTTAAATCACATGGCAGATGCATTCAAAATATGGCCTATTCCTTCCTTCTAACACTACTGAAAGCATCAGATTTAACTGAGCTTTAGTAAAGGCTATCCTATCTATCCTATCTCTGGGTTTCTGCAAATCCTTTAAATAACACAGTGGAACAAAAGGAATGTAAGGAAAATTCTTATATAGCAGCACTGTTGTAGAAACTGATATAGTTGCCCTGTAAGGATATGTCAAATCCGTCTCTGCCTCACAAATCTTTTAGCAAGCTCCGCCACGAAACTGCTTATATATAGTTTAGAAAAGCCTAATTTCACCACTAAGGAGGAAACAAGCCACTTCCAAAAATGATTATTTATTTCCTCAAAGGCAATCTTAAGAGAACACAGTGGCTCACTAACCAACAGTTTTAACGTCATTTTATATGCCAGTGTTTGTATTAGTGCTATAGCTAGTTCAGCTGTACATAAATCAGATAGTTCTAGAGCAGGGAACACTACCAGTGATTTTTTTAAGGGGAAAAAAGTATCATCTCCAAGGGATTTTATATCTAGAAGTGCCTGGGCCCCATAGATAAGTTGTGGGTTGAGTTTCCTATACAGTTGGAACAAATACCTGATGGAGTGCCTCTCTCAGCATGGAGCTAGCTGTACCCTATGAAAAACATCAGAGGAGAAAAACAACAAGGTGGAGGGCCTTTTCAAATGGTGTCCCGATTATGGAATGTTCTCCCAAGCAAGGCTGCTTGGAGCCAAAGCAATTATCTTTTTAATACAGGTCAAGATGTTCCTCTTTTCCCAGACATTTGAAGGTATCTGAAGAGCTTTTTAATGCATCAGTTGAGTTGAGCAGTTTATTGTCTATGATTGTCAACCGTTCTAGTTGTTATGGGGTGGTTTTATTTTAGTATGCTATGAATAATTGTTTTAACTGTTATAACTTTCATATCTTTTTATTTTGTTATAAATCACCCTGAGTCGTCATCTTCTTCATTTTTCTTTTTTGAGAAAAGCGTCTAAGAAATTTAAATACAACTATATAAAAATAGAATATAATATACAGCTCTAGCCCTGGTGCTACTAGATGACCACCTCCAGTTCTATAAAGCTGTTTTCAACATTTTCTCCTCTGTGAATCCTACATATTGACCTGGTCCACACAATCGCAACGTGGTTAACAAGCCATGGAGCCTTGTTAACCCGGCAGCACACGTTAGCCAAATCTCCCTAATTACCCTCACTGACACAGCTTGGCATGTCATCCAAACGTAGGTGGCATGACTTGATTAAGGGGGAAGCAACCCGCAAATAACCCATGGCCTGTTGTTGGGTTATTTGAGGGTTTTTGCCCCCTCCCCACACAGAAGCCATGCTGCCCGTGTTCAGACAACACGATAAACTGCGCAGATGGGTAATTTGGGAAATCTGGCAGTCCCACAAATGGTACACACAGCAGGGGAAATAACCCACCATGGCTGATTTCCCTCACTGCAATCATGCAAACTGCCCCTTGGTGTCTGGCTTTCCATTTGTGAAACAGGAAATTGCTCCATTTCCATGTTTACAAGGTCTTTTGCAAGCATATAGGAAAGGACACTTTCCCTGGAATAGTAAAATACCTCAAGGTCAAACTACACATTATATGGTAAATCTGTGATCAGATCTTCCAACATTTTTGGTTTTGTTTAAAAGCAGATAATGGGGACTCCAATGTGGATTGGAGCAGCACCAATCGGTGAAAGAGTATTTAGCCCCCACACCCCACCCTGCCCACCCACACCAATTCCCCAATCTAAATAATTTTTTGATGTTGCTATTCACCCCACCAGGGAAAAACATACAGGTATCTGTATTTTTTTTCACCTGTAGAGCAAATAGCAGCTTCAGGGTAATACAGATCAGAAAAATGACATGGGGGTAGGGGGAGTTAAATAACTTCTCCCACAGCACCACTGATCTAAATTTGGATATCCATCCCTTGGCAACTGCTTTTAAGCCAAAATCAAAATATTGGGAGATCCATTTGCATCTGACCATACATAATATATTCATCTCTTCCCCTCCCCCACACGTATTTTCCATCTGCAAAGAAGCCACTCATAGGAAAACTTATTATTCATATATTAGTGTTTTATATTTTATTATCATTTTGTTTATTAAAGGAATAAAAATGAACATGAATCTCTCACAGTTATTCACGCAGGATGAATATTATGAAGGGAGTACATAAATATATAAAGTTAACAACAATATCAAGACACTTGTTTTCACTGGCCTTTTCATATTATGTAGGCTGCATTTTTATTGGTGTTACCTATTTATGGTACTTTATTGAATATTTATTTATTATTTTTCTGTTTAATATATTTATGCATTACTTTTATGTTGTCCACCACCATGAGATGGCTCTACTCTTAAAGGCAGCCTAAAAATCATTTTAAACAAAATAAAAATAGATAAATGTAAATGGTAATGTCACATTACTCATACATTTACATTTTACTATTCTTTGAACTATGTTAAGGAAGCTGTTCTTCTGACTTTTCAAAATAGAGATGACACCCACCCCCCACCAGACATCAGTTTCATGAAACCTTTTCTCTTATGAAATATACTAACAAAGATGATTTAGGGAAAACAGGGAAATTAGTTTTTATGAACCCTAGCAAAATATAACTTGTTTAGGTATTCCCAAATGCTGGCTGAAGTTAACTTCTTGAACTAAAGTCCATTTAATAAATCAAGATTCACTAGTCGATTTTAGAAGATTTCAGGGAAGGTAACTAAGTTGCTATCATTAGAGAACACCAGCACTGCAGACTGGAGATGAAGAGCAGGCCTCATGAATTCAGATAAATGTGGATTAAACATAAGAATTCTGATTGCAGATTATTTACTCCTTGATAAAAATATATATATTGTGAATTATTGTCATAATCTACCCACTGCTATCAATGAATCTCACTTACCTTTAGCTATATCAGTTGCCCAGGTCATTACATGATCCATATCCATCTCTTCACTTCTGTTGCTATTAATGTAGTCATACAGTGATCCAGCAGAAGCATATTCTGTTAAGAAATATCACACTTTTTAAAATCACTGAGTCTCATGATGGACAGGCATATGGCAACAATGACTGGCAATCCTAGCTTTCAAAATGAGCAGGATTTACATGTCTTGAAATGCTGCAATAAAGCAGTCTGATTAACATATCATACACTGAGTTCGCTTGACACGACAACCATCAATAAGGACCTTTTTTCTCACGTGGTAGAATAAATGCATAAAAAATTAGTGCATGTAATTCACTAAGTATATGTGTGTGTTCAAGACAGGACCTTAAATTCCATAAAATTTAAACTGAACCAAGTACCATCTCTGAGGCCTTAGTTAGACCTAAGGTTTATCCCGGGATCGTCCCGGGGTCATCCCTGTTCATGTAAATGACACACAGGATATCCCAGGAGGAGGCAGGGAAAACCCCAGGACAATCCCAGGATAAACCTTAGATCTAGCTAAGGCCTGAGACTTTCTAAGATGCGTTACTTTTGGTTTCATAGAAAACACCACACATGGCATTATAAATAAAGTGCAACCACACCAATAAATTATGTCCAGGGCCCAATCTACACAAATGATTTAACAAGGAGCGAGAGTACATCAAGGTTGTTTGCAACACATGACACTGTTGCCATCTCACGACAATCCCATTGCTTCCTTCTCCAAATGGCGCATTTTTGCAAAGCAATTTTAGTGCATCTTTTCCCCTTAAATGCAGCTCTGGGACAGTTCGACTGCAGTGTGCCCCTTCCCACGAATTAAATCCGATATGTCTGGCATGTCTTGGGGTATGTCTTTGACCTGGATCAAGGGGTAGTGCCACCCATTTCCCCCTCATTTTTTCCACCATTTGGAGCCACGCGCTTTGGACAAAGGTTAGGCTTCTTTTCCCTCAGTAGTACTACTGTGAAATAGCACAGTTTTGAGTTTCCACTACTGGGCTCCCCATGGTTGCTCCTCTTTTTCATTTGTTAGGTTGCGCTTTTTCAGTCAAGCTACTGTGAAAGTACTTCCAGTTTGCGGTCTTTCATGATGTGATATTGTCAGGTATAGGTAATTAGATTTAATTAGAACTAGTCTGGAATGTCTGTGCAGGCTAATCTCTGTCAGGATTCTCTGGGAAAGCGTTCACCCCCACTCCCTCAGCCTTGAGCCGTTTAGAGTTCCCTGGGAAACTGATAGAGTGTTTAGAAAGGTAGGGGCCCTTGTTTAAGGAGTCACTCAGATTGCGGCATCATCTTGGTGGGCTGAGCAGTGGACACGGGCATAATTTACAGGCCAAGCCCTTGTCTGTCAAATGGTTTTGAACAGGCCAACGCCTCCATTTATAAGCTGGAGTGAAGGCGAGGAGCCTTTGCTAGGATCATCTTTTGCCTCATGGCCTGAAATCCCTCCCTCTTTGGATCCATCATAGTTTGGGACTTTGAAAGCACTCTGCACATGGAATCTCTATTATTTTGACTTTGGATTTTTAAGGACTGTGTCATGAAAAGGACTGTGAGGCTTTTCATAGACTTGAACTCTTGTTTATTGTGGATTGTGTATGTTTTGTTCATCAACCACTCAGTGTAAGGGTAGAATGAGGTTGTTTTTTATTGTTGGACTTTTTCCCTGCAGTCTCACGTGGCAGGGAATTCCCAGTCCTAAAGTACAAGCATGGGAGTTCTTGTGCCTGAGATTTTTACCCACCCAGTGATCTTGTTTAGGCTTTGGTCATGTTCCCTGAGTTACCAACGTGTGGCCGTGTTTGGATCAGCTCCCTTGAGGTGGTTTGTTAAGCCTTTCAAGAACGTCCCATTGTGATTGCCTGATGGATATCAGGAATCTTTCCCCACCCTTGGTCGGGTTTGGAACCCGTTTTTGGAACCATTGAGATGACAACTGGGAAACCAGGTTGTTATTGTAATGAGTAGCATTTTGACTGTACGTTATCTCAGAGCCTAAAGCTTACTGACCATCAAGCAGCTTTAAGTATTTTGGAAGTGTGTAACCATTAAGCTTTTCACCATGAGATTTCCACAAATAAAAAAGTCTCACTGATGTGAGTGTCCTGTGTCAGTTTGCCAACACGTATGAATGCCAGAGGGAACAGGGACACATGACAAATATCACAGTAGGGTGATATTCGGAATGGTCGGTCATTTATCTGGAAGAAGGCTGACGAGGTGTTTGTTACGCATCTGCCATATAACAGAAACTGAAGAATACACAGAGGAGCAGCAATGGGGAGGACTCAGTACTGCCCCCTCTTTGCTGTTCTTCCATACATTTGTTTTCTTTGCAGAATATCACAGTAGCGGGTACTGTGAAATAAGACTACTGCAAGCTCACTGTACTAGACTTTCCTTTGTAGACCCTCTACTTTTTTCTTACTTTGCATTTATATGCTTTGGTTATAATGCAGGAGACACTTTCTCCTGCTGTTCTCTTCTCCAGTGTAAATTTTTCATTTTATTTTGCTGTCCATTTCACATCTTTACCGGTTGCCACTTCAGTTGTGGCTGCCTGGTTTTCCTGTTCATAATTCATAATACCGCAGTAGCACTGCTTCAAGCATTCCCAATAGCACAGTAGCCAGTTTACCCATTCAAGATATATATTGGTGTTTTAACTTTTCACAGTATTCCAGTGATGGATGAGAGTGGAGAGGTGTGGAAAGAGTAGAGAGGTGTGGGGTGAACCCACCCAATGTGAAAGTAAGGCGGATTAAAGTGCAGTTTGACCTGTCACTGATGGATCAAAGACAATTTCATACAAATCCAGATAAAACAAGAAATGCTTCCAAAGGCATTGATTGCCACATAGATTGGCCCCAGAAGTTCATGTTCTGGCAAATTACATTAAAACATACACATTTCCAAGGGATCTTTCTTTTCATTATCCTTCTTCATTTCTTGTTCCTATAAAAGTTACCCATTCTGTTCTTGAAGCTTTATATTGCCATAGCTTTGCTCTTCCAAATATATTTATTTGCTTTGTTTTGTACACATTACTCCCTTACATGAGATACCTTTCAGCCAAAAAAATGTCCATGGAACATTTTGGCTGATTGTAATTAATAACGACTTGTGTAAAAGTCAAATAAATTAAGGCAAGTATTCTTGCAACACTTAGAAAGTATAAGGAGGAACTCCATGATGTTAAAATAAATTTAGTTACACTTAACTGAAAAGATTATCAATCCAGTCTTGTAAAAAGTAATGATTTTCATTTGTTTAAAACAGGTGGCTTTTATTTTGCCTTAAGCTGTTTAAACCTTCTCTGGATACTAAGTGGTGTGACTACATCTTACCACTCCACAACAACTTCAGCACACATTTACAATGCAACATGGGAATAATTGTTGGTAGGAATTATGCATAGATTTATCATTTGCTAAAACATTCTTGACGTAAAAGCATTTTTTACAACTAATGGTTCTGCACAAGAACTGTTAACTACTATCACAGAAACTCACTGAAGGGAAAGTAATTGCAATGGTCATTTTTTTGTAAGTGCAAAAGGAAGAAGGAAAGTAGGGCAGTCCAAGCACAGGAAAAGAGCTATTGGTTCTCAGATTGTATCGGTATGGCTGTTTAGAGACTGGAAGGAGAGAAGAAGCCATTAAGTCCTAGTGCCTACTCTAAAGATGGGGCGGTTGCTTCAGCTGTTGTAGAGCAGCTGCTAGGATGCAAAGTATAAAGTACAACTAGAATTAGAACTGGTTTTAGACAGGACCTGATATTGTTAGCAGTTTTAAACAGAGAAAGGAATTAAAAAAATATTTCTTGATACACTGAGCTAAATAAGCACATGAGAAGAGTTCTGCTGGATCAGACCAAGGGACCATCTAGTCCAGCACTCTGTTCACACCGTGGCCAACCAGCCATCGGCCAGGGACGAACAAGCAGACATGGTGCAACAGCACCCTCCCACTCATGTTCCCCAGCAACTGGTGCACACAAGCTTACTGCCTCAAATACTGGAGATAGCACACAACCATCAGGGCTAGTAGCCACAGAAAGCCTTTGCCTCCAGGAAGTTATCCAACCCCCTTTTAAAGCCATCCAAAATGGCGGCAATCACTACAACTTGTGGTAGTATGTGTAACATCTTCGTAACCTTCTGACCATACAAGCCGTATAAGAGCAGCACCATAGTGACCATTACTAAGAGTTATTTAGCATTTCAGAAACATCAAACTTTGAATGTAAAACATATCACCACCACCATTCCACCCACCACCCACTAAAAGGAGGACCTGTAACTTACCTGTAACTATGCCATAGTTGGGAGGTTCAATAACAGCTCCATAAAACTGAATGATGTTTCTGTGGCTGAGCACACTGAGTATTTCTGCCTGTTCAAAATCCAAGGAAAGTAGTAGATGTGAATACAAAACTCCATGCAGTTTTAGTAAAATAAATAAATAAATCTCTTTTGTGCAAACAACATCAGTACAAAAAGAATGCCTGCTAGAAATTATTTTCTGTGAAAGCAAGGACCAGTTCACACAAATGGCGTTCATGCCAAACCATCTTCAGGTAAACAGATCACCTGGAGAAGAGTAATGTATGAATGGTCAGAGGATGATTTCTAAGACCACACTGGCACGTTTTATAGCTGCCGTAACCTCTGAAATAGGAGTGGAGAATATATCCATGGCAAATCTATTTGTTTTTCCACATAATCCCTGTACCTGAGAACCATAAAAGAAGACAGAGTAGAGACTGCTGCCTGACAGAAACCGTTGTCTACCATGAGGCTCTGCAATAGGAATTATCGCACGGGACACTCTGCAATACTTCTGAAGTTCAATCACCTTTTTAAAATGCCTGAGTAAGGATTTCATGAATCAGGGCTGGTGTCAAGGGTAGGCATGTTTGGGCACATGCCAAGAGCCCACATCCCAGTAAGGGCCCACTGACAAGAGCCCATGGGTTGCATAGTGGTTGCCTAGCACCCATTCATTAACGCACATAAATTTTCCTTCTCAGAAACATCAGGTTGTAAATGCCACTGAAATGAATCAAAAGCAAGATGAGCATGGTTCAACCCCCAAAATATATGCAAGGAATACTGAAAATATTTGACCAGCTGTGTGATAATAACCAGTAGAAGTGCCATAACATATGTAGTGTTCCATTTTATTCAAGATGAGCTTACTTGTAAACAGGGTGGATTTGATTTAAATCACTACTCAGAAAGACTCGATTTAATCATGTGACTTCCCCCCCAAAAGTGCACTCTTCCACGCTATATTTTACACAACTCAGAGTTATCAAAGACTCAATGTATATTAAATAAAAAACTAGATTTTTATTTTCTTTTTTCTTTTTATTTACTTTTTTCCCTCAAAAAGCATTTTATTAAAAACATCTGATTTAAATAAAAAACGTCTGATTTAAATCAAAAAAGTCCAATTTTTTATTTTTTTAAAAAAAATCATTGATTTTTATCCACTTTGCTTGTAAAGACCACCGTTTGAAAATAAACTCAAACTCCATTTAGCCACGAGATCAACCAACATTGTATTTAGTAAATCAGCTAAATTTCCCAGCATGAAACACTCTCTCATAACACAAAATTACAGGGTTAGATGTGTTTAACTACTCTAGCACTCTGATTAGCAGAACATCACTAAGTGCTTACTAATATTTATTGCTGTTTCATGTGAGAGTTGATTAGTTATACGGCTGCAGAAATGTCTGACACATTTTATTACAGGAACACGAACAGTATTTAGAAAGGGCTGAAGGCAGATAAGCAAAGAAATGTTGCTCAACTATTCTGGAGTATTTTAAGAAAAAACTACAACAGTGGTAGGTACCCCTTATGAGTTCATGGGCCCATTTGGAAATTGGAAAAACTTTCCTGAGCACCACCACAAAATGGCTGCTATGGGAGACATGTCTAGACATAAAGTCTAGTCACTATGTAGCCCAAAGGCATTCATAGGAAATTAAGATGGCAGCTGATGAAGGTCCTCACATTGCTTTGAAGTGATCCTAGCTGCTGTTAAGAAAATTTGTTATTTATTTTGCACTTGGCAGGCTCCAAGAAAGATGTCCAGGTGCACACTGATAACCATGGATGTCACATTGCCTCCCCTTGAACTTAATCCTAGGGAAGTTTTAACCTGTGCTTCCCCACAACATTTTATGAGAACTAATTCTTTCCCTGGTTTTTTTCAGGCATATGAAACCTGTATCGAATGCTACAGTATATGGTTGAAAAAAGCCATTTTTGGTCTGTATTAGCAAAAATATTAAAGAACTCCCTGAAGATCACCATAACTCCTCTTCACAAAATTGTTGGTGGGGATGTGGTGTAAAGATTAGCTACTATCATATGCAGTGAGAACGTGGTTGTATATATAATTTTTGGAGGGAGGTTTCTAGGGAATTCAGTACTAAGAGGAAATATAAAGAGCTCCGAAATTAGCCTTATTGTCAATCTTTAGTGGCCATAATAAAGATGTGCCCTCATAAAGAACGTTTATTTTTCTGATAGTTGCAGCAATGGAATTTAGTAATGAATGTATTCTACTAAGTGGATGGGGCTGACAGCTAGGATTACACATCATTCACACAGTTCATAGTGAAGTCATCAGCAAAGAATCAGCATCATGGTTTAATGATCAGATAACATTATTCCTATTATAGAGGCACCAAATAAAATAAAAATAAAAATGAAGTTACATAGCAGAGCACATATTGTGGTCAGTTCAAAAATATACTACCACAATCTGACAATTTACTTGTTTTACTTTTCAGTCATTTGCTAACTTGTTGGTTGCCAAAGCTATCCTAGTTTCTAGAAGACACAGGGCTCATCTACAACAAGCAGATATTGCACTATGAAAGCAGTATGAAAGTGGTATGTAAAAGGCAGGAGCCACACTACTGCTTTATAGTGGTATTAAAGTGTACTGAGAACTGTTGGGGCCCATTGGCACATACCATACTGCTTTTATACCGCTTTCACAATGTTATATCCTGCTTGGTGTAGATGTGTCATAGGCCCCAACACTTGTCAGTGCTCTTCAGTACCACTATAAAGCAGTAGCATAGATCCTGCAGTGTACTTCAATACTGCTATAAAGCAGTAGTGTGGCTCCTGCCTTTTATATACTACTTTCATATCACTTTCATAGTGGGATATCCTGCTGGTATAGATGAGCCCACAGAGGAACCATGAATAGGAAAGAAAACTGGTTTAGCTTTGATGATATTATTTCAAACAAGTAAGAGTACATGCAGCTCTTTTAAAGAGGTTAAAGTTACAATCCTGTATACACATATGTAGGAATAGCTCAGACGGAATTAAATGTGACATATTGAAGAACATAAGAAGAGTCATGCTGGATCAGACCAAGGATCTAGTCCAGTGGTTCCCAAACTTTTCCAGGTAACCGCCCCCTTGGTTCCACAAACTCATGCCCAGTGTCCCCTACCCTACACTATAAAAAGCATTATTCAGAATAGCAGTTTTCAATGACCCACTAAGGAAGATAATAACAATAAAATTCAAAACAGTAACAATTAATTGAATATTTATTCAAAATCTGAAGCATCCGCCGCAGGCTTGCCATGGGAGGGAGGGAAAAGAGAGCGAACACCTCTGTTTTGCAGCCGGCGTGGCGGGACACACCAAGCAGGGTATGTCTCTTCATTCGCGTTTTGGTGCTTTTGAAACATTTCAATTCACCGTTAAAAGGACTCTTCTTAAACGGTATTAACACATGTGTGGATTCTTCCCCTATATGGCTTGGGACCAAACTACCTTCTCCCATAAAAATGTCCCTGGTTTTTAAGACCTTCTGGAGAGGCACTTCTTGGAAAAGACCACCTCGAGCGCCCCCCTGCCGCCCCTTTGCGTCTTAGCGCCCCCTGCCTCCCCCTTGCCTCTTAACGCCCCTCTATGCAATCCCACCGCCCACTTTGGGAACCACTGGTCTAGTCCAACATTCTGTTCATACAGTGCCCAGCCAGTGGCTAATTACACTGTAACATACTCTAACTCTCCTTACATTGCCTCCTCTCTAACAGCCTATGTGATACCTTAGTTGTATGGGAAGACACCTTCACATGGCAACTCTTTATATTCAGTTGTAACATCTAGCTCCATGTATCTTATCACATGGATCCGCCCAATTCTATGGGAGGTACGAACCAACAATGAATATTCAGTTCCAGTTTCTCTGTATGTTCAAGGTGAGCAAGGTGGATAAAAATCAATGAGTTTTTACATCTCTGATTTTTCTAATTTAAATCTTGTTTTTTTTAAAAAAAAACACATTGTAAGATAAAAAAATAAGTTAAAAACCATAAGATACTAAATTTCTCTCTCACTCAAACCACCCCCACATACTTTCAATTAAATCTCATCATAAACATACTCATAAGAATAAAGTTACCTACCAATCAAACATGGGCATTGATTTTTCATCTCATGAAAATGGTTCAGTCCAGCCTAAATAACAGCTCTTGCTTATTGAAACTTCTGGGCTTTCAGTTTCTAGATAGGATTATTGTTGTTCTGTGCTTAAGTGATGGTGAAATTGGCCCAAGCAAGACAGAGAACATAAGAACATAAGAAGAACCCTGATACTGGTCAGACCCAGGGTCCATCTAGTCCAGCACCCCATTCACACAGTGGCCAACCAGCCATCGGCCAGGGATGAACAAGCAGGACATGGTGCAACAGCACCCTCCCACCCACATTCCCCAGCAACTGGTGCACATAGGCTTATTGCCTCGAAGAGGAGCTAGGTAAAACCAAAAGAGAAAATAGTAGGGTGGATAAAAACTGGTACGTAAAAGAAATCTCCCCCCCCCCACCCCAAATTAAAAATTAAAATTGCATTTTTTCCTGCCTAGTAACTATGATCATTTGTTTTTTATTTGCTACTTTATTTTTTGTGAGGACAAGGCTGGGCCAAAGCAGAGCGAAGCAGAAAGGAACGCCAATGGAAAGAAAAAGACAAAATTCTTGAGTAAGCATCTTCCTGTATTCTCAGACTAAGGCTGCAATCCTATACCCACTTATCATTGAACGCAATGAAATTTATATCTGAGGAGACGTTTAGTGTTGTTAACCCTAAATTATCATGGGTGCTAGTCATAAGAAGACCCTATATGGCAATGTTTGAAAGACATTCCCTCTCTAAAGAAAAAAGGTAAGCATGCAAAATATATACAGTGAGAGCAAGAAATGCAAAGCCTGCTTGTAAGAATAAAATAGTGTACATATTTAAACTCTATTCAATTGTAAATTAACATGGCTTTATGATCAGATTTGCACAATTCTTTTCCAAATATTCAGGAAATATATGAAAAAAGATTCAATGGGTAACTTGATTTAAAACAATGACCCATTTCGCAGGTAATAGTAGCAAACTGTGAGTTGATTAATGGTTCGCATGTAATGGTGGCAAACTGTGTGTTGATTTGCTCCAGCACATGCCACGCACAGTGCCACTGCCTCTTTAAGTATGAACAAACCCTTAGCGCACTACCCAAATATGGAAGGGCCCTACAGTTCAGTGGCACCATTTATATTTTGCCTGCAAAAGGCCCCAGGTTCAATCGTCAGCATCTCCAGGTAAGGCTGAGAACCCTGGGGACGTGCTGCCAGTCAGCATAGGCAATACTGGCTACATGGACCAACAGTTTGACCGAATAAGGCAGCTTCCTAAACTTCATTGCAATCATATAGCGATGATGGGATTATTCCTACATTGCTCCAAAGTGCTTTGGGGATTACAACTTTTCACCCATATCCTATATAGATGATCAGATTTATGACAGTACAAAACATGTGTACCAATAATGACATCTCATATGAGGCATCAGTGATATGTTTGCCCTATTTATTATTCTTTCACTTAACGATTCCTATGTGCTTCCTACAATATATGGGCTTCATTAACTGCACTAATATAGTTTGTTCTGTTGCAGCTAAAAGGCCCATCGCAATGCTCATGAGCCCCATGTCACTTTCTGTGCAGGCATGCTACTCTACGGGGGTAAGTTGCTGCCACCCAGAAGTCTTCATTCACAACGCTGTCTTGTCAAAAGATGCTAGCACAGCACAAATTGTGACATTGTGCCAAACTTGCACCATATTTGTACCTCATCCCATACAGATATTTCCCAGTATAAAATCTCACCATGTGCCTGTTTTTTCTCATCATATAAGGCCTTTAATATTCAATTCTCTCGTAGCCTAGGGAACATGTTTTACTAACTGCCATCTAATTAAAAACATTATGTGTACAGCCACTTTTTTTTTCATGATAGGCAAAGCAGAAGAGAAACTGTATTATGCATTAGTTTGTAGCTATTTTATATCCTCAAAATCTGGTTTGCCATCAGTTTTGTCGTTGTTTTCTCTCCAACAGCAAATCTCTCTAACTGCAGACTGAGCCCTTTTTCTCCCACAAGACATTTACTTAAATAGGTTCATTGCTTCTCAGAATCTTTTTAGGAAATAAAATATTCTCCCCCGCCCCCAAAAAAGGTTGACTTCAGTTGAAAAGTAAATTGTAAATCTATAACAAAATGCCAAAATACATAAATGAAATAGAAATAGATAAATAAGTCATCTATAATATACTGTCAGCACTGTTGGGCCCCGATGAAGCCGTAGTAGCTGCCCATGGATTCCTGGTGCTGTCCCTGGTAGAGTTGAAGGAACACATCGCCATGTATATTTCCCATTCAGAAATGATTGTCGTGACTAAGCCTCCTTCTCTTAGGCTGGGGGAAGGAGTTTCTGGCAATCAATCAGAATCAGATTCTGAAGCAGAAGAGATAGCACCAGAAACGTGCTGGCCTACATGAGAGGTGGGGGAAGTGATTCTCATGGGCTTTTCACCAGCTGGGAATGAACCTTCGCCAGACCTTATCACTGAAAACGTTAACAACACACAGTCTGTGGGAAATAAGTATTCTTCAGAGGGGGAGGGCACTTCAGGGCTGGCTGATCCTAGAGTCTGCTGCAGACTCAAACGAGAGAAGCTAAAGGAGGGCGAATGAAGGTCAGCCCGGCTAGCTTCTCGCCAAAGTCTTCTTCAGAACCAGGTTTCTTGAAGTTAAAGCGTTCAAGTAAAAGGAATTGTCCTTTTTCTTGAAAGGACAATTGTATTGCTTGGTTTGTATAGTTTTGCCTAGACAAAAGTTCCTAAAGGTGGGAATAGATGTTTATTGCCTGAATAAAGCTTTGTGGATTACGTGGCAGACCTCTTTATTGTCTCCCAATAAGGCAGGAGGTTTTGGGAAGCACAGCAATGTTTTGCAAGCAGCTACCTGTGGAACAGAAATATATCACCAAAATGAAAAAGAAAACCCCCAATTTAAGGAAAAAGCAAAGGGCTTTTGATATAGAGTATGACTAGGATCCAGAGATGCTACACATTATGCTTGCTGTTGTTCCCGCCTCGATCCAATCGGAGAGGCGGGTAATAAATAAATAAATAATAATAATAATAATAATAATAATAATAATAATAATTCATCCTTTTTTTCTCAGTCCCTACTTCCTAAAGTGCTCAAGAATCTCTTTCAAACAATTTCAAGGAGTTTGCTGATTTGGCATGGAAGTATCTTTATTGAGAAAACAGTACCCACTTCCACTGAAATAGTCCCAATCCAAATCACACCCCTCCCCCTGCAGCTGTCTAGTTTGGACTTGAGAGAATAATTCTTAATGTGTCAACCAAATAAAAGTATTCCTTTCAGAAGAGAAAGGAGCAGAAAACCACTCATGCATCCTTGCAGGGTACACAGCCAAGTATGTCATTGTTTACCAAGATGTAAAAGTACATTGCCCAATATAAACATTTGTTGCTCCAATCCAGCAAGGGAGAGCTATGTACAAAAGCAGGCAGTGTCGAAAACTTAGTTTGGGTTTCTAATATTTGACTATACAGGATAAGCCAAAAAAAATTACACAGCAAGACAATTGGAACACCAAAACCATGATTAGGAAAAGTTTTCTTCCAGGATTGTCTCAATGTAAACATGTTAGGCAGATTGTTGGTCCTTAGTGACCTTAGTTCAACCCAAGTCAATGTGCTTATATTTTACTTCCAGAACCCAAGGTCAACTCTTCTTGTAATGCATATTCCATAGTACATTTCTGGAGACATAAATCAAGAATATTCTGGCACATCAACACTACTGATGTGCACCCTCAGACTTGACTTAGGGTGTTTCCAGATGAGGTTTCTATCTTGCCTACCTCAATGAGGGGTCCAGGGAGTGACATCTTCCATTCATAACCTCCTCCCCCATGTTTCCCCACCATTTCTTCTATCTTTCTTACCAGGAAAAAAAATATTAAGAAGGAAAAGGTGGAATGGCTGCACAATGTCTTTGGATCTATAGAATAAGGAGCCCTCTAACTGAAAGCAACCTTAATCTCGGTGAACAATTAATGAGATTGCAAAAGAAAACCCAAGGACATATCAGATGCACCCAAATCATATTCCAACATAAAGGTGTGTACATGAACCAAAAAAGAAAAAGAAAGTAAACCATCAGCAGTCTACTGCAACAATTCCATTCTGATTCAAAAAAAAATATGGAATTCTGACTTTACAGCATTGTTAAAACCATACTGAAGTTGCAGAGTTCAGATCTTATTTTTCAGAAAGTACATTTTCTACTGAACATGAGGGGTTACATTAAAAATCAAGATTTCATCTTTGTTTCTTCTTTTAAGAACAGAGAAACTGCAAGTTTGGTCCTGCAGAATCTTCCAATCAACCCAAAAGGGCAGAATCTTCACTGGAACGCTCACAAAGAGACCTCGCCATCCCTTACCAATTTACCCACTGCCACAATTCTTTTAAAAGTCTGGCAATAGAACCTCCGCTCTGAAATATTTTAAAACATGGGACAGAAATATATCCATGAAAATCCGTTTGCGGTCCAAACCCAACCAGCTGTTAAGTCAAGCAATATGAATATATGCACACTTCTGCTTAATAAAATTTGAATCAAACACTTTGCATCCGATTCTCCATGTGAGCTTTTATGCAAACTTCTAAAGTGCAAGGAATCCTGGGGTGGAAAAGCTATTCTGAGAGATTTCACATAGTTCATATAATTAGGGAAACCACTTCCTTTGATTGTAAGTGTTCAAAACAGCTGAATTTCTTCTATCAAAGGAACTCTATGATTTGGGTCATCTCTTTTACTTCCTCTTTCATGTTTCTCAGGATGAGAGGTGAGAGGCTGTGGAGCACATTATTGGGGGGAAAATCACTTTTTGTTTTAAGGATTGAACTTGGACTATTCAAAAGGTTGTCATTTGGGAGCATTCTTTCTTTCCCTCCCTCTGTTTCCTTCCTTTTCTGTTGAGGTCCTTCAGTAGTGCTAGTGAACATAGTCCAAAATGCCAATTTAAGACTGAGAGAAAACTGGTTTATGGTTTGTAAAGAAAGAAATTGTATTTTGCTTTGTACTGTTTGGGATGAATGTATAATTGGAAGAGGGCTGAAACTGTAAGGTCTTGCTCTCTCTATCCTGATATCTTTTAGCAGTTCTAAACACTGACCGAGCTAAAAGGGGAAAAAAGAAAAATTAGACATGTAAAAGAAGATAAAGAAAGGCATTACTCTTGCCTTTAAAATAGCTATCTAAGCATCTCTCTTTAAAAGTCTCTCTCTCTTTAAACACACACACACACCCCACAGGGAAATCAGCTAACCAGTTAAAGGCAGAAAACATTGCATGTGTTTGAAAAGCAGTGCCAAAGCTGTGACCGTGTTAAGTGTCACTTATTCCAAAAGACCTTCTCCTGCCAACCACCATCTCTAATCTGCAGAACAGATCCTCTTTCCACGGTATCTCTCTTGCAATTAAAAATAAAAATGATTGCACAGAGCACCCATGTGATTTGTAAAACTATTTAAGCTGTTGGGAATCTATCTATTTAGACTACAATCCAAGACAAACTTCGGCATGCTTAAACCCATTGACTTCAGTGAGCTTAAATGCAACCAACTCTCTTTTGGATCATGGCCTTAAAGTACAGATAACAAATGATGTCTTAGAATTATTATTTCCTTCATGTAAATCAAGGGTGGACGATTTGCTAAGACTTCGGATTGTCAGACACATTTATCATCATGTACTGATATAACTTTTTCTTTAAATGGAAGCTATATGCCAACTCCAGTATCTATATGATGGCTATATGCTACCTTCAGTACTAAAGGCAGTGTGATTCTCTATATCAGCGGTTCTCAACCTGTGGGTCGGGACCCCTTTGGGGGTCGAACGAACCTTTCAAAGGGGTCGCCTAAGACCATCGGAAAACACATATTTCCGATGGTCTTAGGAAACTGTATTGACTGAACTATGTCATGTATCATCTTTTGTATTATTAAAGCTATTGTTATGTATTATTTTCATTAGCAAACCATCCCATGACAATGGATCGTGTAGAGAAGAACGAAAATAATTTTATGGTTGGGGGTCACCACAACATGAGGAACTGTATTAAAGGGTCGCGGCATTAGGAAGGTTGAGAACCACTACTCTATATCAAGGCATGGCCTGAAGGCACGTAAGGCAGTCACCTTGCTTAATCTAAGCAGGTCTGGGTTTGGTCAGATCTTGGAGAGGAAGCCACTTGGTAATCCCATGTAGCCACCTTGAATTCCATGATGGAAGAAAGATGGGATAAAAATATTAGGAATATAAACGTAATGTAATTAATTAATTAATTATCCACTGCTGTGGAATGTAAACAGGAGTGTGCTATTACACTCATGTCCTACTTGTGTGCTTCACACTAGAAGCTGGTTGGCCACTGTGTGAACAGAATGCTGGACTGGATAGACCCTCTGTCTGATCCAGCATGGCTCTTATGTTCTTCAGATTGAATCAAAGCACTGGGCCTAATTAGTGGTTACTTTTCTATGGGACTCTGCCTAGATAATATGGATGCAGGTGGCCTTTGGCTCATATGCTTCTTCCCCTGTTCCTCCCTATACCATGTGAAGAAGATAACTAGCATACTGGGAGAACTTGCTTTACTTTGTATATGATATTTTCCTGACATGCAAGACATTCTCAGACAAACGTAGGCTCTACTAATTGTCATTAATTTCTTCCCATGGTGAGGAATGAGGGACTGGGGCACGGACATACATCCAAAGGCTTGTTCTTATTCTCACCTTGGAGCCCAGTAACACAACTGAGAACAACTGAGGGAGGGAGGGACATTGGAAGGAAAGTGAAAGCAGTTAATAACTTCTCTCAACATCTTTGACATCTCTGCAAAAAACAATCAAAAAGCCATGCAAATTTAGGGCGGGGTGTGTGTGTGGAGACACCTAACAACACAAAAAACATCTCAGATTAGCTACTTTTGCCCTCAGCAAAAGAAATGCTGTGCCTAAGTGGATTTGTAACAACAACAGCAGTTCCTTGCAAATTAAGGCTACCACTTCACTTATTGCAAAAAAGGATGAAATGTACTGCATACAAAAAAGGGGGACAAATACTTACATAAAATTCATATATGCTAATTTATATCTATCGGAGTAAATTTAGAAATAATCACTATCATTTAAATACAAATACAATACATCTCCCAAAGGTGGGGAAAACTGTGATAGGTGACTTGAGTGCTTTGCTCAGGCTACTGTCCAGGCGCTAACAGTTGATGAGCAACGTCAAAGCCCCCCCCCCCCCCCCCGGGCAAGTCTCTCCCTTATTATGATTCTTTATCTTTAAACTGGATTTAGATTAGACAACCCCTGTCCTCTGACAGTACTTCAAACAGAGGACTGCCCTCTATAAATCAGGACACATAGCCACCCAACTGCAAACACTGGTTTGTCCTTAAACAGTCACTGTTGGCTATTTTATGGAGGCGCTTTGGCGCCGCGCTGCGCCTTGCACCTGCACTTGCCTTCCTTCCCAGCATCTACACAGGAAGGATGGCAAGTGCGAATTTTCCTGCCCCACACCTCTTGAAAAGTAAAACAAAACAAAACACACACAAAAACGGGGGGGGGGAGAGAGAGAATAAAGGAACGGGGCCAGTCCTCCCCCCTTTTTTAAATTTTATAAGCTCCATCTGCAGAGCTCCGCAGATACATATAATTAAAAATATAAATGGGGGGAGGAATGAGGCAGCGACTGGAGACCTGCATGAGCAGTGAACCACCCACGTCTCCTCCCTCTGGCTGCCTGTTCCTCCCCACCCACCCCCATTTATTTTTATTATATGTATCTGCAGAGCTCTGCAGATAGAGATTATAAAATTAAAAAGGGGGAGAGGAACGTCCCGGTTCCTCTCTTCCCCCTTCCTGTTTTTTGTTTTTACTTTTCTAGATGTGTGGATCTCCCATGGCGAGCAATCAGGGGACACCATGGGCTCCGTTGCCAAAAAAAGTTGGGGTAAGTACCCGACTTTTTTGGAGCAGAGTTTCCAGGGTTTGCCCCCCGGATGGCTTCACAGTTGCAGCTGTAGATGATGGGCTACTACTGCGAAGCAACCGCGGGGCAAACACTTCATATAGATGTACCCATGGTCTTATGTATATTTATGGGTTAGGCAAAATAGTGGAACCCCCTGCATTCCCTTCTCTCTGCTCTCCCCAAAAATTGACTTGTAGGGGTGCTTCCAGACAAAGCCTGTATGACACCATCACTCTGCTCATTCACAGAATTTTACTGTACACCTTGGACAATGTTATCTTCCACGTGTCACCTTCCCATGATTTCCCACCCCTTCTTCCATCATTTTTCTTACTGCAGGAAATCCATTAAGAAAGAAAAGACAATAATAAAATAATGATTTATATAGCGCTTTATTACAAAGCGCTGTACATAAAATAAAGTAGGTCAGCAGTTTACAATATAATAAATACAATAATCCATTTGATTCTACTAAATACAAATGTGCAGCAGGAATACCACAAAAATATTCAACAATATGCTACAGCAATATTCAACAATATGCTAAATACAAGTTTGCAGCAAAACAGATAAGAAAAAATAACTTCGCTGGAATAGCATCTCTCCTTCTGAAGCAGTGCCTCTGAAACTTCAGCTCCAGCCTTGCTTTTAAAGTCTCCAGGTTGGGCGGGGGAGCACATAGAATAGCCTTCTGTTAGCACTAGGACCTCTCCACCTGGAATCACCCCAGTTTCCAAGGCCTTACAGGAATGTGTGCCCTCACTTGATATCTTAGGCCACTCACTGCACACGGTTTTTACCCATGCATTGCTAGATGTACACGGCTCTTGACTGTATGAGGAGTTTACATCTAACACGGAAATAAATATTTCAAATTTATTTTGATGGCTTCTCTTAGTTTGCCTAGCAAGTTCCAGCGTCAAATCCAGAGATGTCCTGAGGTGGAAATGTAGCTTTGCACGCTAATTTCCAAATGATCAAAGATAAGGAAAAACTCTAGAGGGTTTTTTGTTTGGTTTGGTTTATTACTGTTAAATAGAAACTTAAAATGTTGATCATACTAACAAGAAGAGCACGCTGTTTACTGTTTGATTTAGCATGTGCTCAGACTTGCCGTTTTTGCACACACACACTGCTACAGAAAATAACACAAAAGGGGCAGTATAATCTGCATTCATACACCATGTGCCACTCCTGATTTATTTATTTTTAAATGCAAGAGATTATACTTTATGAAAATATACTTTGGCTATTCTTTTGGTAGATGCCTTATACTAGCCCTCTTTCTGACTATTGCCCTCCTGTTCCTACACAGAATTAGAAACATTTAAAAAAAGATGCTGAATTTGAACTATTGTACTCACACACCCATCCCAGAGTGCAGGTCATGGAATAATGGGCTCAAGTTACTGGAAGCCAGGAAAAACTTCCTGACTGTTAGAGCAGTACGACAATGGAACCAATTACCTAGGGAGGTTGTGGGCTCTCCCACACTAGAGGCATTCAAGAGGCAGCTGGACAGCCATCTGTCAGGTATGCTTTAAGGTGGATTCCTGCAATGAGCAGGGGGTTGGACTCGATGGCCTTGTAGGCCCCTTCCAACTCTACTATTCTATGATTCTATGGGCATGTCTACACCAGCCCTATATCCCGGGATCATTCCTGTGCATCAAAATGCAACACAGGGGATCCCGGGAGCAGGCAGGGACGATCCCTCAATTTTCCTGGGATAACCCTTAGGTGTAGAAAGGGCCTATGATTCTATGATCCACCATAAAAACCTAACTTCAGAATGCATCTCAACATCCTTCAGAATCCATCTCAACATCCTTCTCTTTAGTGGCAACATTCTCTGGAAAAGCCCCCCTTGTGCAATTCGGGAAGCAGAAAATGTACCCTCTTTTAAAAGCCTCCCAAAAACACATGTTTTCACACAGGCTTTCCCTGCTGCTGCATTTATTCTGGTTTTTAAACTTTTGAAGCTTTATTGTGGCTCAGTTCAGACAACACGTTTCTCAATGGCGGTTTTAGTACCCCGCGGTAGAGTTTTTACAGCACCGTTGCAAAATGTGTTGTCTGGTGGGAAAACTCCAGCCCCACGGTGGAAGTTTTTTTTGGAAAGCACTCCACACTGAATATCCATGCTGTGCAGAGGAGAGTTCCTGCACAACCATTGTGTTGTGTGTTGTGTAGAGGGCTCCATGGAGTTTTCCACTGCGTTGAGTTGACTTTTCCCACTGGGTACAGAGTTCCCTGACAAGAGTGGCAAAAGGAGCAAGTGTTGCTCTAGGATAGCTGCTGGGATTGGGTTTTTTTTTGCAGCAATGGCTGATGGGATCAGAGGAGGAGAGAGGGTGGAAGAACTATCAATCAAACATTGCAATGGATTTTACTCAACCATGGCTTAGCATGTTGTCTGAAAATACCCATTACGTTTTATTTCATGGTTTTAATTGTGAACCACCCAGAGAGCCTCTGCTACTGGGCAGTATAAAAACATAATAAAAATATAGTAAAAATAAATAAATAAATATTCCCCACTACACAGCATCAACTTCTTTGGAGTGTACAGGGGTACAGCTTAAGAAAGTCAGCACCTATGGCTACCATTTCAGAAGCAGAGAGAACAAAGAGATGAGAAACTTGCGAAGATAGTGAATGCAGAAAAGTGAAATTAAATCCAAAGCTACCAGAGGACTACCCTGGAGACAACCTTCAGCCGCTGTCACATAGCAGTGTGTCTGACACATTTGAAGCAGTGGTACCCTGTACAAGTGTCGTGGCATCACAGCAAAATCAGTGTGACATCACATTTAATAACCTCTGCTAGTATAAATGTTCTTGTATTACACCAATTCTAAGCACTTCTGTGCTGGTGCAGTCATTCTTATGATCAGTCTATTGGTCTATTTATGTAAGAGTGAACTGTCTGGTAGCTTTCTCTGTATCTGTGCAGTGCTCCAGTTAAGATAAACAGGTGCTCAATGTTTCCTTATAACTGTTTATACTGCCCTCTTAAAAAGGAAACTTTCTTCATGCACATCTTAAATGGCAGAGAGTGTAAGCGGAGAGGAACTTTATGAGGCCGCAGCTGTAGTACTTTATGATTCCATTTAATCTTTTTCTATCCATTTTTACCAAGATGCAAATATTTTGTCTAGCTATTCGTTTTTATCAGTAAGGGCCATCTTCCAAATCAAAACAAAACAAAGTAACAAGAATTAAAGGACTGTATTGATATTTCCATGAAATATAGTAACTGCCAAGCATTTTACTATGCTAAAAATTTATTGTGGAATTAAGTGATTATTTATTTGCTCTGGAGAGTGTCTAGATCAGCCTTTCTCAACCTGGGGCGCTCCAGATGTGTTGGACTACAACTCCCAGAATGCCCCAGCCAGCTGGCTGGGGCATTCTGGGAGATGCAGTCCAACACATCTGGAGTGCCCCAGGTTGAGAAAGGCTGGTCTAGATGCTTCAGTCTTTGTTGGGATGCCATATGCTCTACGCAACTGTAATGAAAGCATAACCTTGGGTCACATAATTGCAATATCAAGGCCATACTGCCCAAAAATACCTTTCTAAAATGCCGCCGGATAACAATGCTAGAAGTCCAGTGGCTACAATACTGTCTCTTGTTCTGATAAAAAGTATAAAATACGAAGAGAGATCTCAGCAGCAAAAGGGCTGTGATTCCCCATCCTAATTCTGAAGCGATACAATCCTTTAAGGGCTGCACCACTTTTTCCGTAGATATAAAAAAGGCCTTAGTCAACTACTCTCCCTTGCCTATAAACATCCAAGTTAGGAAACACACAACATTCATCAACACTGCTAATCCTACCTCCATCTCTTTTTGTCACCAGCCTTCTCATACCATGTAGGAGTGCAAGGTTTTCCTCCCACAGACTTACATTTGCATTTGAATTGCTTCTTTAAAATGCAGGAAACACTTAGGACAAAAGAAAATGTTTGTACAGAAAGCAAAATTAAAATGGAATATTCATACTGATAACTAAGTTGGGCAGGAAAAGATAGCGTAATACAATAAGCTAATATTAAATTTGCAACCAGGCCTCACTTCTTCCTCCATGGCACCAACCATCCCTAGCATGGCAAGAAGCTAAGAATCCTTATAAACTGCATGCAAAGAAAAAATGCCCATACTTAATCCTGTGATAGCAAAGTGTCATTGGGTTCTACCCAGACTTATTTACGCTTAGAGTAGACCAACTGAAATCAATGGGACTTAAGTTAATTATGACTAACTTATCCCATTGATTTCAAAGTGTCTACTTTAAACATAACTACGGATCCACCCCAATATATCATTTATTTTATTATTTGTATTCATTTTGCTTCTAGTTCATTCTATTTATTTCATTACGGGGTGGGGTTGTTGTTGTTGTTGTTGTTGGTCTTTTCCTTTATTTGTGTTTGGGTTCCTAATATATATTTTATAGCCCAATATACTTTAGCATTTAAATATTGTAAGCTGGGGGGGGGGGTCTAAACTACCTCTCAAGGATGCCCCCAACCATGTGAATCTCTGGTTGTGAAAACAGATTGTTAGAATGGGTCGAACCAGTTGGACAAGTTTAGCTTGGCTGATTCTCTACTGTTACGAGATTAGCTGAGTGGTGGGTGACCTCAGGTAAACTATTTTGGAAGAGGTCTTATCCCCCCCTCTCTCTGCATTAGTTCAGAAGTCTGTGAGAACAGTAGAAGCAACCTAAGTCTGTAGTTTAGCAAGTCTGTGCTGGAATTGGACCAGAAAAGGAAGCAGAGAACACAACTTTGGTCTCTGCAGGAAATCCTATCACACTATGGGCTGCCCTAGACATCTAATAGGCAACAGGAAACATTTGGAGTGTTGATGCTGCAAACCCTCACTTTACACTCAAGGCTGTATATATGTATAAATAAACCTTACATCACAGAAACACCATAAGTATCCAATGACTGCCTCCTAAGGAAAGTGAGTCCTTGGTAAGCTCTAGAAACTTCTCACCCCGTGGAAGTGAGGTGCAGAAAGTTAACAACATAATACAGTCACATGGAACACTGCATGCTTTTCTATAAGCAGGTAAGAGGAACACACGCAAGAAGTTGTCTAATTAATTTAATTGCTACTACCAAATTACAACCCAAGCAACATGATCTTACCCTGCCTCTTAGAAGCCTCAATCTTTGGTGCAAGCCGCAATCCAAGGGCAGGGTGGGAAGCCACCAAAATGCAAACACTTTGATGTAAGAAAACATAATTAAGTTGATATACCTTCACTCACTCCTAGGGCTTGTGAGGAAGAAGATGGCCTCAGCATGGGTTACCAACCTTGGATCCCCAGATGGTGCTGGACTATAACTCCCAACACCCCGAGTCAGCATGCCCAACGGTCAGGGATGATATATACACTATAGAACAATAACATCTACGGAAACAAGACTGGGAACCCCACTCAGAGTTCATGATATTTAAAGGGCTTTCTAAACTGAAACCAGCGCCTCGAATTCTGCCCAAAATGTTCTAGGAAACCAGTGCCAAATCCACAGTCCTAATCCCCATCATTGCATTCTTCACTAGTTTCATACTACAAGAAAGTCTCCGAAGGCAACTCCATGCAGATACAAGGCAGTAATCAGGCACAAGGTTATGAATGTCAGCTGCTCATTCAAAATGTGAGAAATATGTAGCAGCAGACACCCGGCAAAGAATATGAAGAATGCTTCTACTTGCTGCAGCTACCTGACATTTCAGGTCCAATCCAAGAACAACCAAGGCTGCAAAAATAAGTGATCTCAGGAAGCTGCCTCTGTGTACCCAAAGAATTCAGATACAGCTACATTCACTTCCCCTCAGTGATATATAATAACACTAGCCACACAGTTAGTAACGCTATTGGTCCTTCCCCATAATTACAAGTTTCATTTGCCGAATCAATTTTGTTTAAAGTATTTTCTTTATAGCCATCCTTAATGAAACATCAGTGAACTGTAGAGGTATTAGCATGACAGGTTTAGATGTGAGGAATCCAGATTTATTTATTGCATTTATTATTTATTGCATTTATATCCTGCTTTTTTTCCTCCTTAAGGAACCCAAGGTGGCATACATAATCTTCCTCCTCTCCATTTTATCCTCACAACAACAACCCTGTTAGGTAAGTTGGGCTGAGAGTATGTGACTGGCCCAAAGTCACCCAGTGGGTTTCCATGGCTAAGTGGGGACTAGAACCCAGATCTCCCAACTCCCAGTTCAACACTTTAGCCACTATGCCACATTGGCTCTCCCAGTCTGCTTTAAGTTTATCATGGCCTTGGACAACTACATAGCCTAGCCTAAACTATATCACAGGTTAACAGGACATGTACGACAACCTGAAGGAGTGACAAACAACACATATGAACAATAAACAAAGACCAAATACTCATATGAATCTATTACCAACATTTTGAGGGCTGTGCTTTCTTAGTGCACGTATGCTCTATAAACAGTATGGTTATCTGCTGCTATCAAAAGGCAATGCAAACATATGCAATAAATTAAAGTACACAACCTAGGCACACTTTATTTTAACAAGATTCCATAGTAACTCACAAGATGCATACCATCCCCCCTTTCTCTCAGATTATCAGGGTTGTTAAATTTACATATAAATATGTTATAGGTGCAAGTAAGTGCACTAAGGAAATATGATTAATGTTCTTCTGCTAACAGCTGAACAATTCAAATCCCCATGACTAGATAGGTATTTTATTTGCTGGTTCAAACAACAGCAAACAATGGATTTTAATTAAATCTTTCCAAGACTGAAACTACTCTGTACTCATAATTGTCTGCCAAAAGTATATTTATGGAAATGAATTGCTGTATCATCTCAGTGATCTTAAAATAAAAAGTCATGTCTGATAACTTGTGCAGTTATTACTCAAAACAATCTGTATAGCCATTATAAATTTCTATCAATAATAAAAAGAACTTTAAGGATCAAACAAAAAAATTGAGGATGTTTAAGTTGCATGTTTAAGCATGCATGTTTCAAAACATGAATTCAACTCTGAAGATGCGGCTAAACTGGAGATGCGGCTAAACTGCCTATTCTGGACAGAAATCCTTGCCAGGATCTAGAATATTCAGATCGATAGTCCTAACCACATTTACTCTGAAAATCGCACTGATTTCGTTGGGAATTATGCTTAGAACTGGAGCCTTAGGGTAATGTAGTCTGTCCAGCAGCAGAATAGAAATCGCTGGTGGAACAGATCCCCCCTGCAAAGGGTTGTGAGAACATTCAGAACAGATATGGTGTGTGTGTGTGTGTGTGTGTGTGTGTGTGTGTGTGTGTGTGCATGTCAGGGGGGTTGTGCGAGGAAGATGCAGGGGATACGAGAGCAAGGGGACATCCCAATACACACGTGGATGTCTGCATGCATACTGTTGGATGTAGCCCTTAGGATATAGATTTAATTTAAATCCCACTGTATTCTGGGGTGTCAAATCAGGTCCATTCACCTTTAGGCTGCAATCCTATATTCACCTATCTAGGAGGAGTAAACCCCACTGAACTCAATGGAACTTACTTCTGAGTAGACATGTATGATTGTACTGTTAACCTATCTGAACAATACGCAGAACTCCAAAGTCAGAGTTTCTTTGGCCCTAACATATATAAACAACCATCATGAAAAGCATCCTTTAGAATAGATCAGCCCATATAAATCGTGAATGGAATTTATTTTGCATAATTTCAAATATTGATTCAGTAAGTGTGGTTTCTATCAAGCAAATCAGAAACTGGATGGTCTTTAATGGCTAAGATCAGGCAGATTTGGATCATTTAAAATTTTATATTATATATTTTGGTATACTATTTTAGTATATTTCGCTTTTTCTTGCACCACTCTGAAATAACCAATGGAATTGGATTTAATGCAAATGATGTAATTTGATTTGGTTTGCTCTTCAATAACAGATATGCAGCCCAGTCCAATGCACGTTTACTCAGAACTAATTCACACTGAGTTCAATGGGAACTTACTCCCTCATAAGTGTACATAAGTTTCGGTTGTATATAGGTTATTAAATAGCAACTCAAATCATCACTTGAAATGTGTTCTTAAAGTTTCTATAATGCTCTTATATTTTCAATGATGTGCCCTTGAGATGTGCTCTTATAGTTTCTATAATCAGCAAACCTACTCAATCAGCATCCCAGCCAAAGACTGCAAAGTAGGAGTGCAATCCAAAACACTTTTACTTGGGAGTACATTTCACTGTACTAAGTGGGACTTACTTCTGAGTAAACATGCATAGTATTGGTTTGAAAGTTTTTTCCGCCTATTTATACCAATGCCACATTTCTGATATTGTTGGGGTATTTTGTTACCTATGTATAAACAATGTTGTTTCACTGAGTTATGTTGCCTTATAATAGAAGGCCGTGCTCATACTGAGAATGCCTATTAGTATGACAACATGTTTCCGTAAATAAAGACCTGACTGAAATATGATGTTGCACATCTAGGCTTCAATCCTGCCCTCAATTACGAGCATGCAATTCTCAGAAAAATCAACCTGATAGGTACAAATATATCTGAGTGTAAAAGTGCACCACTTGATTAGCAATATTTTAGCAAAAGACAGGTCATTCTACTAGGCAGGTTTTAAGCAGGTTAAACAGCTGTTTAAAAATCAAGAAATGAACAAGAGTTTTTACTCTACCCCATTCTCCAACATGCTGAATTTGTAAGTTTACTTTTAAGTATATTCTCACTGTGCAAAGGTTAATTTAAATTATTCCATCAGAAATACTCTGATAGCAAAGCATGAAACAGTCTGCTGATTTCTGTTAATAGTGGGACTGGCCATATTAAATGCTCGGACACAGGAAGGAAAGGACTATGAAGGAAAGAAAGAGCTTGTGTTTAATCACCAACGGAAACTTTAGCTCAGTAATTTTTCAGATAAAAAGAACTAGTTAAGTGCATGCTTACCTCTTTCTCTATTTTAAGCAGCTTCTTCACGGCCACCTCCTTGTCCTGAGATATCCATCGGGCTCGGTATACACTCCCAAAACTCCCTCCGCCGCAGTTTTCAAAGAACTGCAAGTCATCAAATTTAATTTGCACAAATGAAGCACCGAGAGACAACATCTCATAATGACAAAATATACCACGAAAAAAATCTGTAAGAGAAAGGGGAGAAAAACTAATTATACTTCTGTTGCTACAGTTCATTGTATTCTTACGTTTCCCCTTATACGATCATGCAAACAAGATTCTATCAGTATAAAAAGCCTCAGTCACTCACACTATCTATATATGCTATCCAGACTGTTGGAGCTACTATTTGAAGAGAAAGAGCTAGAAAATCCACCACATTCTCCCCTATTTTCAGATGCTGGAGCACCTCTTTTGTGTTGTGTGTGTGTGTATGTGTGTGTGTGTGTGTGTGTGTGTGTGTGCATGCGCACACAGAGAGACCGGTTCCCTTGTAGTGATATACTCTGTCAAAAGGGAATTGCAATTGCAACTGTCAGCTTGCCTGAGAGTTCTGGAATGTGGGGCATGCCATGTATCCATGCCGTGATCACTTTGAGAAATATACATAACCTAAGCCCCTGAACGTTCTGGCACAGCAACTACTTTAGACCTCTCCGGACCAAGCAGTCTGTCTACAAATGTTCACTAAGGTAGAAACACTGCGAGAAAACTTGGCCCAAACACAAGTCTGTTCCAGAAGTGGCTTCAACAGCAAGTGCAGAATAATTTATCTTGATTGCAATACACAAACTCCCCTTGTGTGTGCCCATGAAGGTTTCTTTTTCTTTTGCAGTCATAAGAGGTCATATCATATTTCTTCCCAGTGGAACAAAACATTCTTCTCTTAAGTCACAGGGCCTCTTCTTAAGAACGATAATGAAGCCTGAGGCTGGATCACTTGATAAGTCTGACCATCTGATCAAAACATGATCAAACTGAAAAGTCCTACCTAGGGTCTCCAACGTGGTGCCCCAAACTCTTCTCCTGGTTCCAGCCAGGCTCCCGGCCCCTCCTGATTTTTATTTTATTTCTTGATCTTTTTTCATTAATATTTTTAAACTTGGTGGCAGGCATGTTGCGAAGTGAAGCACTGCCTCCCAGGGTTCAAAAGAGTGGATTAAGGCACAATCCTATGCATAGTTAGACGGAAAAAAGTCCTACAGCTCCAAGCATTCCCCAACCAGCCCTATTTAGTTACCACCATGGTAACTATTTTATTAATGGGCAAGCCCTCCCTGACAGCGATTTTGTAAGAGAACTCACAACACTTCCTGGAAATTCCAAACATGCCCACTGACCTAAAATGGTTGAGGGACTCCTGTCGCATATCATGTTCAGGTTGAAAACAAAGACCTAATGATGTCTTTCAGCAGCAATTTGGGGGTTAATCCTCAAATTGTGGGGACAAGAACAATGGGTTAACTTGAGGTTGTATAGCCTACAAACAACCCCAAGTGCTCAGGTTCGGATATCACAGAAACAACGTAAGCTGGTTTTGAAAACCAGAAGCAGCTTGTGTGTAACATACATCCCTGCAATTGCCACCCAAAGCTGCTGTTACGTCCAAACAGTTTTAAAAGTACGTTTTTAGGGACATGTCAGTGTAACTGAAAAACCTGACATTGACTAAAATAATAATAAAGAAAGAAACAGTTTGAAGAAATAATTGTCTGCCACAACCAGAGGCAAAGAGACCGAAATCTATTATATTGCAAAGCAATATACACACACCCTTCTCTAGATCCAACCCATACGTATTATATTTTTAATTGAGAGTGTTGTCCTCTAAGGTGGGAAAGCTAAGACTGAAAAACAACTGAATCTAGGTTTAATATTCCATTGAATTTCTGCTAATGACCAACAAACATTCTGTAACGTAGACCAGTAATGATATTTCCCCCATTACATTATAGACTGTGCCCAAACTTGGCAGGAGGAGGCGGTGGCAACACAAACACAGGTGTTGACAGGGGGATTGTGGATGCCCCGAAAAGAGGGTGCTGCTTATTTCTCCATGAGGGATTCCTGGACTGTGACCAAACATCATACAGGACTCACCCATGCCATGCTAGACAGCTAAGGAAGTTAAGGAAAGTAAACAGAAATATGAAAACATGAATGGGGCATTTGGGGACGCTTCTAGGTTTTGGGTGGCGTGAGCAGGTGCTGCTAGATCCATAGTCATAGCCAAGGGGATCAGTTCTATGTTTTCTTAGTTTTGAGTCAGTTTCGTATGCAGACATGTTTTGCATATGGGTGACCAACTGAACTCCCCCCTAATGTGAAGCTTGACAACAGCAGTGGGCAAGCAGTGTAGACCAAGCCGCAGAACGGTGAGGGTGTTTGACAGCTGAGGAGCATTCCATGGGCAAAGTAAGGTTGTGCTTGGGTTAAGCATGCAATCTGCTGCTAGTCAGATCTTGGAATCGAATCATGCCAGCTGGACTAGAGTGGCAACTGCCACCTTGACCAATCTTGCCTGGCGACTCAGTGGCTGACTAAATAACCAATAGTGTCCAACAAAATAGCCAAAAAGTGCCCGCAACACAATAACCAACGGTGGCTCATACAGGCAGCTCTGTACAGCATTGGTTATTTGCGTTGTTTTTTTCAGCCAAATAACCAACCACTGGTTAAAAAGCTACCGCCACACAACATGATATCCAATCATGGGTTAAATAACCAACATGATTACACATTAATTATCATGTTGTCTGAACCCAGTCAACAAATATGAATGAGACAACACAAAATTAAAAAAAATTACAATGAGACAAGCCAAATAACCAACTATGGTTTAAAAAACTCCTGCCAGATGACACAATAACCAACGGTGGGTTATATAATCAATGGCGGTTTAAATAGTCAATGGTGGATCCAACCCCAACCACTGCAGTAAGCATAGATATTGCAGTCCATGAGTCAGATCAAAAGGACAAATAAAGAAAGGAGTGTGATCAGCATATTGATTTCATACAAACCCCATAATTATACTAGACATACAGATGGGAAAGAAGTAAGAATAAAATGGAACTCCATGAGATCCAGCCAGAAAATAATGCAATGACTAAAAAGGAATCCCAGAAATATACCAAGCTCTTCAGTCACAACACTACCACCTCATAATGAACAGTATAAAAAGGCCCAGAGAGCTTCAGCTATGGGGAAGTATAGAAATGCAATAAATAAATGTTGCAGGATGAACTGAGTATGGTTTCCCATTAACCTACAGGCCAAGCCATAAGCACTGTGTCAGCTCCTGTTATAGCTATACAGAGTGCCCCTTCTGACATTACATTTATGGCATGGAAGCCACTATATCAGAGACCCTTTTAAATTGTTAAGATAATATCAAAAAAAAGCCCTGGGTATGAACAAGGAGTCCATAATGTGACCCGCCCCCATGCCTGTATTGCCTCAGTTTGGAAACAGGTCAAACAATGGATTCCTCCCAAGTGACCTGGGTCTTCTGGCACTGGCCTGGTTCACAGGACATGACAACCCATCATGGGTTAATAAATCCTCGAGGAACTGATTCTACCATCAGTCAAGTTACCCATTCATAATGGGTGGGGGCATTATGAATATGCAACCCCTATCGGGTTTGTTGTAGTGTTATACAAGGGTTGTTTTACCCCCAAATAATTCCCGCTGGCCAGGTTCGCATGATGTGACAACCCCCGAGAAGCCCCAGTCAGCAGTTGCATATTCATAATACCAGCCAGCATGCACTGCAGCTCCTCAAGGAATAATTAGCCCACAAAGGGCTGTCATTTCTTGCAAACCAGTCCAACCTTCTAGGGGTAGAAAGGTACATGAAATATATTGAATGTGCAAGAAACATATTGAACATATTATATGTATGTGAAGCATTATATAAATACATTAATATTAATTAATAAAAATAATACTGGTTTTTTATTATTATTATTTGTGGTATTTTAAAGAGTAGATTGCAACAGCCTACTGCCTGTTTCGATTGCCTTAGGTAACCTATGCCTTCAAATCTGATCCCACTCAAAAATTGGATTCACAATCATTTTATTTGCAGGAACAGCACATTGAGCCTGCATATTATTATAGTTTTCTACTTTTCTGTCTCCAATCCAATGAGTAAAAACAGAAATTTAGGTTATCCAGGGTAAGTATTGGCTTTGGTGGTAGTTGGGTATTTATGGAGTTCTGCTCCCAACTCCTCCAGTTTTCATTACAATTGTCCATTAGCTGGTCGCTTAAACTTTTTATTCCATTTGTTTCTGCAGTTTGCAGGAGCTGTAGTCCTCTTTCTGTTTTGATTGCTGCTGACTCTGTGACAAAACAGATTCATATATAGCATTCTGAGCCACTCACTTCTGTTGGATTAGCTCCGAAGAAGGCAATCCTCACAAGCAAAAAATTGGCAACTAGATTTTATTCCTGGCAACAGCCTGCAAGAAAAGGAATGTCTTTGACTGGGGTCACACTAGATACTGTACAACACAACAGAGTTGCTGATACTCCATGAATTTTCTCCATCTGGTCCCTGCCATGACTAACATAACATCATCATACAGTACATCTCCCCACTGTCATGGGTAAGGATTTCATACTCCGTCACAGTATAATGCTTCTGTTATAGTACAGCGGCAGCGCTATGACCAACGATAAAAACCCACAGGGACGGAGAGAGACAATTTAGGTTATAATGGCCAATGATGAAAACCCACAGGGGGGCGGGGAGAGGAGACTCAGACAAGAAAAGGAAATGAACTGTTGCAATACCTATGATGAAAGTTAAACTGGCTTATGTCCCAACAAATTATAGTAACACTCAAAACTGTTGATGGTGGTATATTCCACAACCTTCACAAAAAGGTAACTTGACTGATGGTAGGTTCAGCATCAAGACTGGTCTAGATGTTATCACTTGGACTACTAGACTAACTGCTCCCAACCAAAAGCACACTTGGAATTATGTCTGGCTGAAATCAAGGAAAGCTGTTTCAAAGAACATGTGTTTATGATCAGATCAAGAACTTTCCTCCTCCTGTTCCATTCTAAAGCAAGTATTTCCCTCATCCATTCTCAAGACCTAAAGACTTGGATCTTAAATATCTCTAGACATAAGCTGCACCTTCTTGTGAAAATATTCATGTAGGAACAAGGAAAGCAATATCCTGAACCTCCTCAAGTCCCATGGCCCTACCATTTGCAGAAACACAATTGAGAACACCTAGCCACTATTGTACATGAGCCATGGGGAAGGTTATGGTGATTGGCTTTGTTGCGTACAGCAGATTAGTAACACATGATGTGCATTTGAAGGAATAGTTCCATCATTATCCATCATATAGAGACATTTCTAAAGTAACTATCACCTCATGAAGAGAAAATGCTTTGTTTTCATAAGGTGACGGTTACTTTAGAAATGTCTCTATAGGACGGATTGAACTTCAATTTTGATCTAAACAAGTTAATGTGCCCCAAGAGTCACCCACACACACACAAAACCCAACCTAAGAAGAGAACTTATATTCTGTAGATTTGCTGAGTAAAAGGGGAGTTGTTCACTTACTGGCAATTATTTTTATAGCTTAGAAAGTGTTGTCTTTCACACCAAAGAAAAAAGAATCTGAAACCTTTTGTTGCATTTTGTATTTCAATCTTAATGCCCAGCAGCCTATTGTGGTACGTGCTTTATATATCCAACTCTTCAACAACAGCACGCTCAGTTCAATATTGTTAAACAGATGCTGCCCGGTGGGTTCCTGTTACTTGACAGCTTGCCTTTACGCCCATCTTTAACTATAGGCCTCGCTTGTTCCCAAATGAGAATAACCCAGCATAGGAAAGAAGGCCATGTGCAGCCTTGTGCACATTATAGCACAGTGTGCTAAAGAAGCCCACAGGGTTCCTTCCTTTCCCTCCCTGTGGAAAAGTTGGAGTTTGGCTCCTAGCTCCCTTGAAGACAGGGAACGTAAAAAAAAATATGAAGAAAAAGATTGGTTTTGTAGATAGCTGCTCATTTGGTTGCCTTTGTAGAGTCAGTAAAATTATCCTCTGATAACTAAGCAGTGAAGGTTTATAAGAAGTGTGCTCCTTTTTCCTTTTAGGGCACAAAAGGCTAACACAGGCATGGTGGACAAAGAAACATTAATATTTCTTATTGGTGAGTTAATTTTGCGGACTTATTTGCAAAGCTGAGCTTGAATGCTGAAGGTTTATGCCCATTCTCTTCCCACCCATCCCTCTTCCAATAAAATCCATTGTTCGAAGGCAGGCATGAATCTAAGAATCCCACATACTCTGGCCCTTACTCTTAGCTTGCGAGCTGCATATTTATTTATTTATTTGTTTTAATTTATTTATTTACATTTATATCCTGCCTTTTTTCCTCCAAGGAACCCAAAGCAGCGTACATAATTCTCCTCCTCTTCATTTTATCCTCACAACAACCCTGTGAGGTAGGCTGGACTGGCCAAAGTCACCCAGTGAGCTTCCATGGCTGAGTGGGGACTAGAACCCAGATCTCCCGACACCCAGTCCAACTCTCTAGCCACTACACCACACTCCCATACAGGATGGAGTGCCTCTTCCTCAGCTTGATTAAAGAGCCATAGCTTCAAACACTACGCTTGTTCTACTGGAACAGTTATTCCAGAGAAATGAGGCTTTCTTCTGAGACACTGTGCTTATAGTATTCAATTCCCAGTAGTGTAAAGCCCATGTCATCATGGGTGCTAGTAGTCTTGCTCCTTTCCCATTTTCTAGCCCTTCAGTCATCTCATCACAGAGGGGCTCATGAATAATGCAAATATAGTTCATGCATAGTGAATTTCCCCTCTGAAATTTGCATGAGGCATGCCCCCTCCCCCTCTCTTTCACACCCTGATTGGTCGCCTCTGTCCCTTCCCCCTTCCTGCTGGAGGCAACAGTCTAACCATGCAGCTGCTCACGAGGCCACTTCAGGCCACACAGATTGGCCAAGCAGGGCTGTCTGTCATCCTTCTGGTGGAGGGGCGGGCATGCTTGTTTGGCACAGAGGAAATGGTTATTAAAGCTTGAGCTTTGAACTTTTTTGAACTTTCCAAATTTTCTGCACATCTGCACTGCTCAAGCTTCAGTTTAAAGCAAAAATTAGTAAAATTGTTCTGGTAGATCTCAAGTAATAAGGCTTACGCTACGGTATTCTTATATGAGATAATGGGCTACCAGACCCTGTCACTCAGGAAGAAGATTATAATATTCCAACAAGCATTTAGAGAAAGCTGAACATCTATATTGCTGTCTTTTAAGCTGGCTTTAAGACTGGTGTTTTAAATAGTTTAGCTATTGTTCCGATACTGAACATTTTGCAATGCAAGGGTGAGGGGAGTTATGTATATCAATCAAAAGTAAGTTGACACCTATTGCATGGTAATTATGTTCCCATTTCAGCTCAAACTCAGTTTAATGTGTGCAACCCTCCCCTCAACTGTCCCTCGCCCAGCCCAGCATTGAAACATGCTGGAATTATAATTGTTAAAAATAGATAATGACATAAAATATTGTATTTTCAATTGCATTTTCTTTTTCACATGAAGATGAAGAAAACTGCGTTTACAACACTTCCCCGTCACAGTAAGTCATACACACTGTGTGGTACAATCGTAAGCATGTTTACTCAGAAAAAAATTCATTTGTACTTACTCTGTAGAAAATATGTTTAGTATTGCAGTCTTAATTTACCATTATAAAATGATGTTAATTTAACATAAGGGACATGATATTAAAACATCCAGAACATAAAATGAGCATATTGCATGAAATGAGCATATCCCAAGATAGCAATACGTTTCTACAAACTGTACAAATCATGTATCTTAACAGATTACTAAATTCATAGCATTACAAGCACGCACAACTGACCTATCATCATCATATAACATATCTGGAACTTTTAGTCACCAAATTTCCAAGGAATCCATGAAACAACATGATTCTCCACTAATCTCCTCTTTTCAGGTTAGATATTAAAAGAAATAAAAATAAAAACAAGACACAAAGTAGCTTTCAGTGTTTCCTTTGGAAAGGCAACGTGCCAATGTATTGCCAATAAAGCAGTACTACATTTGTGCTAGCTTAAAGCATGGTGCATAATGTGCCAAGTTTCCTTATTTGGGGGAAAAAAACAGCTCCGTGGCTTTCCAGAGCTTTGACAATCCATTTTTAGATTCATAATTTCATGTCCCAATAGTGCACTCAGCTCTTGGGTATTTCAAATGCAGTCCCTTTAAAGCATCCCAAAACAAAATAAACTGGCCTTGAGCTATAGAGGGGAAAGAAATCCATATAATACAATGCTGCTTTATCCTCTAACATTCTTTTTAAGAAAACCTGATGGATAAATCACAAACAAAGCTTTGATTTGTTTAGGACAAAACAGAGTGTGTGGGAATTTATTAGGTTGCTTATTAAGATCTTTTCCCCCTCCAGGCAGAGATCCTGGCGCCTTCAGCTGCTACCTAACAGCAGAAATAGTCAGATGAAGCTATCCCCATTACTAACTTCTCTATGCCAGAAAGTTTTACTGACTAGTTTTCTTATCAAGCAGCAGTTAAAGGAACAAGAGCTTTGTTAGAAAGGCAAGTTGACAACCGTTTCAAAACTAGCCCTTAAGATCAACAAAATGTCTTACAAACTTCATCTCTGACTTTCCAAAAGGCCTCTTACCCCCCCCAAAAAATGGAATGAAGCTGATCAGCTATAAATTTAAAGAAGCTACGCTTACTTCTATATATGGAATCATAGGCCTTAGCTAGACCTAAGGTTTATCCTGGGATCATCCCTGCCTGCTCCTGGGATATCCTGTGTGTCATTTACATGAACAGGGATGACCCCGGGACAATCCCGGGATAAACCTTAGGTCTAGCTAAGGCCATAGGCCATTTCTACATCTGCCTTTTTTCCTGGGATCATCCCGGGATCATCACTGTGCATCCAAATGACACACAGGGGATCCCGGAAGCAGACAAGGACAATGCCTCCATTTTCCTGGGATAATCCTTAGGTGTAGAAAGGGCCATAATTAAACATGTTTTCTCTTCTGTTTAAAAATTGTTTGTTTGGGTTTTTTTACTTTTTTCTTACTTTGATTTCTAGCTTGTTTTTTTAAAAAAACATTCATGTTTTACACAGCAGGGGTGTGCTGGTGGCAAGAATTGGTATGATGGTTAAGGGAATGTGCACATTCCACAGGTTTAAGATATCAACAGATTGAGACCTCCTAACTCTTCCTCCTTAACAGTTTTTTTTTTTTTTGTGGAAACAAGAAAAAGACAGAGGAAACAGTGGATTAGAGGTGAAGACATGGAGAACACACACCATAAAATTCTGTGAACCAGTCATGATGATTGCATGATAAAAGCCTTGAACAGAAGAAACCCCATGTCCCTTATCTGTAATATGTATGTCCTCTATGTGCACATCAATGCCAGAGACTGAATGGGAAGCCCGTATGTGCCTCCCATGTCCCCATCTTGCCCCCTTCTTTGGCACAATGCAAGCTATGGGGCACCTTGTCTCAAAGTGTGTGTGGGGTGTGTGTGAATGGGAGATATATGTACAACTTTTCATTCACCCTAGAGACCTAGCACTACCAGTGCATGACAAGGCAGCAAGGGGTAGTAAACAAAAGCTGGAGTGGTGTAATAGTTATAATTGCCAAGAGGAATCTCCCACCTGTGGGTTGAATACAGCCTGCCAGCCTCTCCAGCCTCTAGGGATGGTGAGAATTTTGTTTCAGTTCAGGTCTGATAGTCACAAAGCTCTGCATATTTAGGACAAAATTAACATGAGATTTTTAAAAAAGTTGCTCTTCTAAGGCTGGGTTTGAAACCCTGTGATTAATTAAGGTTGCGACCTCTTTTTTTCTGATAGGCTCCTCATCTTTAACAGCTATATGCAAGGCAAGAATATTGTGATCCTCTCCATGCTGGGAATAGCTGTACCTACTGAATTTTGGCTTTTGCAGATGTGTGAAAAATTAATTTCAGTTCGTTTTTCATAAGGATTTACCAAAATTCACAAAGTTCTTCATATCTGGGAGAAAAAGAACATGAGGCTTTTAAAAAATCTGAAAGGGAAGAGACAAAACTGGCAGGTTCACCCATCTCTACCTCTCTCCAGGCCCCCTTTTCCCACAGTGTTTCCATGCTGTGCCTCTTTGACACTCTGCAACATGGAAAGGCAGTGAAATACCCATGAAATAAAGAGTCCTCTCTCCCCCCATGGGCAGTTTGCTGCCTTTCCATGTGGTGATGTATGCGTATGTGGCAATCAGGGGTACGAATGTGTGGTTGAGTGGAGTGTATGTGCATGTGTGAACACAGTAAATGGGTGTGTTTGTGTGAATGGGTGCATGTGGTCAGGCAAGCATGCTGAGGGCTGCATGCCAGCAGTGGGGATGTCCCTGCTCACTCTGGGCTATGGCATCCCTCAGTGTGCTTTCCAATGCAACCCTCAGGATGAAAGCGGCTCCTTACTGGGGTTACAGTGTCTGACTAGGAGAAAGGAGACTCGATTCAAATTTCCACTTAACCATAAAACTCATGGAGTGACTGTCACAGTCTCTCAGCCTAACCTACCTCACAGGGTTACTGCTAGGATAAAATTGGGAGGGAATCATTTATGGTGCCTTGAGTTTCTTGGAGGAAAGGTAAGATATAAATGTACTAAATAAACAAATAATTAGGACTAAGCTTAGTGAAGTTTTCACATGCTGCCTTTATACCTGCAGTAGGCTTGAGTACATCCTGAACATTATTACTATTTAAGTTTTTAATTAAAAAAAATGTTATAAGCTTAGGCTTTTGTGACAACTGGCAGTTCTGTTCTACAGCTCAGGTGTGACAGAATGGAGAGAAAGCCAAGCAGACAAATATTCATGTTTTTATTTTCCATACAAGTGTGTGGAAAATACAATTGTAAGGAAGATGCTAGATCGCTCTAGTTATAACTTTATAGTAGTTTTTCTATGAGCCACAGATCAAATATTTCAAGGTAACCGTTACACAGCTAAATCTGTTAAAACAAATACGTTCAATATGTTCGTGTCTCAAAATTTGCAGATGAAGCCTAAAAAGATGTGATTTTTTGATGCCTCTATTTATTTCAGCTGTCCAATTTTTGGCTTAAAACAAGGATGAGAAGCATCCTTATTCTCAGGGAATACTAATGTCTTGACTCATAGATCAGAAGCAGGTCTAGGTTCAGCACACAGCATCCTTAGGCAGCTGCCAGAACTTCACCACATTGGTATGTCCACTGGCATTGATGCCTGGCCTGGGTCTCCGGGTGTAGTAGTGGCAGCAACAAGCAGTCATTTTCGTTTCCCCCAATTCCCCTGATGCTGCTCCTTTTCAAGCTACTACAACTCTATGCAGTCTTACTTGGGACCTCTGCAGTTTAATGTTACAGTTCTTTGGGATTTGTTTATGCAGCATTTCAACTACGCCTAAGTATACCTAAAACTCATTGAGGCTTGCTTTTGAGTAAGCATGCTACGTATCAGGCTGTCAGAGTTGCGATACGGCATGTTCATTTCAAGACATTCTGAACCTTACTTAAAAGAGCAGATTGCATTCTTTACTAACACTGTCAAATGGAAACTAACTTCCCGATATAAGGAAGTTATAAGTGTTTTGTTTTCCCAAGAGCAAAGTGAAATACCCAAGGTTTTTTTTCTTGTTTGTTTGGCTTTCTAATTTTTATACTGGCTACGTAACTTGAAGCTTTTCTCCTCCCCTGGGGGGTGGGGGCGGGAATGCCAAAAGAATCACACACGGGTTCTAAGGACTTTCTGGGAAACTCAGCCGGAGGATGGGAAATGGCGGAAATCCAGAAGATGAAAGTTGACCTTAATCATCTCTGCACCCAGTGCACGGGTGGAGTTGCACAGGTATACCTAATTTGGAATCAAGCAGCACCACCATCATCACCACCAAGGCCTACTGGAATAATTTTTCTAATATTCACAACAAGCTTTTTTAAAAAACAACAACAACGAAAACCAAAGAAAAAACACGAGTTACAAGAGAGCACACGTTTAAGCAAAACACAAGGAAGCTTCCAAGAGCAGGAAATGAACCTTTCAACTCGTTGAAAAACTTACATAAAACCCTCTTGGCAGGCAAAGGGGTCTAAATGAACAAGCCAGGTTTTCAAGCGGCTGAGGCCGGCTTGGGAGAACTCTCTTCTCCGCCGCTCAGCCAGGGCGACCTACTGCGCCAAGAGGTCTCTCCCGCTCCAAAAGAGGCCAGGCTTTGAAGCCCCGGTGGGTCGACTCGCCTTTTGGCGCTCAACTGCACCCAGTGAAAGCTGCGACGCGCTCCCGCGCCCCTGACCAAGGGGAGCGTGAGCGCGCGCCCGCGCCCGCCGTGCCAGCCCCAGACGTCCCTCATTCCCACCACCACCTCCACGCTCACCCACCACCGACGGCCGGGAAGAGAAACCGCGGGGTTCAGCCTCCGCCTGATCTCCACCCACAACGACGCAACCCACCCACCGACCCCCGCTTTAGCTAGCCTCGCGCAGCGCGCGTCCTTACCGGGTGGTGTGCCCGGGTGGCGGTGCCCGCCGAGAAAGAAGCCACGAACTTGTCTGAAGCAGCGCCACTCGCCTCGCTTTCGCTAGGTGCGCTTTCCACCAGCGGGACCTCTCCTGGCGCGCCCGGCGTGCGTGTGTGTGCCGAGGCTCCCACGCTTCCGGTTGATGTCAAAGGAGTCAAAACAATCCAGCCACTTGGTGTCTCTGGAGCTTGCGATTACAGCACCACCCCGCGCCCAGCCAAGCCGGGAGCTATGGGGCAAAGGATGGCCCGCCCACTTGGCCGGCTCGCAAGCAACTTTCGGGCATCTGCCTCCCACCAATCCCGCCCCCACCCCAGGAAAGGACTTCACTTGAGGGGGGTGTTAGCCCGTACCGCCATCCACCCACCCCCACTCCCTCACACAACCCAATGGCAAAAATACTCAGACAGCAAAGTCCAACTTTATTAATATTAACCCGACCAAATTACGAGGGGAAAACTCCACAGTATGGACTCTATTGCATGAAGGGCGGTTTAGAAATATTTTAAATCATCATCATCATCATCACCATTCCTATTATAAACAGGGGGCTGCTGTTTTTCCCAACAGTACCTGAAGATACCAGAGTAAAGTTTAAACCTGCAACCTTTTGCATACAAAGCACATGCTCTACCACTGAGCTACAGTCTGTGTGGTGTTTTAAACATGAAGAGACTCTGGCAAAAGCTTTCTTGGAAAGTTTTAGGATAAACCTGTTACATTGTGAGGCACTGCAGGGGTATTGTTTGTGTTTGCTGTTATCAGACGGGCAAGGGAATCTACGTCCCTCTATGTTCAATGGGCCTTCCTAACAGGATTGCATTTTGTAGAAAAGCTAATGGTGGGATTTACCTCTGAGTTAATGAACATAGAGTTAGGCTATAAAGCAGCCACCCCTCTGGAATAAATTAATAACAATCTTACCTTAGAGTTGAACGCATTGCAGAGCATTTGTACATCTAAACAATTCTCTGTAGAATTTGGTCTTAAAGAATAACCGAGAGATCTATTTTCCAAAGTCGGTATCAAGCCCTGCTGAACATATGGGATATGGGAGGGACTGACTCTGGGGGCACTTACTGACTGACTTGGAAGATACATTCTAGCAAGCTCAGCAGATATTAGAACCATTAACATCCTTGCCTACCTGCCGGCAATGTAATGTCATGACTGCTGACTCACGGCTTTACATACTGGTTGGCAATTAAATGGGTATCCTGAAATGAATTTTAGAGCAGAGTTCCAGTCATTCCTGAGACTCATACACCAGCAATTCAGATGTTACATTATTAGTAGAGGCATAAATTATGCAATAGTGGAAGTATTTAGGAATGGTGCAGGTAACTTGGATATGAAGCTGCAAAGCACTGTGCACAAATGCACCAGGTAATTCTCCTGTGCAAGCCCCATTGGAATGAATGGGAACTATACATGAGACTATCATATTCTTGCCCAGCTCCCATTAGCATTTGCTCAAGAGAGCTTTTTGGTAGCTTGTACTGAAATGAATCCAAATGTGTTGTTGCTGAAGCAAAAGGCCCATGCAAAAGGCCATTCTATTCCAGAAGGTACCCCTAAATTCAAGAGCCAAATTTTCAAGGCAAAATCCAACACTGCATGAGTGGACTTCTGCTCACACAACAGGACATTCCCCTCCTTTCTTTTCCCTTGCAGCACCCACACCTGCAAATCTAATCCTGTGGTCCCCCAACCTTCTGGAACAGATTTTGAGGGTGTGCAGGGGGCTGTGGTGGTGGTGGGGATCACGGCCTTCCTGTTCTGCTGGTAGAAGTCATGCCATTGGTGGAAGGGTTTAATTGTATACACCTCAATCCATTATGTCTAACTTTAAATAGTAGTGTTGCATACTTTTTCCTTCATTCACTCAAGATATTGATGGTAGTGATTATTTTGAATAATATACCTACCTATATACCCATTAAATACAACATAATTGATTCAGAAAGAAAGATGCATAGACCACAATGATGCATGCATCCTGTACGCTTGTATGTCATAGTGATTCACAAAAGTGTAGAGTATCACAATGAATTATTACGGTATAAAAATGCAGAGGTGAATGACATCTTTTTAAAAATGCACATCCAGAACATTCTTTTCCTATGATTCCCTAGTAGCTGGCCCCATGCTAATTCCTCATCCGTTTAAGCAAAACAGTTGCTAAAGATGTACTTAGCAAGCCTGTATTTAATGTAATGCACACTTTCCATTGCGTAGCTAATAACTCCAAAGACCTGCCACAGATTGCCCTAAGCATGTGCATTTTTATAATTGATGCTTTTGGATTCAACGTATCTGTGGGTTTCAAAACAAAAATTAGAAGAGAGATATGAGCTGAAGGATTTTTAGTTTATATTCTTCTTATCCAAATCTAAGAGGACCAAACTATATATTATATTATTCATGCTTAAAAAATAATAAATGTAGCACTTGAAATGTACTCTCGATCCAAATTGCCAGTTCTCTGTTGAAAACCACCAATAAGTTTCCTGCTGAAAAAGAGCCCCTTCCTGGTCTCAGTTTGCCCCCAAAGGTGCTGTTTGAAAATATAACCATGTATGCAAGACTTACAAACTAAAAAGTAGCATCACTGCTTCCTCCTTCTCATAATAATATAATCATAATGTAGATTGGGGTGTAACCCACTGAACTTGAGTTACTACTTGACACACCTTTCCAGTAGACCGAAATTGTCTCCTGTGATTTTCTCTTTCAAGTGGGTTGGTTCCATATTTAGTCATGACTAACTTAAGTCCCATTGATTTCAACGGGTCTACTCTATAAGTATGACTAAATCTGAAACTAACCCAGTGTTCCTTAAACTCATGTGTATATAGCCTGCTGCTGCATGCAAGTATCTATGGGTTGCGAAATTAAATCCAGCAGTGAGTGTCATGTCTAGCCCTGCTCCCCCTGGGTTGGAAGAAGGTGTTTCAGGTGATTAATCAGAATCAGACTCTGAAGTAGAGGAGTCAGCGCCAGAAACAGGCCAGCCCATTCACAAATGTAGCAGCTGATAACCATATAGTGAACCCAGGGACATGTCTAGATAATTTATCTGGGATCTTTTACAATTGGATTAGGGGGACCACTGAAAGGTAATTTAGACCAACCTCACAACCATAATCCTAATTAGACAATGCATAGATGTTACTGATCCAGGGTGACCAGAGCACAGGGAAGGCAGTTGGAAAGTGTTTATATACACTTAGGGTGACAGGAAAGAAATTAATATATTGAGAAATGGCTATAGATATATTACGCACCTCTCCCTCTGGATTGAGGCAAGCAGATACTAGATGTCCCCAGGTAAGAAACCTGCAAAGTTTCAGCAGGATTGCTGCAGGGACTAGGGAGTTAAGATATTTCAAACCAGTTTAAGGATTTTTTCTCCATCGTGAAGCAAGGTGATGTTGGGGAAATGGCCCTGTGATTGGAGCCTCTTGCTTGCCTGGCCTTTACTCTTAATCCTTGTTATGTCCCTAATCCCTATACTTTAAATCCTGTTTTCTACATTCTTGGTGCAATATCCATAGAGTGCAGAATTCCACATCAACAGGAGTGCTGCTTGTTTATTGATTCAAGCACTTCACCATTATACTGCTGCATTCCCACAGCTATGTATTAATGAGTACTGTTAATTTAAGGTATGTTCCTTTGACTCATATAGGTACAGATCTCATAGTTCTCACATCTCAGTAGAGGAAATATGCAACTTGACTATTACCTCAGATGTAGTGACTAATCTGCTTACATCTTTCACCTCCACCTTTTTCTCTGTGACAACTGTGAATTAGTCAAGCCACTTGTTAATATATTTAAATAGAATACTCTGAATCATAGGAAGTTGCTTCAGACCCAGTACAAATTTAAAGCAGAATATGGCATCCCGGGATGGATGAATATCTCAGTTTTGCTTTCTACTGCATTCATTATTATTTTTTAAAGAAACCAATCTTACATTCTTTCTCTCCCAAATATGATCTTCGTGAATTTTAGTAAATTCTAATAACAAATTAATTGGAATTAAATTCTCACTTATCTGACTGCACCAGCCAGATTCAATAGTTACAGCTATTCTGATCTTAGAGTGGACCAAGATGTACCTGATGAGGAGCCTGTCAGAAAACAAAAAGTAGCAACCCTAATTCAGCACCACTAACTTGGTTGAATACACAGGGGTTCAAATGAGACTTTCAAGGGTTACGCACTCAAAGCCCTGGGCCTAGATAGACAAATGTGTCGGTTTCACCTAATTCCACATTCAAACTGTTAAAATCTCAAGTTCTTTTTTTGTCTTGAATATGGAGAACATTGTGAATTTTGGTAAATTCTCATCAAAATTAAACTATATATGACAATGCGTTGGCATCTCATTCCCTACAAACCCCTCAGCATCACTGCTGCAAAGCGGAAGCAATAACGTTATCTGGCAGAAGGGAGCGTGGGCTAGAAGCAGCAGCACTGGCGGCCATTTGGCTTGTTAAACCTGCCCCCTGCCCTGATGAAGAAATGCTTACCAATCCGCCCACTTGTATAATCCAAACTGAGGCCACCACTGACACACAAAAAGGTAACATGGTAACCTCAAAGGAAAAAGTCGTGGTAAAACAACACTTTTAAAAAGTGCAGTTTGGGGGGGGGGAAAGCCCATCGTGGCTGTGAGTTGGTGGCTGCGTCATAGAAACAATGCAGCACCACTGCGCAGCCACGACAGAGTAAATAGCATGTATAGACACTGCCTGGGAGTGCCCAGCCTTCCATAGAAATACCTGTGATTGTTAAATATTTTCTTTCTCTCCAACTGGCTGGCAAAGAGGCAAGACACAGATAAGCCATGCTACAGAGCAACAGGTGGGCCTCATTCCTCCTCCCACTACACCCACCCACCCCAGAAACTGTTTTGGTAGGTTTCTCTTAGGATCCTGATAAGTCAGGTTTAGGGTTCACTCCTATGGGCTGCGCCCTCATTGCTTGGAAGCCCCTGAACTCAGAGGCTTCTGAGATTCCTATGCCCTACTGGGCTGAAGCTGACAGGGTAGGAGGAGCAGTGAAGGTAACCTTTGCCTCCTTGTCCCCCAATCTCCCACGTTAAGTTTTGTTTTTTAATGGACCCCACAATTGTTGTTTTTAAATGGATACTGTTGTTTTTATACTTTTTTTTTTGTGTGTGTGTGTGTTTTTAAATTGTATACTTTTAATGTTTACTATTTTAAAATGTTGTAAACCGCCCAGAGAGCTTCAGCTGTGGGGCGGTATATAAATGTAATTAAATAAATAAATAAATAAATAAATTTTTGCTAGATGGTCTTTTTAGCCCATCTGTCAGAAGCACTTTGGAGGAGGCTGGAGGAGGCTCACGATAAATCGTATGCTGCCCTTTCCGGTCTCTTCCCCTTCCCACACACCAGAACCCCTGCGGTCAACTTTCCAAACTCAGAGAGTCAGCCAGCATGGTTCTCTCCGTGCTGGCTGCAAGAGGGGTTAAGGGGGCAGGTCTCTGATTCTCCCTTCCAAAGTCAAAGCGCTGTCTCTGACCTCATAGGGGAAATCTGACCTCATAGGGGAAATTTGACAAAAGACCGTAGGCGTCTCTTAGTTTGATATTTAAATTTCTTTTAAAACTAACTGATTATTTCTCAACTTCTCTCTGCTTCATTCTTTAATAAATAAACTGACTTGGAAATGTGAGTTGATTTAGTTCTTGGCCTAGTCTGAAACTGTCCCACACCCATGCACTGGACTTCTTAGCATATCCTCTAACCTGGATTTAAAGGACCTTCTGGAAAAGGATGTTATCCTCCATAATTGTATAAGCCTGGATTCTCATATTTTGAAGAAATAAGAGTTATTAAAATGCAAGTGGTGGCTGCTTCCTCTGAGGAATATAGTCAAAAGGTGTCTTTCAGCCTGTCCTACTTCGCAGGGATGGCGGTACAGACCAACCAGTTTTGTCGCAGCAAACCATACAGCATGGCACATGTATCTGTTCAAGCCTGCCTATGATCTATGCAGGAGAGTCTGGACTCATAGCTCACTTTTCAAAACATTGCTTGCTCTGTTTGATGACTGCTCCTGATTGGCTACAGCAAATGTTGTAAATTGTGGACACTCCATGTAGATGTCGGGGGGGGGTAGGGTGGGGTGGAGGTTTACATAAACGTCCTCAAGCATGATCTACAATTTAGCTTCAACTTTTTTTCATCATGGTAACAAATTTGCAGCCCTGGGACTCAGTAACATGGATCCCTGTTGGAAAGTGTGTTTATTTATTGCTCCGCGTTCAGAAGAAGTTCAGAGCATGATTACAATAATTGAAGGCACTGCGTTTGGTTTCCATCACTACACCCCCTTGAGGTAATATTGAAATTAAAGCATTTTATCCTTTAATATTTCTACTAATATCACAGTTTGTAGTTGATGGCTTTGCTCAGCTGGCACTTACTCCTACATTGTAAATATTTCCAAACATGTTCGTAATCTTATATATATAGCCCTCATGCTAGTTCTTATATTAAACTTTGCGATCCAATAGAGTTAAATTGCTGTTCTAATTTCAGAGCAGCTTTTTTCTGTGGTGTAATGTAGTTTGTAACACTGTGCTTATATTTGAATCTACCCTGATCATCTCATTGTTTCATCCATTTCTGTTGTCTAATCTAATCTAATCTATCTCATGCTGGCCCTTTTTTATGTGATCTGCTGCTTTCGTCATTGGGCCTAGTCATTTCTGAGGGCCCAGAAAGCCGTACTGTTAAAAGCTACTTGCGTGAAATGTTACTTGATGTACCATTAAAAGACAGCAAAATGCAAGTTCTTTTCTGTGTGTGTGTGTGTGTGTGTGTGTGTGTGTTTATTGCTGTTCAACACATATTCAAACAAAAAAACAGAAGAGAAGCACCAAAACTGGTCAAGACAGTTCTCTTTTTGCATTCTGTCTAGCACATATTTAACACATAGCTGCTCTGGAAATGTATGTATTGTATAAAAAGTACAAATATAGAAAATAAAAATAAATAAATATTTCAGAATATCAGAAACAAAAGGAAGACATAACTGCAAAGAAAGAAAAACTAGTGGAGACAAGAGAGGGTTCTGAAATAGTTTGCAGCCAATCCTGGGCCAACCAAAATCCCCCCTCCCAGATGGAGGAGCCCTGCGTGCATATATTGGTACATGCATAGGGGCCCTTCACATAGCTGCCAGGGCGGGGCGTGGTGGTGAGAAAAATACTAGCTGGTGTGACCTTCTTCATAAATGCTTTGTACAACTGGGATTCAAACAAATGAAGTAACATGGACTTGGGAGTGACAAGTGGGCTGGTATGAAGGATTTCCTGATGGTAGTTCACCACCATGTACCCAAACTGCTGTACTCTGGGCCATTCCCATAATAGCTGGAAGCATGTGCCTGTCTGTACACATTTCTTCCCACAGAGAGACAGTTCAGGTAAGGCTTGAAACAGCCAATCCAACCCTATGCGTGGAGCTAGCACATCAGCCCTACCTCTGACAGCCATGGACTTCCAAGCAGACGTGACCAGTTCAAGTGCGGTCTATGCATGTAGGCCAAAATCCATGCTCAGTTCCTGGATAAAAATTTGGAAATGATTGGGCACCTGCTGAGGGCCTTCACCCCAGGAGGGACCCACTGACAAGTGCCCTGCGGAGATGCTGCTCCACTTCACCATTGCAACCTGCTTGTTCATCTGCATCAGGCAACAGAGGGGCTGAGAAGCAGGAGCAGCAAATGCCACTGCCTACTTGTTCACAGTCTGTCTCTGCCAGTCAAGCAAGCAAGTGGTAGCAACCACGAGAAAGAGGAGGAAGAGCAATAGCAGCCAATTACAATGCTCATAGCATTATGAAACCTGATGGTCTTGGGACATCCGACATTTCTCATACACTCATCCTGTGCTGGGGACAGCATTGCACAAACATGTAGGAATTTTCATATTTGCACAAGGATCAAGAACCTTACAAGAGATAGCAGCCCCTGTACAGTCCCATACATAAATGGATGAAAATCAGTTTTGCTCAATCTAGCACTAACTTGGGCAGCACGGTAGCAATACCCGTTGTGTCCAGCAAAATTCTCAAGCAAGAATGTATGTTGAACAATGTGCCAGAGAGATGAATGCTTCCCCAACCCCCCAACACCTTTCCTGCTGTCATTGACTCAACCAGGCTCCAAGAAGATAACACAGCCCTCATCTCCATTAGCAGCACCAATAGCAGGGGGTGGGCAAAAAGCAGAATGGGATCTATTGGTAGATCTCTGGGTGATTTGCAGTACATTGGTAAAGATTTCTGACTCCTGATTTTTTAGCAATAGCATCAAGAAAATGATACACACACACCCTAAATTATGATGCTGGGGGAAAAAAGGCTTGGGGTAACCAGGAGTGGGTTTTTGTGCAGGTTCTAGTAAAAAACCAAGGTAGATCCTGCAAGTCTGGAATCGGCCCACGCTGACCTATAGAACTTGAGTCTGGGGCTGGGCTTCCCTTTCAGTTTCGCTAGGTGGAGAAATGGGATGGAGTGGGAAAGGAATACAGTGTTGTGTTTGCTTGCTAGAGAGCACATAGAGGGAAGAGACTTTTTTTTTTAAAAAAAGGTGGACTTCGTCAGCACTTGAAGTTCAGGCAGTGGTGCATTTAGGCAGTTTTTTAGACTCTGGATTAGTCTAATAGGTGGCTAGGGGTGGGGGCGCACACTTTAAATGATTAATGTATATTACTTCACTTGTGATGAGTCAGCCCTGCAACATATGGGGGCGCTCCTGTTCATTCTGCTAAGTAGAGCCCTGGGTTTCTGCCCTGAAGTCCTGGCACTGTATTCAAGGGCAGGTAATATCCTGCCTGAGTGAAGAAGAAAAGTAAATCAATCTGGATTTCCATAGGTTCATATTTCCATAATACTTACATTCATCTGGGCTCCAAAAAGTGAAGCCTGTACATGGAGTGTTTACGCTCAAAGTAGAGTCAGGGTACTGTAGAAGTTTCAGCTCTTTTTTTATTTTAAAGGAAAACTTTTTAATCTGGCTGTTATTTCCTTTGATTGCTAATACAATGACCTTTGGTGACACCTGCTGCTTGTGTCTGCTGAACTTTAATGCTGATCAGAGTAAAGAACACTATGGTTATTTGAAAAGGCAGGGTGTAATGCATTTCAGATTAACAGTGAAAGAAAAGCTATTCAAGGAGGCAGAGGTTCACTTTGCCATAGCACACTCTATGCTGCTTTTCTTATTATCAGTAGGGGAAAAAATGAAATGAGAATAGCACATCTTTTAATTTCCTTCCACTATTACCTCTTGATTTGCATTCAGGTCTCCCAGAAGGAATACCTCTGAATTCAGAAGAAGGCTATTTAAGCTGCATGGTGTTTAAAAATTGCTGGAAGAGGTTAAGGTACCGTATATTATGCAGTTGACCTTACTAAGAAGCTACGCTAACAATTTAGACTTATAATTTTCTCCAGTTACATTTTGTTAAAATATTTCTTTTTTCATTTTATTTTTCATAGCAAAACTCATTATCCCTTCTGGGTACCCCTGCAGGTTAAACCCTTTGATTTTCTCTTAACTTGTTTTGTTAGATTTTTTAAATGGCATTAAAAATTATATGAAAAGTTATTTTACTTGTACAGAATTGTCTGGTCCTTTTCCCTTTCAGTGGAGTGAATTGTTTTGTTTTGTCTTTTTATCTCCTTTTGCTGAAAGAACCTAGCAGCGGATAGCATCCTGCAATACTAGAATATCCAATGCAGTATTTTATCAAGATTTTTCTTTTTTTTTAAAAAAAGTGGAACTGGGTAAATGCGATCTTTGCTTCTCAGTTAACTATCTTGAATACTACAAGAATGAGCCAAATGTAGGGTGCTCCATACTAGGCTGGAACTTTCTCCCTCAAATTGGCAATACAGAGTATCTGCCCTAGGTGCATGTTACAGCCATTGATATTATTTGAACTTATTTCTTAGGTGCATTCATGGAAGAAAGAACTCCTGCTGTGTACCAATGTGAAGTTGTCTCTCTGAACTGATTACCACCAAGCTATCATTTCATGAGTCTGGTTAAGAACACTTTTTAGTAGATGGTATCACCACATCCCTGGCAAAACCTAATTGACCACAGAGACTCCATTGGTCCATAGCGCAGCCAAGTGCTATATTTTACAGAGTACAGCCCTCTAGAGACCTGAAGAGCTGTCAGTCTTCTATTTGAAGTTGCCTTCTATTTGATGGGTTGCCCAATCCAAGTCTAGTTTAAAGCTGAAGAACCAGAAGATCTGGTATTGGTTATAGAAACTGCTGAACTCACCGTGATGGTTGATCTATGCCAGGATGGCATAGTTGACTTTCTGGGACTTTCCAATACCATCGCATTTCCTGGCCCTCATCTTGACAACGTGGAGAATGCAGTGCGGGTTGGCATGAGGCACCGCGCTGCCGCACTGACACTCCTTCCGACCATCTACATTGGAAGGAGCGCAGTTGTAAGCTTTCCGGGAGCCGTCGCCACTGCGCCCACCCACCTGAGCACACTTGCGGCAGGTCCGGGGCACCTGAGAGCGTCTGTACCCCCTCTTCTAAGGTTAGGGTGTGGTTTTTTTTAAAAAAAATGGAACGATGATGATGATGATGATGATGATGATTTTAAAGCTGTAAATGCGAAGGATCGCATTTACAGCAAAATAGGGGGAGGAATGGGGTGCTCTGTACAGCACCATGTACACTGATGGTGCTAAATAAATAAATAAATAAATAAATAAATAATAATGCTCCCTCCCTGGCAGAAAATCCAAAAAAAACCTCCCTTAATTTTTATTTTCTTAACAAGGGTCCACAGAGGTGCGGAGCCTTGCTCCAAGCTAAAAAAGTCTGGGTAAGTGCCTGACTTTTTAAAAGTGGAGCTTTGAGGCTTTGCCCCTGGATTGCTTTGGAGTGGCGGCTGCGTCATGTAGACCACCTGCTGCCACTCCGAAGCTACTGCGGGGAAAAGCACCCATCTAGACAAGCTCCTGGATGAGCTTTCTAGACTGAGCACTATTTTGAAGTGGTTCTATTTCTACCTGGACAGTCAATTTCATAATGTGGAGCTAGGTGACCATTGTTTGATTTACGCTAGGGTTCAATCATCCCTCCTATGCTTTTTTACATCTACATAAATCTGAGTGTATTCATCCAGAAATTAATAGTTAGGCCTAATCTACAGCCAGCAAGATATTGCACTATGAAAGTGGTATATAAAAGGCAGGAGCCACACCAAGCAGGATATAGCACTATGAAAGTGGTATATGGTATGTGTCAGAGCTTTATCACACCAGCGTTATACTGTGCAATCACTGCGAATTGCGTGCAACAGACTCTGAAGTTTTCCAGTTTATAATCTGCTTTTATTGTGAAGTACTCTGAAGTTTTCCAGTTTATAATCTGCTTTGACTGTGAAGTACTCCCATGCATCCTGCTTTAATTGTGCTATAAAGGCAAAAGAATTTACTTATTTTGCTACTAGTTTTGCAGCAAATCATTTGTTGTTTTTCGAGTGGCCACTGGGGGCGCAGGAGCAGGATTTGATATGCTTAAAGAAAAATTAAACAAATGCTTATATCTGCATAAGTTTTAAAGTTAAAGACATCAAAATTGGCACAGTAATAGATATTAAGGAGAGCTTTAAGCATACCAAATTTGAATCGGATTGGGTCATCCGTTGTTTATTTATGATTTTTTACATTTCCCCCCTTAAACCCATTTCCTGGTATGCAAAGGATCTTAGGAGCGCTACCCCCCAGGGTGTGATTTAGCTAACAACAACAACGGCGACAGCTTAGCGCTGTAGGGGATAATTCGAGGGAAACAGGTATGTGGGATGAAGCTTTACATGGATCCCAACAGTCGTTAATGTACTCAATACTGCTTTAAAGCAGCAGTGTGGTTCCTGCCTCTTATATACCGCTTTCATAGTGCTATATCCTGCTTGGTATAAATTATGCCTTCAGTGCCACAAAAAGGTGGATGACACTCATCTCTCTTTCTAGTTCGGGTAAGTCAGAGAAAATTCAAAACTGGTGCTTGGGCATGGTAATGTATCGAATGAGGAACAAAAAGCTGAGACTTAGAGCTACATTAGACAGGGGGAAATCATGCTTGCCTGCCTACTGTCACTTCTCCGCCCCCTCTTTTGTTGCTCGATACTCCCTCTTTCTCTCAGGGAGAGGAAAGAGGAAATGAAAAAGTGCACGTGGCCCATTCAGGGGTCATCTTTATTGTGCTGCTTCTCCTGCACACAGCAGGAGATAGCAGCAACTTGGCAACTTCCGTCTTTAAATATAATGTGGACTTACCGCAGGCTTTTTTGGTCACGTGAATAAGTCTTGAAGGGGCGAGGGGTGCATGGGAGGCAGACAATGTTGGGAGAGGGACTCCTGAAAATCCGTGAGTGCCCAGCAACGAGCGTACAATAAAATGCTCGTCTGATGACGCCCCTGGTCCAGATAATATGGATCTGCTTTAGGTGTGCGGTTTGTCTACCTGGGTGGTATTCACCCTGTTTTGCATGGCATTGCACAACCCCTGAAAGAACAGTTTTGCAGTTTGGGAATGCTCTTTGAAATATCTCTGTCACTGGAGCCACAAAACGGTGGCTGCTGTAGAATGGAGTGCCTTTAAACAAACATTGGCCTGGTTCAGACAACGCGCTGCTTAACCACAAAATGGTTAACGGAATGCATTGATCTTAACACATTCCATTAACCATTTTGTGGTTAAGCAGCATGGTTTAGCATGTTGTCTGAACCAGGCCTTAGTCTGCTTCTCTTGCTATTCTTTCACATGCTTTCACCTCTGGTGGCAACAGTGGGTTTTTTTAAGCGCAGACAAGATCTTGGTGCCATTTTTCTTCTTCTTTTAAGAAGCATACTTAATTTTTTCTTTAAGAGATGTAAATTGTCCCCATCTTTGATAGTGGATGTTGACATGAAATCTAATGAGGAGGATATCAATTGTCATAAGTGTTAATTTAAGCTGTTTATTTTATCATCAACATCTAACTCCTTCGAGACCATGGGGGGTGGCTTGAGTAGCATAGAGGAGAATACTGTTGTTTCAAAAGCAGCATTAGTTTGATCATTTATAAATTCCTGCACACCAGCTGTGTTCCTAGATTATTCATGCTACTACAATTAATAGCATTAAGGAGGGAACACAGACATCGTTGCTGATTATTGCTGAAAAGGTTCAGATGATGTTCTTCTTAACCCAGGTTCTGTTTTTCTGAGTAAAATTCAAACTGAAGTTACATTGGCAAAGGCACTTCACACTCTTAAAAGAGGAGAGCCGTTCAGTGATGCCACTTAGGGCTGAAGTCGAGGTCCCCGCAATGGGGATGTGGTGTGCGGGGGGAGATGACCACCTAGAAAGCAGCAGGTAATCACAGCCTGGCATTTTAAAATCATTTTTAAGGAGTAGAGATATGGACCAGCCTGTCAATTGGGACCACTCTATCTCTGCCTGGGTTTTGGAGGTGTTTGATCTTGTTTCCCCTTGCCCATCCCTGCTTTCTATCGTTGACACAGAGCAGGGATGGGAAGGTCACGGTTTACGGAGTTGTTTCTGCTTGGATATACTTGCTTGACTTGAAAAAGCAAGTCCTAAACCATATCTGTGTAATGTTCTTTGGATTCTTCTTCGGGTCCTTTTCTTTCAAAAAGAGGATTTGCACCACTGAAAGTTGCTACTCACAAAGCAGTACATTAAACAGGAAGGCTGAACTCAGTAGAAGGTCTCCAGTGAGTCTTTCCCAGTCCTGCCTGGAGAGGCAAAGGACCGAAGCTAGGACTTCTTGTATGCAAAGCATGTGCTTTACCACTGAGCTATGGCAGGGCTGCCTCCATGTTCAGGGGAGGGGAGAGGGGGCTCGTCAAGGTGTTCACTAGTTGAGCCCCCCCCCACTTATGTTGATGGGCCACTTCAGGCTTACCTGGGAGTGGAACAGCAGTAAAAGGGTGGCTGGGAGCTTCCATTTTCATTTCCCACAATGCCTTGGTGGACCCGATATAGTGCCACTAGAGCATTGGGGAAATTAAAATGGAGGCTTGCAGACCCAGCTGCTTGAGGTGGCAGGTTCAGGGTAGGCATCAGTTCTAGTAGACCCTGCTGACACATTAGGCCCCTGCAGCTGCCCTAGGATGCTAGGTGCTGATGGTGGGCCTGAGCTACAACTGTGCTATTTAAACTTTAATCAAGTAACTGAGGAGGAAAGTGCTTATCAAATAGTTAATAGCAAAGTCTACATTCTGCTTTGGACAAAAACTATGTTGGACAAATATAGTATCTATAGTACTAGATTAGAAAGGATCAAGGTACAAATAACAGATGCTCCCGTTTTTAATAAATGACAGCAAACATACTTTACTTGGCAGTTACATTTAATGAAGACAGTGCGCTTTATTTACATGAAACGTACAAGACACTCCTTGTTAGCAGGAAATCTAGACCAAGTACAAAGACCAAACTGTTCTTCAATTACATGCTAAATAAAAAATAGATAAAAATAATTATTAAGACTCAACTAATACATAAAGAAATAAATAACTATCACAATGAATTAACATTTCTGTATACTGCCTACTTAAAAGTGCAAAACGATTCCTGAAAATTAGAAGATATTTTGTAAAGTTTAAAGTCCAGAAAATATGACCTAATCAGCCCAAAGTGTGGCTGATGTTGAAAATTTCAGCGTCCAGGAAAACATTACCTTGAAATAAATTGTGCATATTGTGCTCTTTTTGAAGAAGTTGGTGTTTTTTGCTGCTATTCCCCCCACCCCAAAATCTCATTATCTTTGTCCTGGCATTCTGTAAAATCCTGATTGGCAGTTGAAAAAAAAAAAACACCCAAAAGAAGTGAAATGTAAACAAATATGTACCTAAGTACTAGAGACCCAATCAGTCCTAGGGTTAACTTACGTGGCCACAATGCTTTACAGCTGTAAGGCAAATGTGGTTAAGAGCGGTCTTTTTAAAAATATACTTCTCTCGCAGTGAAAGGCTTTTAATTATTCTCTGAATACTAAAGCCATAGTAGTATATTACTGTACCAGTTTTCTGCCATTAGTTATTTTTGCCACTGAAGCTCATGTGAGCTGAACATGCAAAATCAATAGCGAATTTTGGCCTTTAATTTGATAATGGATTAGAAAATACTGCAATTTCTTTTATTAGCTAAGAGAACCCACCTATATATTCCTTGGTAATGGCAGAAGTTTTAGGTTCTCTTTCCACCACTGTTTAGTGGCGGCTTCTTCTTCTTCTTCTTCTTCTTCTTCTCTCTCTCTCTCTCTCTCTCTCTCTCTCATTTTAAATAAAGATTTCTATTCTGTGCAAGACTTTTAGTACATTTTAGAAATAACTAACAGTATATGACATTAGCAACCTCCAAGCTACACTGCATGACCTCTTCAGCAGCTAAATTCCTCTGTCATTTCTTGGGGATGGCAGGTACGTTGTGCGTAAATTACCAAAGATGTTAGAATCTGTTGTTGCTTATATTTGTAGTGGCAGTGCAGTAGCAAGAAGAGCTGGCGTTCTTAACAAATGACCTTGTACCGGAGAGAGAAAAAAGGGAGGTGTAATCACTTGAAACGCTTAAGCACGTCGTGGTTCTAGCCGGTGTGACATCTGTGATAAAGTCCTCTGGTTGTCAATCACACTTAATTGGCGCACATAACTCCGGACATCCTGATGGTTCTTATTCGCCAGAGATGCATCGGGATCTGATGAAACAGAAATGATGTGCCATTCGTACGCTTAGTCAAACTCAAACCTGAGCAGAATATATACAAGTCACTTTTGTCTTCCAGCAAAATAGTATCTAAATATGCAAAGCCAGGGCAAAAGAGTTACAAACCTTCTGCTACTTTCATCCCTTTTAAATTAAACCTTGCCGTATTTTTCCTTGATAGTTGTCCCACAACTTGGTGCTTCATTTAGCTTTTCTTTGTTATTTCCACTGATACTGGAGAAGCTATGAACATTATTTTATTAGCATAGGTAATGTTTATAATTTGATTAAAGGGGTCCCAGAATCTCAAAATGGTACCTTCATTTCTCAAGTAAAATGTCTCAGGGGCTACAATCCAGCAAATAGGGGAACACCTTCTCCCCTCACAACCTGCGGTCATCCGAGGTCATGCTCCTGGTGGTCCCACATAGACCTATCGTGTAATTGAAGTCCACCATAGGAAGACCCCTTCAGTCTGGTGCCCCCCCACCCCACCCCTCCTATGGAATTCGCTGCCTCTGGAGGTCAGGCAGGTGCCAACTTTGTCTTCCTTTTGGCACCTCCTGAAAACATTGTTGTTCTAGGAAGCCTTCCCTTAACGTCCAACCATAGATTACTTTTAATGTGTTTTTATTCTGTTTTTATACTATTTTATTTTGTCCACCACTCTAAAATTTTGAGTGGGGAGCAGTATATAAATATTGAAAATAAATAATAAATAAAATAAATAAATATTGATATCAGTGAGATTAGATAGTGCCTCTAGTCCATCCTTGCCCAACATGAAACCCTCCAAATGTGTTGGACTACAACTCCCAGCATCTTCCTGGCTGGGGATGCTGGGAGTTGTAGCCCCATACAACGAGAGAGTGCTGGGTTGGGGAAGGCTGCTCTAGTCTGTAATTCTAGATTGCGTTCCTAGTTATAACTCATGGAACTAGACACAAATGGAAAATTACAGTCAGGATAACATACATTTAATTAATTAATTAATTACACTTCTATACCACCCAATAGCCAAAGCTCTTAAGATCATAAAATATAAGATAATAAAATTTAAAACTACAGTAAAAATAAAGATAACAACCAAATAGAACCTAACCACAGTGCAAAGTTTTAGATTTCATTCCAGATTTAAAACAGAAATTGAAAAACTAAAATGCTTGGGAAAATTAAAAGGTCTTGACCTGGCACTGAAAAGAGAACCAGGGTGCAATACTTACTGAAAGGCTGGCTCCGGCAGAATTTCACTGTCCTAACAGTGTTTGAAATCATGCGCTAAAAGGAAAAATGACAACTATAAATGAGAGTCAATGATAGATAAGAATTAAGGCAATTATCCTACAAGGTGAAAGAAAGCATGCCAGGGGAAAAGTCCCCCCACCACCATGTGTACACCTCTTTTAACGTGGGGGCGCATTAAATGTACCATAACTCATTCTACATTTTGAAATAGCACAGTATTGCACATGTTTTATTTATTTAGCTAGCTAATCTGAATCAGCTCAGCAACCCTGATGAAAATATGTTTGTAAGAACATAAAGGAAATTCCCTTGTGGGATCAGATCAAGTCCATCAAATTCAGTATTATGGTTTGAATGGTGGCCAGGCAGATATTTTAAGAAGCTCATGAGTAGGACATGAAAGCAATGGGCTTTCCTTGGGTTGAATCCCACTTCCTCCTAGTTGCAACTGCAAAATGAATACCACTGAATACTTCTCCCCTGCAACCCCTTGCGTGTCCTCCAAACCTCTAAAAGATTTGCTGGGCGTGAGGCAGGGATTCAGGAAGGCGGAGAGGACACAGAAGTCCCTTTCCACCAGTGGTGTTCATTCTGCAGGTACAACGAGGATGTTGAATCCAACCCCTCACTGTTTGTCCCCAGTAAGACTGGCTCCAGATATTTTGCTTGTCTGAGTTGAAGGACAAGATGGGCTTCCTTCCCACTCCATCTCCAGAAGACGGACACTGTGGTGGCAGACAGCTTCTTCCACCACACCCGAGGGAAGAAGGCCAGCTTAGGGAGCACAAGGCAGTTCAGGGGCACCCATAGTTTTGTCCTCTTAACATTTCACTTCCTCCCCATAGCATCTGCCACTCTACTCTGCAGTATCTGGTATTCAGAAGAATACTGCTTCTGAACAAGGAGGTTTCACTTTGAGGCATGTCTGTTGATAGACCAATCTTCCATGAATTTGTATAATCTCTTTTAAGTGCTAGCAAGGATGACCTTTTCAACGTACTCCTCCGTGCTGAACAGATTTTTCATTCCTATGTTTATCTGGGAGTATTCTGAAAACCATATTGATTCAAATAACTGGAAAGAGAAGTTAACTCAGTCCTACTTTGAGAAGGCCTATTGAAATCAATGGGGCTTCCATTAATCACGACTAACTTAAGTGCTATTGATTTCAATGGGGCTACTCCAACTATGGCTAAGAATGGATCTAACCCATTGCAAAAAGAAGAATTCTTAATTATTTGTTCATATCGGTAGGATGATTCAAGAAAACTTAATAGTTCTATAAAAAGTACAATGCAATGTGGCTATTGCACACCTAAGAGGGTTTGTGGGTGAATGAGCATAGAAGGGCCTCTTTTTAGTATTATACTTTACAAGTAGAAGGGATAAGAAATGGGTAAAGTTCTAGAAAAAATAAATTTAACAAATGGACACATTCAGTAACAACAGCAAACTGTTTGTCTATGTAAACTGAATCTTTTCCAAATTAGCTGAAGTTTACCCAATGTACTTTGGAAGTCTATTACTGGAAAACCATACAATGCTAAAACTCAATGCCTCCAAAACAGAACTGACCATGCAATTCAATGGATACTCTGGGTCCCTCCGCCCTCCACTTCTCATGCACACACTGCAATTCCAATTCTGGTTGTATGAGCAGCCTAGAATAGTGGCAGAAGGCCAGCACATTATCTGCTAATCCATTCCTAGACCAGGCTTCAATATTGTTATAAATATTCATATACGCCATACAAAAAAAATGCTAAGTCACATAGTTTTTGCATAATCTTTATGTTCCAAAAAATGAAAGAATGCTTGCCCCCCTCCCTTTCCCCATACGGATCAGCGTGTGAATGCTCATTGTTCAGATCCATAAAACCTGAAAACCAATATGCACACATTCGCTAATCCTCATTTCACACCTCAAGGGTGAAGAGCCTCAGTAAAAAGAAGAACCAGTGGTTGATGGCACTATTTTGTACCGCCACGGATGGAGAAGCTTGTGTTGCAGAGGTGCCTCGGAACGGCCCGTGGCTGCTTTGTGCAACTACCCTGGCAGGGAGGCTCCGGGAAACACACTGGAGAGAGAGGCATTTCCAGCTGCGCTTCAGCTTTTCCCTTGACACAATGATTTGAGGAGCAATGCTTGCTTCTGGGCCCCAAGCATCTCGCTTTGCCATTAAGGAGGCATTCCGTGGTCATGGCCACCTCTAGGGTGGCCAGGTTCATATTTCACAGAGGACAGTGGTCAGTCCAAGCCCAGTTTAAAGTCAAAGAACCCAAAGAAGGGAGAGACGGCAATGGGCCTTGAAGTTGCCCATTACCAGTGAGCACCCGGGCAGCGGAGTGAGCAGGAACCCAAGTCGTCTGGTCTCGGCCTTCCCCACTATGGGGAAATAGATGTATTTCTATTTAAATAATAATAATGTCTAAATTTGTATCTACACATCTATATTTGCATATGCAAATCGGTGTCGTCTTTTCATGACGCAGTTCCTCTTTTTTGTCACTGTGTAAGTGGCCACCTCTAGGCATAAGGTTTCTTTGGTTAGCTCCCTCGCTATGCAGCCCCATTTCTTCTTCCACCTTACTTATGCCACATTTGTGCTACTGCTAAGAGAGATCTTGATTTCTCAGTCCAGATTAGATATGAGAAGACCGGACATGAAGGCCTGTAAAGATTTCCCACCCACCCTTGCCCAAGCGGGAGAAAGTTTTTCCCAGGTTTTTCCCAAGAGCCCTTTTTGGTTTCTATCCCCAAATTGTGGATCATGAAATATTTTCTTTTAGAAAGATGAATTAAATATTTAAGACAAGGTGTTCAAAAATTGCTAGCCTTTACTCCCCTAAAAAGATTTCTAAACTTTATATAACAGGAAGACATTTATATAGGGCTAGAGATGTAAAGTTTCTGGAAATTTTGAAGCCATGGGGGGATTATTTTTTTAATCCTCTCTGTAAAGATTCCCAGCACAGTTATTTCTTCAATTTCTTATTAAAATAACTGATCTAATGTCTCTTTACTGATAGTTATTTAGGGATGCTTCATGTCCGCTCAGTCTCAAACATGTGGCACAGACTTGTAACTGTGTTTTGTTTCCATCTCCTGGGCCTGGCTGTGGATGGATGAGGAGGCGGCAAGATGTGTGGGTAAGTCAAGGCACCAGCATCACATAGGGTGCTAATGATGACCAGATCCAGAACATGGACAGGACTCCTGTGTCTTTAAAACTAGGGAATTTCAGTAGCTTTTTTCACCCTGCATGATAAGATGCAACCTGGCTCTTCTACATAGCCACTGAAGAGAGAAGAGCCCATGTCCTCCTCTCCCTCTTGTACAGTAGTATCACAGATGCCAAATATTTGACTGTTTAATTCCTCCTGGCAGCAGAATGAGAGTCTCACAAAATCAGGCAATGAAAAAAAAAAGAGATGGGAAAACACTGGCTTTGTTGGGAAATAGAATTTTGGCACAACTTAAGCCTAGCTCTCACAAACGTGGGAGACATATGTCTGGACTGTACCACTTCAGATTGCAGGTGCAGGCTCATATGATTGAACCTTGTTTCATACAAAAGTAGTCCCTACACTCCATGTCAGAGAAGAAGCTATGCTAAGTTTTTTCCTCTCACCGACATTTTGCTTTCTGTGTTTAAGGCTGTTTTTCATTTTGATTTTTGTTTATATGCAGGAACATTCAGTCATATGGGTTCCATCGGCATTCTGAAGTGGTACAGTCCTGACACATCTGTTATTTTTGGCCTTTGTCTTAGGTAGATGATATCTACCATCCCGAGAGGGTGGGCAACATAGGAGAAAAGGCTTCTGAATCTATGGTTAAATGCATCCATCCTTTACAGGCTCCAGATGAGCTACTGCCTGCTCGGCATGCTGTACCAGATCCATATGCAAAATCAAAACAGTTTTAAAATGGGGGTTGAAGCAGTACAAAGCTGCCAGCATTTCATATTACAATCCTCTGACTTGGTATGTGAGAGACTGCCCTCTAGAGGGTTTTTTGGAAACCAGTCAGAATTCATAGTTTTTGTTTTAAAAACAACCCATGGAAACAGGAAGGGAAAAACAACAGAACATTCTTTTAACTAAAAGACATCAAGGAAATCTGTTTCCTAAAGAAGGAGGGTATTCTATGTAGATCAATATTTGTCTAACCACTGGATATTAAAAAGGTATCTGCCAGCAAAACTGGCTACAAAGAAAAAGTTGAGTGACGAGTAAATATTTTCTGAGAGAACTTCATTGGTCAGCATTAGGTGAATAAAACTAATGGGCAAGAGGAAAGAAAGTATCAAAGAGATACGATTCTGGATCCATGGAATAGATTCCTGGCTAAATGAGAGCTGGAATTGACTTGGAACTGGAAGCGACTGCAACTTTAAATTGTTTCTGCTTGAATGCTTACCTCCTAGTACCTGCCAGCTACTTATTCCTTTTTGCATGCCGAATAGTAGAAATCCACATCATCATCATCATCATCATCATCATCATCATCATCATCATCATTATTATTATTATATTTTCAGCAGGATGTAGATGACACCTTCATCCTTATAGAGTCACCCAAATACTTGCTTTGGGAATACACATAACCTACCATTTTTTCAAAGTTCACTAGATTATCGATGAATGTCTTGTTCCCTTCATGAGTAAAGGTCATGTCTGCAATAAAAACAAAGTCACAATCTATATAACTAGAAACAATTGTATTTGGCATGAAGTAATATCTAAACACCTAGAATAAGCATAAACCATCTCATCACAGGTAGATGAGATACCATATTTCTTCGATTCTAAGACGCACTTTTCCCCCCATATAAACATCTCTAAAAATGGGGTGCGTCTTAGAATCGCGGGTGTGTCTTAGGTTTGTTTTTTTCTGTTGGTGGTACTGAAATTAGTGTGCATCTTATAATCGATGGCGTCTTACAACTGAGACATTTGTAAGGTATTACCCACTAAACTAATTTCTGTATAAAAATTAGTAATACTTAACATTACTTTTAAAATTCTGATCACTGCAAGACTTTTTTGATCCATGTTTGCTACTACATTTAGACAGTAATTCTTAGATTCGTGAAAACATTTTTGTTTCCTTTGCATGACTTATAAAAACATGGGAAAGGCTCAAATGTCTCATTGCATTTCCCCCTCTTCAGCTGGTTACCTTTTATGAGTAAAGGCATAAAGGGGATAACAGGAGGTTCCAGTTTAGCTACTGTGAGTCTGTAGGGCCTGTGGTTTCTTGAGGGGTCCTGAGAAAACAAGAAATCGTCACTCCTTTGCAAGCAATGCTCATGAGTTACAGCCATTTTTTTTAAAAAAATGCAATTATCTCATAATCTATTTTTTAGGAAAATGCTTCCTTAAAAATTAGGGAGTCATCAACCATTTCACTCATTGCCTATCCCACATAAGTTCTGTACTCTCTGACGAGTGATTACAAAAGAAATGTTTATTATCAAATGGGAAAGTATAGTGAGAGGTGTGGTTCTAAAACAACCTTCTGAATAAAACCCTCTTTCATGCATTTGTTGAGTCATCTTTGGAAGCTGTAAAACCGCAATTCTGTAGCAATAATCCACGTCAAAATTTGAAGTTCGAATATACAATCTAGCAGAGATTTACAGAGAAGATAACATTTTCCACATTTCCCAGAGATTGGTTTTAAGTGGGCATACATTTTCTCAAAATAGGTTCCCTGAGAGTATAATTTATTAGTCATACATGCTTGTTTTATCAGCACTATAATAGGATCATAAACTCTTAAAAGTCACACAAGGACACATAAAATGGTGAAAGTAGAGGAATTCGGATTAGGTGGTCAGAAAAAGAGTGAATACAGGTAGGATTGTGTACAGAGTTAAGTCTCTATTGCCATTTACCATTAAGCTTTCAAACTCAGCATAGATCTTCTTGAACTTGCTTGGAAGTTTCTGCCAATTAAAAACAAACAAACACACAAAAACACATCATGTAGAAGCCTGTATTCAATAAAGACTTATTGATTTCCTCGAAATAGAAGGGACAATTCAAGCCTCTGTTTTGTTCTGTCCAGCCTGGCATGTACAGCTCCATGCACCCATCACCCATCAGTCCCTTCCATCTGCAAACAGAGTTCACACAAAGGGGCAGACTGAGTTGCTCCCACCGTTTCTTTAACAGAGCCCAGAGATGGAAAAAGTCTTGTTCTTTTGCCACACGTTTACAACAATGCAGCAGTGAAAAACACAGTAAGTCTCCTAGCAACCAGATTATAAATAGAGAGCCACGAAGCTTGGAGCAGATTTGGTTCCAAACCCCCAAAATACCCTGGGAAATTTAGATAGCTTTGCTCTTGGTTCAGAGAGGTTATACAGCAGCAAAGCAACCCACATTCCCATCTGGATTTCCCAGCGCTCATCTGGGAGGGTGGGAGTGGAAGGAGGTCTGCTGACAGTTTCTTGTTAGTCCCATTTTTATTTCAGTTCATTGACAAATAAATAATCAAGTCTTCAGGAGCATCAATCTAGCTACATCAACTTCAAGTTTCTGTAATATTTACCGGTCCATCATTCCTCAAGTGTGTGTTTCCGGAAGATGCTGTATAATATAAGCTTTACATAAATTCTCAATTAACTTTGCAACCAAAGGTCATGCTGGGACTTTTCTTATTGTTACTAGAACATTTATGCTGGTGACCAAGGCTGTAATCCTGTACACTCACTTATCTAGGAGTAAGTACCATTGAGCTCAATGGGACTAACTTCTGAGAAGACATGTGCAGGATTGTGCTACAAGGCCAGGATCCAAAGAACTTCTAAATGTAGTTCTGTAAACTCCAGGGAGATTTAGGCTGTTGTTTTGCAAACATCAATCTGTGATATGGCTGTTCAATATGCCAATGGATTGGAGCAGACTTCCCCAACCTGGTGCTCTCCAGATGTGTTGGACTACAATGCCCACCACCCACAAGCATTGGCCTTGCTGGCTGGGGCTGATGGGAGCACTGGGTTGGGGAAGACTGGGTTACAGCAAGCACCCTTTGCATGAGTTTAAGCCAGCGGTTGGGCAGACGTCAGGTTTGCAGGTTCAACTTTTATTTCTTCACTAGAAACCTGCAACTAAGCAACTGCACCAACACTTAGAATTAAAGAATTCCGATCCCAGGAATTTGTTTTGGGTAACAGAACTGAATACAGCTCACCAGAACCTACTCCTGGTTGCCCTAATCTTTTGTCATTTCAAGCAGTATGATTTAAGGTGAAGGAAGAGTATCATTTTGGTGCTGATGTTGTTAAACAATTGGGAATCAAAAATCCTTGCTGATATACTTCCAATCACCCCAAGATCTACCAGTACATCCAAATCTACTTTCTGCCCACCCGTGGTTTAAACAGCTCTTTGGATTATGGCTTAGGCTTTTTGGTTCTTTGCTGCTCCAAAGAAGCAGCAATAAGAGGTCTACTGAATCCATACTCTGAGCGCACGAAGAGAGGGAGCACTTTAGACTCGCCCCTCAATAGTTGCGTTCTTTATTTGTGAAGGTGCTCCATGCAGTTCAGAACCCTGGAAGATCAGTGTTCTCAATCCCATGGAAAACTTCTATGGATACAGGAGGCTCTCCTCTTCAGACACCCGCCCTCCACAAGTAGGGGCCACAAACATGGCACCGGAGGGGGGCTGAGGCTAAAGCGTTCCCTTTCCTCAAGAGTCAAAGTTCACCACTTAGAGAATGCCTGAAAAGGGCTAAAGTCAGAGGAAGAGGTCAAAGTCAAACATTGGTAGAACAAGGTTTTAACTAACGCTTACCTCCCACGTCATTGTGAGGCGGCTCACGGCGACGTTGCTTAATCCCATGATTAAAGCAAAAAAAGAATTCAGGTTTTTATATTCCTTACAGCTGGAAGAGATGAGGTTTATGGTTTGAGGAGAAAAGAGAGAGAGAGAAACACTGAGAATGAGAAAAAAATAATTGAAGGACCCATTTCTATTGTCAGAGGCCTTCTAATCGTGCTTGCGTTCATCCAGATAAGCCTTCATAGCACACTTAAACTTCATCATTTGGGTGAAAATAGAACACCTTATTTATTATAAACTAACTCCTGGCCTTAGGTTACAATTCTTAGTATATTTACTTAAGAGGCAAATGCCATTTGAATCACCAGGAGTGACTTCCAAGAAAACCTACTTAGAACTGGATTGTTTGTTTGGGTTCCCCGATGTTGAATCACAAAAAATTCTGAACCAAGAAGGATTTAATATATTACTGATGAAGTCACCAGGTAGTCTCTTTTTCCCCCAAGGCTTCTTCACACCTTTGTAATTTTTTTTAATTTTTGTTCAAATGCTTTGTTTATTCCCCTGCATCCAATAAATTCCATCAGAGGTGGGAAATCATTTTCAGCCAAGGACTGCATTGGCTTCAGGAAAGCACATTGGGTGTTGAATGCCAGCAACGGATAGGCCACAGCCCAAAGTGAGCAGGGTCATCTCCACTGCTGGCATGTGGCCTGAACACATTTGTCCAGATACACACACACACACACACACACACACACACACACACACACACACACACACACACACACCATTCACACGGACTAAGGGTGGGCAACCAGACTCCCATAGGGGTCCAGATGATGGATGATCTAGTCCTCCATGGGCTGTATGATGTCAGGGTGGTGGTCATGTCCCCTGACATTAAAAGGGTATTACCACATCACCTGAAGTCATTTAGTTCCCAGTGTCCTCATCAGGAGGATCATCCAGCTTCATCCCCATGCCTTCTTCCTCTGGGGAGTGTACATAGGCCAGGTGAAGCCTTTGGTTCTGGTGGCATTGGGAGAATGAAACTGGCTTCCCCTGCCCCATGCTTTCTCCCTCCCTGCTCCCAGAGAGATCAGAGATAACAAGGGAAGAGAAAATGTTCTGCCCCTGTGCAGAGAAAAGGCAAAGAAGATGTACTTTTCTATATGTTCATTCTCAGAAAAGTGTCAATATGAAGAGTAAGTGATCTGGGGCTTATCTAGGCCACCATTCTGATCCAGAGATTGCAATCTGTTGTACAATGTAAGTAAGGCCTGCTGCACATGAAAGAGCAGATCTATTAATTGTGTAGAATATGTGGAAGCACTTATCTAAAGGGTCAGCAACTAGACATCCCTCAGGTCAAATCTGGCTCTCTGAAAGCTGCTACCTTGGCTTGCAGTTACCAAACGAGAGATGAAAGATATGGCGAGGAACTGAGGGCTGTCTTTAAACTGCCAGATTGGCACCGCCTCCCTCCAAAACTCTGTGTTTTTTGTCTCCAGAGGAGGAAGCGCAGGGTTTTCAGCAGCCATCTGGGTACTGGAGCTGCACCCTCCCTCTTCCTGGTGGATGGCGACCAATCACCAGTCGCCTTCCAGCAGGGACCACCTCCAGACTGCCCCCAGAGTGACAGCAGACAGCAGAACAGCTACTGATGTCACTTCCATTGGAAGAGTTGGGGTAAGTCCTCGACTTTTTCAATGCGCAGCTTTGCTGGAATGCCCTGTGGTGGCTGCGAAGCTGCATCTATGTCATATAACTGACGCAGCACAGCTCTGTAGCCACCGCAGGGCTTTCCTGTGTATAGACAGCTTCACTTCTCCTGTTTACAGGATGGGGCTTGGGGTGCTGGCCCACCAACTCTCCCTTGCTTCCTGAAGTTGCTGTCCTCTCTCCCTTAAAAAAAAATTAGTTGCTGATCATGCAATTTTTATGTATGCGATTACATGCAGAAGAGACCCCTCTGGCAACTGGCAGTGTGTTTGTGGATGCAGAAGCCGGCCTGCAGTGTTCTGCTTCTAGAGTTTTCTAGATCATAGTGAGTGTCTGCATATTTGGGGGAGGCTGACCAAGCCTTTTTAGGAACCATCTTATTTACATTCCTGTACTCACTCACCTAATTTGATCAAGTTATGTTTGATCTTCCTGTTCTAACTCACCTAATTTGATCAAGCTATGTTTGATCTTCCTGTTCTAACTCACCTAATTTGATCAAGCTATGTTTGATCTTCCTGTTCTAACTTGAGTTTCCTTCATATTTCTTCTTTTACCAAAAATCCCCCCCCCCCACTCTGGTTGCATTATAGCATTTTGTTTGTTTGTTTCAAGAAAAAGCTTGACAAAATGGAAAGAGAGAGAAATAAACCATCACTGTTTATAATAGAAATATTTTGGGTGTCAAATCTGCCCAAGTCCTTTCATTAAAAAAGAGCCTGAGTACTTCAGCTATTCAGTTTACCATGGGAGCAGTAGAAAAAACAATGAAGTAAATACTGGGTTGTCAAGCTACACCACGTGAGATTAATATTATTTTGATATTGGGCCACCAGCTAGTTGCTCACCTCAGGCAATTCTATTTCATTTTCTGTTATTTTTTTCCTTATTAAAAGTAAAGCATCATAACTATTTGATTTTTTTCTTTAAAAAATGCATATGGAAATCATTCAAACATTTAGTTTTGTGCTAAAGATTAGGAAAAGAAACATTTTTTTTGTTTTTATGTATGTATGCCACTGCCCTCTACTGGGCAGAATGTGGAACAGCTCTCTGCAAACAAGTCAAGGAGACGGGATTTTTTTATAGGCTAAAAAATTCTGTTTGCACTGTGTTAACCCAGTAGGCCCTTTCTGTGAGGCATTGAATGCAGCCCATAGCACATTGGAAATGCTTTCATTATCTGCAGATGTAGGCAGAGTTGAGAGCACTCAACAGTTAGTACGGGTAGGTGCTGTGTTATATGCAGATGTGAAGCAGCTGTCCTATATTGGATTTAGCCTTTACAAAATGGTCACTTTAACTCCAGTAGTGTAGTGGTAAATTTCAAAATGCAGGTTCTCATCATGACAGCCTCCATGGCCAAGCCTCCAAGCAGGGGCCAAAAATGCAGGCAGCTGTCTCTATATTATATATGGCTTTTGTAAAGCTAACACGGTTGATTTCCCATTCAAGACCAAGAGATCAGGGCTAGTTCACAAAATACTGGTCTGGTTCACATGATTGCCACAACCCACCGTGGCTTATTGAAGCCACAGTGGGTTGTGCTGTGTGCCAGCAGCCATTTTGAATATACAGCCTGCAGTGGCCAATGGTTGCGAATTTTCATGACGTCTGAACCCATCTCAGGATGAGTTGTTGCCACAATTAACAAATCACTTCCTCCTCCCTAAAAAGCCCATGGTTTGTGAGTGGTTTGTTTTTGGGAAAATCCATATCTTCCAAGCAACTGTGAGGTTTAAAGCTAAACTGAGGGGAACAAGAAAGCATGAAGTGAGGAGGCAGGTGATTTCATCCTCTCTCCTAATCAAAAAGTCCCATGCTTCAACGCTGTGAACCCTAGCTCTGCTACTTTAAATCAATGTTTAAATCACTATTCACTTGAGAGTAATTTTGTTCAACCACTCATATATAAGTTTCTAAAAACATCCCATTAATATTCCAATTCACACTTATCGCAGATTATTATGATCATTTGTAGCAGTGAGCGGCCTTCCCCACACTGCTACAACTGTGATTATCCCCATTTAGCAGACCAATGGCCATGCTCTTTGGGGATGATGGGAGTCATAGTCTGGAGGGAAACAGGTCAGAAAGGCTGGACTAGAGTCTTTAGATGTCGGAAACTCCAGTTCCAGAGGTCTATAAAACCATGCAATAATCAGAATGGCCTTTTTCAGTTCCATCTCTCAAACTCACCTTCGTCAGAGGCACGCTGCTCAGCAATAAGAAATAATTTTCTCTGAAGCAAGATCATGGACAATTGTTTCAGACAAAAGAGTGCTAGAAACATAAAACAATCATGTGAAGTGGCCCTTAGCTACTGCTGCCATCTGTTGCAAACTGTTAAGGCCAAGATAAGCAGCTGTCTTGAAGGGAATTACGCAATGCCTATTTTGCATCTCTCTGGATATATAGACCCCTTTTAGGGCACATTCGTATGCATGTTTAGATTGAAAAAGTCCTACAACTCCCAGCATTCCCCAGCCAGGCTGGCTGGGGAATGCTGGGAGTTGTAGGACTTTTCTTTCAGTCTAAACATGCATAGGATTGTGCCTTTAATGTATTTGTTTTCCTTATAGAAATTTCTCATAAAATCATTCAAGAAAGTCAATGTATTTTAATGCATTCAACCATACTTACTGGGCTGCTATCTTAATAAACTTCTTTAAGAGCTGAACACGTTTGCTGAGCTGGGAACACAGACAAATTTCTGTGACTACCCAGAACTGGATTTCATTAAATCTTCGTAAAAACAAATCCAAATTTGCTGTGGTCTTTTTAAAATTGTGCCTTCCAAAGGTGTGATAGACCAGTTCCAGCTAGGAAAAAAAGGTTGACAGAAAAATAGGGGAGAGGTTAGGTAAATTATTTATGCTTTTAAAAAATATATATCCTGGGGAAAATCACTAATTATGTTTCCAAATGATCTGAAGCATGGATGTTGCTACTAATGTTTTTTACCGCCTTTCCACAAATGTTACCAAGTGGCATACAACAATTCGAAGAAAAACAATAATACACAAAAGCAAGAAAACCAAACTAAGGGCTCATCTACACCAAGCAGGATATTCCACTATGAAAGCGGAATATCATAGGCAGGAGCCACACTACTGCTTTATAGCAGTACTGAAGTGCACTGACAACTGTTGGGGCCCATTGAGAAATATATACCACTTTCATACTGCTATATGCTGCTTGGTGTGGCTCCTGCCTTTTATATACCGCTTTCATAGTGGAATATCCTGCTTGGTGTAGATGAGCCCTAAAACAACCTTAAAATCACTACTCACAACTTAAAAGGCCAAATTAAAGACATGAGTCCAGTTTCCTGTTTCTGTTCCTCCTCCCCTTTTGAATGTTGTTTATATTTTCCCTTTCATGGTTTGCAATAACCAGAGTATGCCATTACATCTGGATTAGACAAACGTTGATTAGTATAAACCAGGAAGTGCCTGCAAACCCTGATTTGAAATTGTGGTTTGAAATGAGTTGGCAAACATGGTGTAGAGACAATCCTGATTTGTATTAACTGTGGTTTGCCTGATTTGGATGTCATAGCAAATTTTGGTTACTTCAAATTTTGGTTGCTTCAGTTGTTAAATTAAGCATCTAGGCAGGTTTGAATGTTAATTATTTCAATCTTTATTTATTTCCCACCTCCACATGCCCAAGTGACAAAAATTAAGATATATTTAGGTACCTTAATGTGCAACAGCAGCTTGCTGCTCCATCTCTAACAATAGGTAAATTTGTAACTGTTATTTGAACAAATTGCAATTGCACTTCTAAATTTCATAAGCAAAATAGCATAAAATCATATGCTGCTAATTAACTTATACATGATGCATTTTATGGTGCTTAAAGTAAGCTTAGGTTGGATAGGAAGGTACATATTTACATATAGTTTATTTCTCCCCAAAATATCTGGATAATTTTTTTCCAGAAAGACAAACATATTTCCCCTCTGATTAAGAATTGGCAGAAATGTTGTACCTCGAGTTAGAATCATACCATAGATGATAAATGGTATCCCCCTATTCTCAATCTCCTGCCTCTGTGTTCCACCACCTAATCGTGCTATGTGTATAGCTAGGTAGGAGAGGGATACACACATGAATTCTTATTACCTCATGCACACAGTTGAAAAGCTCCCACTCATAAATTGTCATTTGGTATGCTAGGTCTTTGGAACTCATGAGTTCAAACGTTCCCATAGTTCCGGTAGATGGGCCTTCTTGCTCCTGTAGTGGCGTCTGGAAAAAAATAATAATGCATTTCTAAGACTTTGCTATTGATCTGATCTTACACTCTGACTTAAGAGCCCTTTCTTTCTTTTTCTTTTTCTACATATAATAGTCATAATCTACAAGAACTGAAATACAAGAGCTGCTTCAAAATTACACATTTCCTCTAAAAGAGAAAGTATGTGTTAGAAAAAGCACAGATACTTTGCAGCACACAGACATAGCATTTATATTTATTTATATCCCAACTTCTTGCCAAAGAATGGCACTCATATTGCAGCACAAATGTACAAATGAGATTGATTGACATATTTAGTGATTGTGTACACATTTCATCTTTTTTCCTACCTAGAAATTAGTAACATTTAAACATCTGCCCTAAGACAGAGATACATACCTCAGAATGCTCTAATTCTATTATGCATCATATTTTTATGTTAACTGTATGCTTCCTACACACAGGGAGAGTGGGAGAAGCCATGTGCATCACATCTACAAGTAAATATCTTCTAGGAATCACTGTGGGAATCTTCTTTGTTTACATGACACTAGTGTTTCAGACATAAGAAAAATACCAAGAGCTGTGGCAAATATGTCCTTCCACTCTTGCGTGTGCAAGTGTGTGGTGGATATCTGGTGACTTTCAGGGAGGAACCTTACCTTTTTATAATACAAGGTACTAAGGGTTTCTTTCTTTCTCTTCTTTCTTAACTGAATGGATTAGCTACCTGCGCTGCAACCCAGTGGTGTTCCAACTTCCTCAACAGAATGCCCCAATGGAACAACAGTACTACATCAATGTACAATCCTACAGTATTGTAGTAGTACTGCATTGCTATCCCCATGGGGCAATCTCTTGAATAAGTCAGATCCCTGCCGGCCTGCTGCATGGATAGATCCTTAAAGCGGCAAGGCCTTTTTTAATTAATGAAGAAAAGAAAAAGGGAAACAATTGATTTTATTATTTATTTATTCATTACATTTTTACGCTGACCAATAGCTGAAGCTCTCTGGGCAGTTCGCAACAATTAAAACGACAAAATACAAAACAATAAGTTTCATCACCTGCTATTTAAAAGGTAATGCCATTTCTACTTCTCTCAGCTTAGATAATATTAGCTGATGATATCGGGCTACTATGATGATTATTCTACCCTTAGGGGAACAGATTGGGAGGCGTTTTGGTAGTTTCACTGTTTCTACATCTACCTTCAAAATAATGGCAAGCAAATCTTTAAGAGTCATTAGTAGTTGGTTCGAGTTGGTCAAAAAAAATCCTTGCAATTTGTGAGAAGAGATTTCCTCTTTGCAGGATTTTATCTTTTCTAAAATGGCTCTACATCTGAATGTAGAACCAATATCTACAATCAGGGATCTACTTATCACAATTTTCATTTTTGTTTTCAGTCATTTCACTTACTTGCCCGAACTATAGGTGAAGTTATACTTCTAGATGCTTTTTATTCCACAAGAGGGCAGTGTAGCTCATTGACATTTTCCCCTCAAAATTTTTCTATATTGCAATATATTAAATAAGTACTAGTATATCATAAAAAACATGTGCCTTTAGTTTAATGGGACTTGAAGGGACTAATCCTTGAATAAATTTAGAAGGATATTACCTAACACTGACCTAACGTGGATCACATAACACTTCCCCCTGTTGATCTCACTCCCCAGATACATGCAGAGAAAATATGAGAGTCATGGCCACTGGGACCAAATTACTAGCTTAATATTTTCATTAGGTAGGGCTAGGCCATCACCTGATCTTCCTACTCTGTCTTCTAATGCCACAGACCTGGATAGCCATTGCAAAGTCAGGGTACAAGCACACACACAAGGGGAATGTTATTTAAATGTTGATTGTCCAGCAGAACAAACAAACTTGCTTTTCCGTTTAAAACAGACTTGACTGTTCAACACGTTAATCGGTCTCAGTAAAACAGTCAAACCAGCTCTTGCTTGGTTGCACTGTGCTATCCAGCTTTGCAGTCTAAGGCAATACTTACTATATAGCCACGACAATTTTAATCAGATTTAAATGTTTAAGGATGGCTCCTTACAAACTGGAAGGCAAGTCTTATCAGCCTGCTAAAGGTTTTTTGTTCTAACAATGAAAGGCTCAGAAACAGGCTATTATGTACGTATGATGTATGTATGTATGCAAAAGGAATCGATATCACACTGTAACACACTTTGTAAAGATTTTTTATATGCACTTTGAAATGTGCATTTTTCACCAAAAAAAAAAAAAGTATTTCATACTTTAGTCAATGGGGGGAAAGTGTGTGTTTTTGAAAAATACACACAGAAAAGCACACTGTTCCCATTTGAACAAACTGAAATATATGTCAAAAATGAAAATGTGAGTGAACTGAAATAAGCTTTGACGTGATTTTTGGAGAATTTAGGGTAGCTTGAAAATGGCTCATTATCCCATCACTATTTATAAGTCATCCCCACCATTTTGAATTATGCCCAGAAACAGACCAGTAGCCATTTAAACAGTTGTAAACAAGGGAGTCATGTGCTCCCTGAAAGTGGCCCCTGTCTATAGCAGTGGTTTCTGTCCATGCCCACCCAAAAGCCCTAAGATCCTGTTGGAAGGTACCATACCCAAACTCTTCCTACACCTCTTTGGAGCCTGTCCAAACTTGATAAAGGAAGCAAGCATAGCCCTGCCAGAAACTGATGACCATATTTTTTTAAAAAATGCATCTTACATCTTATTTACATCTTTGCGTCTTTTTTAATTTTAAATATTTGGGATCCAAAAATATCTTTGCATCTGAAGCAATGGCAAGGCTTCCATTTTACAGTGACTTATGAAAGGAATAAAAGCCGATAAAGCAGCTCATTAGAAGCAAAACAAGGGACAATATCAAGGCTCAGAGCAATGGAGTTCACGCTGACACAGCTTGGCAATGAGAGCTGCTTTTAAATGAAGCTAAAAGAACCAAAAAGTGCATTAAACAAAATCTAGTTCTACAAAATTGGACCCCCTTGGAGGGTGGCTGAAATTACTTTACGGTAAGTACTTGTAAACATTTTTAATGTTTAAAGAGAGCGAGACTTTCCACTGTGAAAGTTTTTAGTGATTTTAATTATACAGCTATTACCTTTAAAGAATGTATTCTATGCCTATATAATACTAAAACCTATATAATATTTTTAAATTCTTACATAAACTACTATATTAAAAAATAAAAATAAGACAAAGGGTATCTCATTGCTTTCACTCCACAAACATGGCCCATGTTATTGTTCTGTCCCTACATATCCAAAGAGAATATGGGATATGGTCCCTGGTAGGAATTAGGGAATAATAATGTCCTACTTTATAAAATTGCTATGTTTTTCTTTTCCATAGTTGTGGTCTCATCACAGCCCTTTTCTCAAACCTATGCTTTGAAAATCTCAAACAACATTTTGCTGAAAGGCTGTAACAGAAGAAATATTCAGGCTAAGTAATGTTTGTATTTAGCATTCAAGTAACTAGAACTAACAGCAGCCTCTGACTTTAAATGTTTCCAGAGACTAGCATACTTACATACCAGTGAGTCAAACTGGTCTCGAGGACAAGCAAAGAGACGTCCATTAGTACTGAGCGTTGTAAACACCGAAACATCGTTAGATTTGAGCACCACCTTTTCTGTAAACATGAAAAGCAAGTGATGCACCAGATAGAAATTTGTAACAGCTATCACAACAAAAGGAAGATGTCAGACATGTTATTGTTACAAAACAGAATGGAATACCTCTGATGGAATCATATCACTAATTTTCTCAGTTGTGGTCAACACTTTGTATATATACACAGGAACATAAGAAGCTGTCTTATACCGAGTCAGACCATTGGTCCATCTAGTCCAATACTGTTGACACTGACTGGTGGCAGCTCTCCAAGGTTTCAGGCAGGAGTCTTTTGCAGCCCTAACTGGAGATGTTGGGAGTTGAACCTGGGACCTTCTGCATACAACGCATCTGCTCTACCACTGAGCCATGGCCCCTCCTCATGGTCTTATGAATGCACTGAACATACTTCAACTGACATAACAATCTATAATGCTCCCAGCAAGTTTGGTGCCTTAAGAAAATCTTTCTCAGGTGCAGAGTGGGGTCCAAATAGTAATAGTTATAAAAAAAATGATGTGGTTTGTTTGTATTCATAGTTACAGGTCAGTCATGAGTGTTTGAGTGTCATCAGATGGGGAAAATCACGTTTCTCTACTGTCGCTTCCCCCCCCCCCCCCGCTTCTATCCCACAAAACTTCCTCTTTCTTCATACAGGGAAGAAAGGGGACGTAAACAATGACCTCGTGGCCCATTATCGTGCTGCTTTTCCTTTACACAGCAGGACATGGTGGCACGTTTCACTTCCAAACAAAATCAGATTTACCAGGGTTTTATTTTGTTGAGGAAAGAAAACCAGAAGCAACAGGAGACACATGGGAGGTGGACATCCAGAGGACCCGCAAAAAATCTTGAGTGGCCAGTAACGTGTGTGTTAAAACGCTGGTCTGATGACGCTCTTTGTCTGGGAAACAGATTTTGTCCTTGTCCATAAAGCTCTTCATCCGAAGCCCTTTTTTTTTTAATCCCCTGCATGCCATTTTTTGGTAAAAAGGTGGGATACCACTTCAATAAATAAAAGGCCCCGTTCAGACAAAACGCTCAACCATGCTGCTTAACCACAAAATGGCTAATAGAATGCATGCATTCCATTAACCATTTTGTGGTTAAGCAGCATGGTTGAGCGTGTTGTCTGGACAGGGCCAGAGAATAATAAACACATTCCTTGGAATTCCAGCTTTCCTGTTCATTCACCAGTATTTACCTGTGTATTTACATTCTCAGCTAAGCCTAGACACATCCTCTTCTAGACCAGTCCAGTCTCTCTCTGTGTGTGTGTCTGAGCTATAGTGCCATTCCACTGAGAACCCAAAGTCAAGCTAGAGAGAGAATTCCCTGACCAATTGAAAGCATTGTTAAAACTCTGGTTTGCTTCTTCCTCAATAACCCAGGTTTCCTGGTTTGCACATCAGGGAGCAATCCAGGAAAGAAGGAGAAGTGACAAGCTATCAGAAGGCAGTACACTTGCTTCTGTGTGGTTCCAACAACCCATGGATCGTTGTCATGTCCAAATCAGGCCAATGACTTTTAAGTAATGACCTGAGAAAATACTAAAACACCCAGGCTACACATTTACCAGGGAGTAAGCCCCACTGAACACAACAGGACTTATTTCTGAGGAGACATCCCTAGGATTGTGCTGGCAGTTATATTCAGACCTCAGTTGTTGATGCAGAAAGGTTTATTTATTGACATAAATCTCTCCATCCCAGCATATGTCCATCAGGATGCCTCCCACTCTGATGAAAGAAGTCCAAATGAAATTGCAAACTAGCAACACTGCTGGCATCAAGTTATTTGCAAAAGGAATCAGCTCTGACCAGAGTTTCTATTTGCATTTCAGTGTAATTTTAATTAACTCTGTCAGAGCTCACAGTGCCACACAAAATTGGAACCAGCAGTACCTCAAGGAAGCATTTCCTTCCTAAACCCTTCCCTTCAATTAATGTTCAGTCTTTAAGGTCAAATATTAAATCTTATGTCAGAACAAAGTAAATAGAAAGAAACAATTTTTGCCACAGCAAAACTGTTTCCTAGATACCACCAAAAATGAAAAACAATAACATCCAGTCCACCATGGACGTTATCATCCATGCATAGAGGACTTGAAAGAACCTTTATCGCCCTTTCCCTTTCCTGTAAACAAATAATTTGTATCGAGGCCTGCACATAAACAAAGGTGGGGAGACGGAAGAAAAGACGGCTCTGTCAAGCATATGGGAATCCTCCATGCCTGGTTACTCTGCCTGTATTGGACTCGATTAGGCCCATAGATACTATGGCACAACCAGAAATATTTCCTGTTGTGAGTACAGGTTATGAAACCTCTACACAAAGAACAAGTGTTTTCTAGACTCTAGGTCTGAGGAAGGTTTATGAAAACCTGTAAGTGCTATCTGTCAGGACCATGACACAGAGTGAGGCGGCAGCAGATTTGTGGGTATCATGAAAGGGTAGAAAATGGCTACTTATTGATATATTCTTGCTGCATGTTTACTCCCAGGGATGATGGGGGAAGAGAAGTATGCATTTTTATGCCTCAACATAGCTTGGGTGGTTTTTGGATAGTGAGCTTTATTATACTGTGCAATCACTGCGAATTGCTTGCAAAGGACTCCGAAGTTTTCCAGTTTATAATCTGCTTTTATTGTGAAGTACTCCCATGCATCCTGTTTTAATTGTGCTGTAAAAGCAAAAGACTCGCCATATTTTGATACTAGCTTTCGAGCGTATCATCCGAGCGGCCACTGGGGCGCAGGAGCAGAATTTGAAGAAAAATTAAACAAATGCTTACATCTGCGTAAGCTTTAAAGATAAAGATAACGACACAGTAATAGATATTAAGGAGAGCTTTAAGCATACAAAATTTGAATCAGACTGGGTCATCCATTGATTTTTTTATGATTTTTTTACATTTCCCCCCCTTAAACTCACTTCCTGGTATGCAAAGGATCTTGCCGCCCAGTAGCAGTAACAACAACGCTGACAGCTTAGCGCTGTAGGGGATAATTCGAGGGAAACAGGTACATGGGATGAAGCTCTATATGTGCCTTGTCTTGGATGGGTGGCACTATTGGCAAAATGTTTTGGGCCAGCCATGGTATCAGTTACATGACTGAAAAACTAGAATAGTCCTGGTAGGGCTTTGAGCAGTCAACAAGTGTGAGGTCTTTACTCAGCAAGTTTTTTTCCCTTTCCCTCCCTGCAAACCTCCTCAGTAGTGTCCTCTGTGATGAAATTACAATGGAGTGCAGACCTTCAAGCTCCTTCAAATCTCCTTCAAATTCTGCAAAAATCCATATATTATAACTGAAACAAACTGGGGGGGGGGGAAGACCTACTGAGTTGATCAGTTGGCAGTGTAATAGATGCACAGCTGTGACTCCTCCATAGCAGGGAACCAGGGGTCCTCCATCAAAGTTATTGTGGTCATGTCATATTTTCCAAACCACAATAGTTTGTCATCAGGGAAATGTGATTCTGGGGATCACGGGAGTTGTGGTTCAGCACATTTGGAGGGTACCTGGTCTATAACTAAACTGATAAATCTGATTAATCTACAATTACAGGGTGCCAGCCTAAAAGCACTCTCATTATGTCTGTGCATTTACTCTGTTCTGGCCTCAGTATGTCCACTGTGAAAAGTACAGTTTCTTCCCAAGAGAGAGAAACAGACTCCAGCTTATCAAATATTAAAATTAATTTGAGAAGTCTTTGAAAAATCAGTATGGGGATCTTGCATCATGGTCTGCTGCTTCAAGGTAAATGGGAATGTTAAAGATTATGCAAACACCCTTACCTCCTCCTGAGCTCATCTTTACTAATATCAAGCCATCTCCAGAGCCCAGTTTGTCAGCTACAGCGCTGATGACTTCTTTAACAGAAGACAACACTGGAATGCGGATCGTTGTGTAGGTGTGATCTATGCAGTACACCTTGAACAAAACTTCAGACAGAAATAACACAGTATTAATAGGGGCTGTGAGAACAGGGTGCACGGCACGGAATATAAATATCACTAAACATTGCCTCTATCTCAACGGCTGTCTCAATGTGTACTTAAGTCCTAAGGTACAGTCAGATATTTTACACAACCAAGCAGTGCAGGTCCCAGGTTTTGATGGACCCTTGGGCAAGATTCTCTCAGCTGGCCCCACTTCCTGGGTGTACCTACTACTATCTCTTCCTCACCACCTCCCATAGCAGGGATGTTGAACTTTTTTCATCCCAAGGGCCTAATTCTATTTCAGAGAAGCTCTCAGAGGCCATATTCCATTGATGGCAAGGCTGAAGGTAAAAGAGGTGGGATAAAAGCCAAAAGGAGAAGGACAAAATACCCCCAATGCCAGCATGTTTTATCTTAAATGTGTTACCGCCAGCAGTGGTGCCTTAGGAGAGGCATTGCAACTTTTTTATAATGGGGGGGGGACACACACACGCAAAAAACAGGAAACCACCAAACAGTGGTTAGGTGAAGAGGATGTGGCCTTCTGGGGAAACCCAGAGGACCAGACTGGCCCACCAGGAAGGGCAGATTTGTCCCCTGGGCTTGAGGTTCTACAATCCTACCCTATAGGGAGAGGACAAGACATGTGGTGGCTACTGCTCGTTGTTACTGCTCACTCACTTGGAGAGCGCACAGGAACAGACAACAACAGCAAGGAGGATGAGCAGCAATGCCAAAAGGCTCTAGGGAGTGGCAGCTGGGCCTCTACTGGTGCATGAGCAGATCCCCAGAGATCCTGATCCCGGATGTAACCCTACAGCTTAAACTAAGGAGGGACAATCAATGGTATAGGAGGTGCCAGATTCACCCTGACCCCCACCCCCACCCTATATTCTCACTCCCACTATGTATGTCTTTATAGAACATCTCCCCTTGCTGTGTGTATTGGTCATGGACCAATGAAACAACTCCTTATTTGCTTTCCTGTCATCCATCCTTTGATGATCTGAAAATCATACCATGGTTATGCATTTTCCTACTGTTTCCCCATCTGCTACCAATATTTGTTTTCAAACCAACAGGAACAGAACAAAGATGGGAAAGAATTAAGCCCAAGAAGTTTTGAGGTGTTTTTTTTTTTTTTAATCACTGGCAATATGGTTGGAAGACTGATAAACTCATATCAGAACTTTATGAAAGAAACCTGAACATAGGCTGAATGAATCTGTAGTTCTGCATTGAGGTCAGCGACAAACTTCAATGGGCCTTCTGGCATGGTGCTGCACATGTATTTATTTATTTACAACATTTATATACCGCTGCCCATTGAAAATTTCGGAGCGGTGTAAAAGATAAAATAAAACAAAAACAGAACAAAACACTTTAAAATAGATTTTAAAAGAAGCAAAATGTACAATGAACTGTGGCTGGTCATTAAGGAAAGGCTTCCTGGAATAATGACGTTTTCAGGAGGCGCCGAAAGGAATACAAAGTTTATTTATTTATTTATTTATTACATTTTTATACCGCGCAATAGCTGAAGCTCTCTGGGTGGTTCGCGCCTGCCTGACCTCCAAAGGCAGGGAATTCCATAGGAGGGGAGCTACCACGCTGAAGGCTCTTCCCCTGGTGGTCTCCAATTGGAGGATGGGTCTATGTGGAACCACCAGGAGCATGCCTTTGGATGACCTCAGTGACTGGGCAGGTTGGTAGGGGAGAAGGTGCTCTCTCAGGTATCCTGGTCCCAAGTTGTTTAGGGTTTTGTACACAAGTACAAGAACCTTAAACCTGGCCCGGAAGTGAATAGGCAGCCAGTGCAGTTCCCTCAGCAGAGGAGTTGCATGCTGGAAAGGGGCAGCTCCAGACAACAGCCGAGCTGCAGCATTCTGCACTAGCTCCAGCTTCCAGAACAACTTCAAGGGCAGACTGCCTGTTTCCTCCTCCTCCTCCTCCTCCTCCTCACTTCTGCCTGTGGCCACCTCCTCCACCACCACCAGCTTAAGGTTTCCTGGCAGGGCAGTGGGACTTTTGAATAGCAGCTGCCCCTCACCCTTTAAGATTATCCCAATGCAGATGTGCCTGGCAGTGCATTTTGGGTAATCTTAAGATGGTGGGTGGCAGCTGTGGAGCGAAGCAACAGCTCTGCTCCCATTCAAAAGCACTGCTGTCCTGTCAGGAAACCTTTTGGGGAGCGTGGAGGAGGTAGCGGTGGCAGTAGAAGGCAAGGTGTGTGAAATGGTACCTAGTTGGGGTGAGCAATGGAGCGAAATGATGGTGGCAGCAGGGGGAAGGCGGGCAAAATGGTGGAGGTGGTTGGGGAGGAGGGAAAGGCACAAAGTGGAGCCAAGCACCACCTCGGCTCCTGCTCAAGAGTGCCACTGCCAAGCACCCTGGGAAACCTTTCATGGGGGCAAGGGGGAGAGTGGCTGGTACTTCAGCCTGCCATAGGGATGGCCCTTCTGAGTCCATGGACCCCCAGCAGCTGCCCTGCTCTGCCAACTCTGATACTGGGACTGCCTGCATTTATGCTCTATTACAACCAGGCCGAGAAGCTATTTGATCTGCAGAGAAGTAAAATTGAGGGTGTGGGACTTCCGGTTTGAGATGGCAGCATAGTCCGTTCATTCCTGCTCTGCTCTGTTCCCAACTCTTTTTTTACAAGCCTTCTGACTGCCTTGTTACCTAACTAATGTTTCGCACGGACTGTGTTTTGCTTGCTTTTACTCTTTGCATAATTACTCGTATTTTGTGGGAGGTTTTGAAGACGGCTCCACCGAAAACTAAAAAAGCCGTAGGAATGCCACCCACAACTCCAGAGCCTCCGGCTGCTAAGTCTGCCAAGATTTCTTGGACAGACAGTGAAGAAAATGTGGGGTTTTTTGATGAAAAACATACAATTACAGCTGTCTCAGCAGTCGGCACGGCTGGATCAGCTGGATCAACTTCAGTTGTTTTGGGATTCCATAAATACCCTACAGGGGACTGTGGATTCAATTGATATTCGTCTTAAGCAAACGATGCCTTAGGCCTTCAGCTGGAATTAGAGTGGATCCATTCAGCACTGCAGTCCCGTGATCCTGCGCACTGACTTACGTTCATCACTTCCCCTGATGGGCTGGCGCTTTTGTGTCCTTTCATCGCTCGTGTTAAAGTGCTGCAAAAGAACTTTGTGCTGGGAAAAACAAAACAAAACAAAAACCATAAGGCAAGAGGAAAACCTTATTGAATATACTGCGAGAGAAAGAATGACAAAATAGCCATAGATTTGAAAATATTTCTCTGCATGCACTTGGTTTTACTTTGGAGTCAAAATCTCAGGGCATTGTCACATCTTGCATTTTTTAACGAATGTAGGCAAAACACTGACATCTGCACATAAAAGCACAACTTGCTGACACGACAAAGGTGTTTCCCAAAGCGTGTGTGACCTGGATACATGTGGCAGGATTCGTTGTGGCTCTTCACCACAAGACTACATGGTGGTAAAGATCTATTTGTCAATCTACAGATGTAAAGCTAACCATGCCTTTAGCGGTTAGCAAAATAACACATTATGTGGGTTGAGTATCTATAATAATTACCTTTTTCTGAGGTGCTTTAGCTTCTTCTGATCTATAAGAAAACAAATACAGTATATTTGAAAGATAATTTCAGGAGTTTTAAGTATTTTGCTTCCTTTTTTTGTTTTAATATAGTCTGGGTGCTTCCAAATAGAGGTCTTTGTAAATGTCTGCCCAGCTAGGAAGTATTTCTTCTTTGAGACACTTCCTGTTCAACTTTCTGTGCTGGTACTAAAGCGGCTGCAGAAGGTTTTATCCAAAAGCATCCTTATACTAAGGCGCAAACAATATGGTACATGCTAATAACATGTATAACAGGGCCCTAGTGAATATATGAATATATGGAGGAGACATTTAATTTTTTAAAAAAAACCAGAGCTGCTTCAAGAGAATGGGACTTGGAGCCTTAATTCAAGTGGCTTTTCCTCTTGCAGGGTTCAAAATGCATATTTGCAAACTCCCCATTTCCTCTTCCTCCCCTCTCTCTTGCAACAGCTAGAAATGCAAAATGCACGACCCAATGTTATCATTTGTTCCTTCACTTAATCAGCCTGGTTCACAGATAATGCTAAACCATGGTTGGCTATCACTTGTTGGAATGGGTAAAAACTCAAGTGTCACTGATTTTGTAATACTAAAGATTACAGGGGGAAATGGAGGGAAAAAAACATGATGCAGGGCTGCTCTTTTTGGCATACATGTTCCTAAAAATGTTCTACTTAAATTCTTTGCTGATGGCTAGTCTGAAATTCTTTGTTGATAGCTAGTTTGAAAATGGTGATGCTTTATGTCTAGTTCTAGGCATTTGCAATGGACTATTTAGAGACAAATGAACCCAAGACTGCACTTACATTTGTTTCATGGTCTTCTCTAGCTCAGGGAGTTGGTCTTTGAGTGCTGTAATCACTCTCGTATCATCTGATACAGATACATAAAACTCCTGTTAAATGATAAAGAACACTCTTCAAACAATAATACAAAGAGATAGTTGATTGGTCAAGATACGTATCACAGGTGGGTTGATTACAATTAATGAGAAGCAATTCAATAAATGGGTATAATATCAATATTATATAGCAAACATCCATCTACAATGAAATGGTCTACAGAACCTCCTAAGCCCAACTCTACCCTCAAAAAACTCATACCATGTGATAAGATTCCTGGCAAATGGATGAAAGGTGACCTCTGAAATCTATTCTATGATCTGAAAAGGGGCACCAAGGACTGGCCATGCCAACTGGGCAAGTGAGATGGTCATCTCAGGCAATGGGTTTGGGGTACAATTAAAAGGAGGCAGAGGGCCAGTTGTTACATAATCATGGAAACAGGGCCTGCCATTTTGTTTTCCCACCTCATGGACTAAAAATGTCTTGGGCTAGAAAGATAGGCATAGTCAAACAATGTTGGTCATGGTTGTCTTGCATTTTCATCAATGAAAGTATTTCTGTTTGTCCAGAGTGTATAGTCAGGGATTTTGACAAAAAAGACACTACATATTTACAATTTGATTATTTCTAAAGCAATGTGCTCACTCAATAAATGGCCACAGTTTCTCCATGAAGGATTTATGCAGGAAGGGGGCAGGAGCTCTGAGAATGTAACAATTACATAGCCTCATAATGCCCATGTCTTCCCAGTGATTTCAATGTAACCCATCCATAGTATAAAACAGGGGTCCCAACCCCCGGGCCGTGCAGGAACCGGGCCGCGCAGGTGAGCTGCTTTCACCCCACCCAGCACCCACCCTCACCCTAGCGTACCTGGGCGCAGAGCGCCATCTCGCCTGCCCAGCCAAAGCGAAGCCAGGACGCTGGGGTGGGGCGGCTTCGGAACGGCGCGCCTGGTCGGAAGCCACTCTGGGAGAGCGACTTCTGGGCACGCCATTCTGAAGCCACCACCCCCCCCCCCCAGCATCCTGGCTTCGCTTCGGCTGGGCGCCCACCTAGCCAAAGTGAAGCTAGGATGCTGGAGTGTGGCGTGTGCGGGGAGGGGCTTCCCAAAACCATCCCCTCAAACCCCCCCCGCCGGTCCGTGGAAAAATTGCCTTCCACAAAACCGGTCCCTGGTGCCAAAAAGGTTGGGGACCGCTGGTATAAAATACACACAATTCTTTCTCCCTAAATTTGCAGCCAGTTGCTTGCAGAGAAAAACACACACACACCAAACACCTGAGACAGAAATATCAGTTTGCACTTTAAAGTAATATCCTTGTAGGAATTCTAAAGCTTGAAAAATCATCTGTCTTGACACATCTCTCTTGCCGCAGTTATAGCTCATATTCATTCTAAAGAAGCAGCTGTTATGTAGCAATTGTGACCTACCTCCAGAAAGGCCATTGCTGCTTCCTCCTCTTGCAGGATATCTCCATACAAAGCAGCCCACTGCAGAACTAAGCGAATGACTCGCCTTTTATTGTTTAGGGCATAATCCATTTTTTCTTGTTCTGTTCCTTGGGAAGGCTGGGCATGGTAAGTGGCAGGATGTCAAGGAAAACATTTGCTCTAATATACTCCCCCCCCTCTGAATTTCCCATTGCTCTTTCGTAGTATAGCATACTTTTCACTAAATTGGCTCTCTCAAACACTGTGAAACACAACTACCCAGCAGGATTTTAAAGATCAAAGACTTTTTTATATGTTCTCCAGTTTAAAGATTTTCATGACTTTTGATGGCTTGACAAGAGGGGGAGGGGGAGAAATGAAGGTAAACCCAAAGGGCTTTTCCTAAGAAAGCACAATTGGTCAATTGGTCATGTGACACATGGACCCAATTCAGAAAATTTTCCTGGACTGAGGATTCTCTTTGCATTGTGAAGGGCTGGATGTACACATTAAAGGTAGTGCCTGAGGTAAAAATCCATTAAAGGTAAAAATGTGAGGTAAAAACTCACTAAAGGTAATATCTGAAGCAAGATTTCCACATAAAAGGATGAACATGCATTGACTCAATTGTCCTCCAAACAGGAAAGTGAAGAGGAGCCAGTTAAGCAGATGAATTGCTCTTCTGTCTTAAGACAGATAGATATAAAATCAACAGAGTCTAGTGGCACCTTAAAGACTAAAACAAATAAGTATGACATAAGCTTTCATAGACTCCAACCCATTTCAGTAGCTACATCTGATGAAGTGAGCTGCAATCCATGAAAGTGTATGCCATAATAAATGTGTGAGTCTCTAAGGTATTACAAGACTCTTTGTTGATACACTACAGTATATAACTGTGACTTCAAGAGGATGGAGATTACACAGTGCATTTCTATAGTCCAAGGTGGGCAACTTGTGCTCCTCCAAATGTTTTGGCCTACAACTCCCTTCATTCCTCACCATTGGCTATACACCCCTGCTATACTCCAAGGTTAGCAGCTGAAATGCAAACAGTGCATTCAACTTGAACATGAGGTTTTTGCCTTTGCAAAAGAAGCAGCTAACCTCTGCTGTTTCATTCATTCCATGGAATCCTGCTCTTTCCCCAGCACAGGGGTCATTTTAAAAGAACCAGGACACCTTGTTGAAAGCTCTAACCAGCTTAGTGGGGAATCCTGGGCCAACCGAGCCTGGGATTGTCGTTTCAATTCTATGACCACATGCTCTTTCACCAGAATATAGCGCTTAATCACTTTAATCTGAAGATTTTCCGTATTTAGGAGTTACTCTGTTTGTTATAATTGGTATAACTATTTAGCTTCAACTGTTATTTTTCTCCTTCTCCCCCTTTTCTTTATGTGAAAAGCTGTAATCAATGTTTTATTTTTTTAATTTTATTTTGTTTTTTCCTCTTCATCTTACACTTTCTTTATATTTACATATATTGTATATACTGTTTCTGTTTATAATTCTGCACCCTTGTTTGGATTACCATAATAATATTAATAGAGAGCTTTTCTGTTAGTAAAAGATGTAACAATTTCAATGTGCAACAATGCTTGGGTTGTCTTACCATGTTTTTTGGTCAACAGGTATGTGCCTGACAGCACAGCTCATGAAAGAAAGAGTGAAGGTGTATGTTTGTTTGGGCGTAGGGGAGGACTACTGATTTCCCAAGCCGGTACTTGAATCAAGGGAAACAAAGGACAAGTTCAGTCTTGTGATGCCATTAGCCTGGGACCCTGAGAAGGGACGTTGGAGATGATATTGCTTCCCCTTGTGGAGGTAAGGCTCCATCAGGAAGGGGAGGAGGCACTCTCTTCCCCAACATAATCCAGGCTATCGCTTGGTAGCCACAGCTATCTTCATTTGAGAAAGCCAGATAATGTGTCTCTACATAGTGACACATTACTCCCTCCACGCAGGCTCACGCAGGCCTTCAAAACATGTGCAAAGGTACACCAACCAACCAAGAGTCCAGCATGACTAAGGGGGAAAAGGTATTTTTAAAAAATGTATATATGATTATGTTATGACAGTCTTGAAACCAGTCAATGGAATTAATTGCAATTTATGGCATGATCCTATGCCTGTTTAGACAGAAGAAAGGCCTACAACTCATAGCATTCCCCAGCCAGCATACTTGGGAGGTGTAAGCCTTTTTCCTGTCAAAATAGGCATAGGATTGTGCCCTAAAAGGGGTCTATATATACAGATATATAGTATATATATATACACTATATATCTGTATATATAGGCAAAATAGGCATTGTGTAACCCTCCTGGGGCGTTGCTAGACCTACCGGGTGTTCCGTCGTTGAGGAGCGGTGAAAGCGGCTTTTCCCGTTCAGCCGTGACGCCTCATGCTCCACACCTGCCTTCAATTTGTGGCGGAAGTTTGCGCCGGTTGTGCTGCTGCCGCCGCGAGAACGGTTGCGCAGCCACACCGGCCTGATTGCCGCGGCTTTTTTTTTCGCTCGCTGCACGGTTTGCGCACGTCCGAAAGACCGCAAACTTGCGCAGCCGTCAGCGATGCCGCCGCCGGCCCTGGCAGCGGCAGCGGCGGCAGTGCCAGTGCCAGCTGAAGTGCTGCTGGTGCTGTTGAGGGTCAACATTGATGCGCTCACTTCCTGATGGGGGTCGTGGCGGGTGTCATATGACCCGAGGTCAATCGTCTGCATGGCCACTCTGTGCCTACATCTCCCATCATGCCTCTGAGGTGTCGGCGGCGATGATCGCCTCTGTGCCCTGTGCCCCATCCCAAGGAGCCAACCCACATCTGGCCGTAGCCATGGCAGCAGCCCACAAACAGCTCTGCCCTCTGCCAGCCTGGTACCCACACTAACAGGCAGCGTACAGCACCGCCATTATGCGGCCACGGTAGCTGCCCACCGCAAGGAGTCACCAGCCACTTTTCCGGTCCTCCGGTCCTGCGCAAACTGTCACTGGGGAAATAAAAAAAAAAAGCCGCTCCGCCGCGCTGCCCCAGCTGGCGGACTGCGCGCAAATGGCGGAGGCGGCTTGACCGAAGCCGCTGACCACTCCCCCTTAGCACGCCTTTTCCTGACCAGTGCCGACCGCAGTGACCTCACATCCTCCCACACGTACTCCGAATTACCGCGGGACAGCAGGAAAAGGCGCCCTAAAACTCACTTTTTTAAAGTCGGGAGAAAGAGGCTTCACCGCGGGATAACGGCGGATCCTCGTGAACGTCATCTGGAAGCCTCGACGTGACTGCGGAAGGTAACGCGCGCTAGAGCCTCGTCTAGTAACGCCCTTAGAGACAGCTGGTAACAGTTTGGCACAGATGTGTTGGTAGGTAAGTGTTATTGATTTGGGCCTTTGCGGAGTGTTTTCACAATATAGTTCTAGAATTAAGGGGGTCAAGTTGGCTGCCAGTTAACTACCTATAGCTGATCAAACAAAGTGGTACACCAAAAATTGTTTTAGGTGGATTCAATTTTGGCTTTGTATTGGCTGGGGCATGCTGGGAGTTGTAGGCTTTTTTTCTGTCTAAACATGCAGAGGATTGGGCCTTTAGTGACGATTATTAGTGTTTACAATCAGTGCTGAAGATGTGATAGACTTTGGCCTCAATTGATTGTGGCTCCAATGGTGGTAGTAGCAGAAATAGTCTCTTTTTCCTTGCCCACAACCTAGGCCCTTCTAAGGAAACCACAAAAAATAGGAGCACCAAATAGTTTCAAAATGTATACTGATGCTGTGGTTTAAAAATTCTCCCTTTTTGAAAGGGCAAATTTTGACATGAAAATCAAAAACACAATGACTGTTTGGCATAGCCGTAGAGCATCATCACATAGGGGGAAATTGTGTTTGCTTACCGTTGCTTTTCCGCCCATGCGTTTGCCCCTCATTGCTTCCTCTTTTGAAAGGAGAAGTAAACGACGTGCACGTGGCCCATTTGGTGGGCTGTTTTGATCCCGTGGCTTCTCCTGCACACAGCAGGAGATAGCAGCAACTTCTATCTTTAAAAATAATTTGGACTTACTGAGGGATTTTTTGTGGCGTGGAGAAGACTAGAAGGGGTGAGAGGTGAGCGGGAGGCAGACGACATCCTGAGAGGGATGCACAAAAATCTGTGAGTGCCCAGCAATGAGCTGAAATAAAACACTTGTCTGATGGAGCTCTTAGTTTGAGGGGTAGAGGAATTAATTTTACTTTATAACATCTATTTTGACTTCCAATGCCAGGATCATTCTATATGAGTCTGCAAGCATTGGCTTGACTTCTGGAATTCTGGTTAGTCCTGGTTCTGTTGGAATACTGTGATAGGCAGACTTGACAGTCAGACCGCTAGACAGATATTAATGAAACAAGGGAAAATTGAATATAATTGTATTTCGTACATTCCAGGTGGATTAATGGCCCAGAATATTTTCCTCATATGACAGCTCTGACAAGCACCATGCCTTTGCGAAGATAATTCTTAAAATAAACTGTTTCCTTCAAATCAAAGCATGAGGGCTTGGGCATACGGTCTCTGGAATGACCGAAGAGCTGCTCACAAGGCAAAACAATATCTCAATTTAAGAAGGGGAAGGAGCAAGAGAAGTGGGAATCCAGGTGGGGGCGGGGGTGCAAGAAAGTTGGGAATCCTGAAAGTAAATGCCTACAAATCAAAATGACAAATGAACCTACGTGTCTGGAAAAATGTTTAAAAATGTGCCCACAAATGCCTGCCCCTACTCTGTAAGGTGTTTCTCTGCAAGATCTGGTAACATATGCACAATATGACTAAAGTAGTAATTTAAGAAATGGGCCTATTAAACCATAATTTTATAATAACGTCCCTGAAATTATAACAAAGCCTTTGCAAACTGCTACAACAATTTGACTGCTGGGATGGGGACATTTACAGAAATTTGCATTTTCATTTAACTTGGAAAATATTTAGGTATGATCAGAAAAGGTAGACAGGCTATTTTATGGAGGAGGAACGTAAGGAATAGCTGTTACATTGCAGGCATTGGTCCATATAACATTTCAAAAACCAAGTAACATTGCACCGAGTCACTCTCTTCATGCAGCTTCTACTGTGCAAGCCCTGTAATTATTTAATATCCTTTTACCTGCTTATTAAGTGACTCACCACAGGCACCAGTAATCCCCCCCCCCGATCTCTGTTGCTCATCGACTTATTTTTAATTCTGCTAATAATTTCTCCAATGCAAATTTTGTCACTGGAAAAGGTAGAGCCCTCCCTCTCAAACATTCATGCTGCATAACTACCAGAATAATAGCGCTGTGTATAAATAAATAACAGAGAGGCTATAATTTCTAAGGTATTAAACAACAATGCTGTTGTAACTGAATACTGATTTCACCATATTTCGTAGTTGAAATTGTAACAAACTAACTAGCCTGTTCTGTCCTCAATGTGATCCAAGATCTATTTCTTTTAATGTGGATTAAATTACTGTTGTGTTGATTTCCCCTCCCCTGATCATTCAGAACCCTTAGGACACAAGAAAGAAGCTGTGTGACAGCCCCCGCCAATAGTGAGCCTTACCTGTGAGAAACTGTTGGAGAATTTTTCCTCCTCCTGGAGAAATTCAGTGAAATTGTTCCCTCCAATTTCTATGCCAGAAGTAGGATGGAGAATTTCAAAAGGCCATCTCTGCACAGCTCTAGGAGCCTTATTGTGCACTAGTGATTCCACACACTCATGGTAATTTGCAGGTCCTTTACACAATGTCATCCTCCTCCAGGGTGTCTCCCACGCTTTGCAACCATTTTAGCGTGTATGTGTTTTTAATGAGGAAAGTCTGGTATATCCTGAATGGCGGCATGAAACTCTAGTGTATTTGCATAATTCTGCTATACCACAGCACCATCTTGTGGTTGTGTAATGGAACATATAGAAAGGCAGAGAAAGCAAAGTGCTGGGGAGGGGAAAACTCATGTAAAGGAGCTGACCTTAATCCTGCAAAGAATCTGGAAGGAGAAGCCTTGGTAAAGTGGTGGGTTTAAAACCTCACATAGAAAAGCCCTAGATGAAACCCAAAGCCATCATCATGACAGAGTAATGCTTGCGTTCATGTTCATGTAAAATGCTAATCTTAAATAATTCCTAGCATTTTTATAGCACTTTACACTGTTTAAAGCACTTCACTTTAAATCAGAGTCAGAAGCAGGAAACGATGGGCAGAGGCAGGAGGAAGAAATGGAACTAGGTCAGACCCTAAAGACCATACCTGGTTAAATTTACAGCAGGAATGCACAACCTTTTTGGCATACACCAGTGATCCTGATACAAGATCACTGCTGCTACTGGTGAGGAAAGAGTGATTTGTATCAGGATTACTGGGGAAGTGGTGGAGAGAAGGACATGAATCAGCAGTAACAGCAACTGGTGCCTACAATGTGCTTGTAAAGACCTTTTTATTCTCTCAGGCATTTTAGACTTCCAGTTTCTGTTGTTGTTTTTGAAATTAGTTATTGCATTTTTAAATCTTTATTCTGCTGTTGGTTTTTATTTTGGTTTTATACTGTAGTTTAAAAATGTTAGATTAAGTTTTATTGTACTGTATTTTATGGTTTTAATGGTTGTAAACTGCCCATAAACATAATAAAAAGAAAGAATCAAACAAACAAACACAAACAGCAGAAAATGGGTGGATGGAATTCAGTGGCAGTGCAGGGGATCGGGCACCCTGAGAAGCTGCCATTAAGGACTTGTGGGGCTTGTGTACCCCCTCTGCTTTAGAGAATAGATAAAGCCAGGTTATAAAAGCAAAGAAGGGAGCTAAAATCAAAGAGTGGTCAGAACCCAAGAACAGAACATGGCAAAAATAGTTTAAATCTATGGTAGAATCTGTGCGAGACAAATGGCTTGCATACCAAAGAATATGACTGAAGCAAAGAAGGATTTATTTTATATACTTACAGGATTTAATGTCTAGTTAAGACAATTTCTTTGGTGAAAAGGGATTTTACCTCAATGTAATACATAAAGTAAATGGGGCTACATTTCTATAGGTTTTCTTGCTGTGCTTTTAAAGACTTGCCATGGATTTAAATTACTTTTTGTTAGTTGTAGCAGCATAGTTGAACTCAACCAGAGCTGGTTTCCAGGGCAATCATGTCAGCTGATGTAAAAATCTGTAATAAGTGGACTCCAAAAGGAGTATTATTTTAAATCAGGGGTGGCTGATTTCTTTTTAAGGAAGAACTAAATCTGGCCACTTCCCAATTCCGTCTTGCTGCCAGAATCGAGAAGCAAGTTCAACAAGCCTCCTTCCTTCCTCCCAAAGGGACCACAAACTGACCTCTGGCAGGCTGGCGAGGACTGAGTCCTCCCAGGGAGACAATCTAGGCTTCCAGTGCTACACTCACTGGCCACTGCTGAGCCTCATTTGCCAGCTCAGTGTTTAACAGAAGCCAGTGGCTGGATCTCAGTCTGTGCCAAAGTCTGGAGCTATGGGCATTATCCATCTCCACCAATTCTCTTCTGCCCTGCCAAATGTGTTGTGTAAGCAGCCCCCACCGCTTGCACAATTGTGATTTAACACTTCCTAGGCAACCCAAAATGAGTGTTTCTGATCATTTTAGGGCTTCCTCTAAGAAGCACTAAATCTGCCTTGTGTAAGCAGAGGGTCGCACTTGCTCAACACAATCAGTGGGACCCACTGCTTACAGAAGGGAATTGGTGGGGTGGAAAAGAATCGGCGAAGGTGAAAGTTCCCCATTGGATTCTGTCCTACGTGTAGACTTTGGGAACCATTCCACTTCAACGCATTGTCCTCCCATTTATTCATATGCATTTCAGCACATCAAATCTAATTTATAGGCTGGTTAGGTAGTTAGTATGGATACAGTTATTCAAATTCAACACTGTCTCAAAAACAAACGCTAAAAAGCCAAAGCTTTCAATTCTGGGAAAAGGAACTGCATATGAACAGGAGACATGTGAAGGTATATATGGATCCAGTAAAGGACAAGATAAAAAGCAAATTAAATGATGTTTTTAGAGGGCCAGACCTGTTGCAAATAGATACTTTTGATCAATGTTAAATATTTGGTTCAAGAATATTTACAGTGGTTTGTTGAGCTTAATTGCCTTTGAGGAAGTGGCAGTGCTCACTTCTGATCTTCGAAAAACTTATATATGTGTGTGTGTGTGTGTAATTTTGAAAAGGATATTGAGCCATCAAAGCTGGGCAGAGTTGATTATTTGCCATGAACACACAATGCATCATCACAAAATCATGTACACCAGCATCTGTGAAAAGAAAAGAAAAAGTAACAGCAATTTATATTCCTGGGTGCTCTTTCAAGGTAACTTCCTATTACAGTAAAAAAAAATCTTGTTCATTCCTTAAAGAGCACAAAGTCTTTGTTTAACAAAACATATTTTCCATTAATTAAATGTTTAAGATATAACACTAAGCCAGGGCTTAGCATTATAAGAACAAGCCTAACTTCCTTACCTGAAACGAGTTCAGAAGCTTTCACTTCCATTTTTGATGAACTGCAACTTGCTGTGTCATCTTCCAAACCTGGACAAAACAGTGGTTAATAATAACTATGGTTGGTGGAAACAAGCCATCTTCAAACCGTTGCTTATGAAGCTAGCTTGTTTTCATTAACCATAATTAACCACAGTTTATGGTTCAGACAACTAGCTAAACTACAGCTACTCTAAAATGGAAGTGGACATTTCTATCTCCTCACAGCCATGCTGTAGGAGAAGAAAAGGGAGTATGTGAGCAGAGGGGTAGACAGGCTTGTTCTCAAAATGCTAAACCATGATTTAGTCATATGTCTGAATGCAGCCACTAGGCAAGCAGATTTCTGCTTGTGAAACAGGGCTTTTCTGCCTCCTCTTTCTGGCTGAAGGGTCCTAGGTCTTGCATACCAAAATTCTACTTCTGAGGTTTGGGGGCATCTTCTGGAACAACAGTCAATGCTGTACAGCGGGCTGCAGCTGAAAGGGAGGGAGGATTGGTGGAAATTCCAGACCTCTTCTACATGAGCAGAAGTTCACACAAGTGAACCACTAGGGGAGGGGGGGGAATTCATTGGGCAGAGAAAACAGTATATACATTTAAAAGCATATCAAACAAACACAAATAAATGAATAGCATTAAGTACACCATACATAAAATAACTGACTAACTGAATTCACTGTGTTTTATCATTTTCATCACGGCCATACATACGCCAATCAGGGAGTTTGCCCCCGGATGGCTTTACAGTGACAGCTGCGTCATTTAGATGACTTGCTGCTCCTGCGAATCCACCCTGGGGCAAACCCTTCGTGTAGCCATGCCCTATGTCTTTAAATGAACTTGCGATTTGACCCTTAGTTTTATTCATTAGAAGAGTTTGGATGAGGTCATATAAAAATAGCTTTCTCCTTCTACGAGAAGATATACCTAAATTCTAAAGGCAATATCCTACGCTACCTGGACGCTAGCAGGACTCACTGCTAGTGCAATGGGAAGCCACATTTTCTCAAAAAAAAGCAGAAATGCTCATTTCCAGAATGGGCCAGGTCAGCAGAGCTCTCAGAAGGGAAGTGCTAGTTCCAGTTGTGCTAGCAGGGAGTCCCACTAGTGCAGCGGAAGAGCAGTGGATGCTGCCTTAAATACTCTCAATGCTACTTTAACAATGCAAAGCCCACTGAGTTCAATGGGACTTACTCCCAGGATAGCATGATAGGGTTGATTACAGCCATGGTATTGTTACCCTCAAAATTACTTATTAATAGGAAATGCACAATCCCCCAGAATGTTAACATTTTACTATATTTGATATTTCTCATTCTTTCTCCACCACTACCACAATTATTTATTTATTTATTTATTGGCATTTTTATACCGCCCAATAGCCGAAGCTCACTGAAAAACTACATATTGTTGTTTTTCAGTGAAATCTCCTTAAACTCCACATTAGAAGTTTTCAACTTTAATTGAGATGTCAAATTATCAGGATCAACTATAAACACTTAGCAAGGAGGAAGGTAGTGTGTTGCTGGCAACAAGGCATGAAAAAAGAAAAGGTTGGATTATATTGGATAGATGGGTGAGGCATATAAAGGAACAATTAAATCCAACGTTGAGGCATACATTTCACATTTTTTTAACCAATCAGCCAAATCATTTTAAGGGTGCAATCCTATGCATGTTTAGGCAGAAATAAGTCCTACAAGCTCCCGGCATTCCCTAGCCAGCATGACTGGCTGGAGTATGCTGGGAATTGTGGGAGTTTTTTCTGTCTAACAGTACAAAGGATTGCACCCTAAGCCTGGATATTCTCCCTGAAGTCAACTGGGCTCAAATCAAATGACTGTGCCCCCGCTCAGTACATGAAAATATATTTTCATGTAACATATGCAAACTCCAATGGATGTTAGCCAGGGCATTCTTTTCTTTCATAGTCTACTATGCATAACAAACTGTTTTAGATGTTCCATTTCCTTTATTAATTTCATCTAGTGCAAAAGGAAAGAAAAGTATACAAGTGATCACAGATGTTTGTGTTCCTACAATAGAAGAAAGAAACTTCGTGCCTTAAGTTGCAAATCATACAATGACAAATGGAATACTGCCCCCAAATATTTTGGGAAACAACCATTACAAAATACTTTCAAAAGTTAAGTCACACTGAAAAGTTTTGGAAAACAACAACAACAACAAATGTCCCTAACAGAAATATGAATCTTAGTACCAAACATTTCCAGACAATTCTCTTCTAGGCCAGTTCCAGACCATCTTCTAGGTCACTGCTGTATTGTATATATAGCTCTGCACAATGCAAATGTAAACTCTGGCTTTCATCTTGCACAGTCTGGCAGCTTGAATCCCTACTAAATGGAATTTAAGCAATTTGGTATGCTGGACTGGAGCTTTCACTTCTTATACTAAGCTACAATTACAAATGGGCTTTTATTAAGTTAGCCTACCTGATCCTTCGCTTAGTGGTGATTCAAGACGCAGCGTTTCTAGGAAGTGCTCTAAAATTTTCTCTGGAGTTCCTGACATCACAATATACCTAAGTAAGGAAAAGAAAGTAATTATTTAAAATACCTCTCTGTATTTGTGGGAAGAAGGAAGGAGAATATAGCTGCAACAAAAAAATATTTAAGACCATACTACATAAGACAAGATATGTCTTATGGATAATGTCTTTATCTTTTGGCTTCAGCATACCCGTAATATAATAATTAATATGTAATAATAAAATAATACTGTATTTCTTCGATTGTAAGACGCCATCAATTGTAAGATGCACACTGATTTCAGTACCACCAACAGAAAAAAAAACCTAAGACACACTTGCGATTCTAAGGCGCACCCCATTTTTAGAGATGTTTACATGGGGAAAAAAGTGTGTCTTAGAATCGAAGAAATAGGGTAGAAATCATTATTACAGTAAAATGCATCAATCAATCAATAAAATTTACCAATATGATCTGTGTGGGTTTATCACTTTGCTTAGTTTCATTAGCTTTCATTTCAGAATCGGCGTTAAGTTCATCCAAAAGGCAGGGAATCCGGTTTCGTTGTTACAAAAGAGATCCAAGCGAGGAAGAGACAAGGGTAGGCAAGCAGCAAAACACAGCAGTGGTATTTCAAGCACTGGCGGGAAATAGTGGCAGATGCCAGCAAGTAAGCATTTGCTACACGATACAATTCTGATATTAGCTGTATTGCTACCAAAAGAGTCAAGGCAATATTATGGACCATTTAGCCCCTGCCATCTTCTTGGGGTCAGCTCAGATGTGAAGCAGGCACCTTCTCAACTACATGCTGAAGCCTCTTATAATGTCCTCAAGACATGAGGCAATCCTCTGCATGCTTAGACAGAAAAAAGTCCTACAACTCCCAGCATCCTACAATTTTCTGTCTAAATATGCCTAGGATTGCATCCTAAATGTTCTGGAGATAATGCATGCTATGCGTGTGTGCAGTTGTGTGCCCACATTACTTCTGCAATTATCTGTTTTAAATCTCACTTCCTTTTGTTCTTTCTATTTTGAGCTCAGCATGGGGCAATGCAATGACCTATGGAAGGAACCAGTAAACTGACTAGTCAATCAATAACAAGAGCAGAGAGCTTTTCAATAGGGCACATTTACCGCCCACAGCTGTTGCAATTCTTGAGTTATGAGGGTAAAGGTAGGTAGCCCATTATGACATCCATAAGCCCTACCCAGGCTACCTGAGGGTTAGGGTTCATATATCAGCTTGTCCATTCATTGAAATCTACATATCTCTGTTGTGGCACCCACCTTTGGAATTCTCCTTCCTCACCACTATGACAGGTCCCAACTTTGATGGTGTTTTGGCATGTGATAAAAAAAAAAACCTACCCGTTTGCTGTTTTTCTATATTTCACTTGGTGGGCTTTCTGTTACTGTGTTTTTGTTTTTTATAGAGGCTTGTGCTTATTTTAATTGTTGTTTTAATGAATTCTGAATATAAATATACTGAAATAATAATAATAATAATAATAGTAATAATAATAATAATAATAATAATAATAATAATAATAATAATAATAATAATTCCTGACACATGCTCTCCAATGTTAAAGAACTCATGTCCTTCCCATGGCCAATAGCTAAGGGAGCCAACACTAAAAGTTGGCCCGATTTGGCACCGTTGTACTTCAAGCACTGAACTGTCATGGCTTAGGTAGCATAGAAAAAATAGAAACTTATATTAAACTCTTATGTTTGCTTTTCCAGTAAATTGGGGGTGGGGTTGCTTGGTTAAATATACCACTTATTTCTTACAATTTTGCATCATTTTCCTGAATTCAAGCGGTGGGGGGGAAATAGGAAACTTTCCCCCAAAAAAAGCTCCTGCTGAGAAATAAGTAGTGGAGCTGAGCTCCTGGGAGTTTCTCCTTACTTTGAGCACTGGCCTTCACACACTTCTTTTACCTGCCAGCCCTTTGGGAAGAGCTGTATTGATGTCCCAAGAACGCAAACCCTTGTTAAGCCAAGTGAACATCCTCGCAGAGAGACTAACTGGGTATCTTGGGGAGTGAAGCAGAGAAAGAGAAAGAGAGAGAGTTCGGTTTGCCGTACTTTGAATATGAAAGTGAAAATGAAACAGTGGAAGTGGCTTGCAGTGCAGTTGGCAGCAATACTCTGCAAGACACCAGTCAGTTAAGAGAGGATGCGATTGCTCACAAAGAAGGAGATCTTTGCAGTCAGCTCTTCAAATAAGATCACTTTGAAACTGGGCTCAGCACGTAGCAACGGAGCTGGGGAACATGGAATGGGCCCAGATTGCATTCAGGCTATGTGCTGCCAAATGGAAGCCTTTCTCAAGCTTTTGCATTCCTCAAAATGAGGAACCTGGACATCATGCCTTGTGTACGGGAAACTCGCACCCAGAGACAGAGAGGTTGCTTGGGGCTACTCGCCTATGAGCAAAAAGTATTGCCCTTTCATCATCATCATCATCATTATCATCATCATCATCATCAATGTGTTTCAGGGATGTTTTCTGGGCTGAGCCCTTGTTTGAACTAAGTTCTGATTTACACAATTAAACACATCTGAGAATCATTCCCCTTCCAGGGATCCTCAGGAATTGTAGTTTTGCGAGGCGAGAGCTAGAAATCCCAAATGGAGAATACTTAACATCTCATAGAGTTATAATTTGCAGAAAGCCATGGCATTATGCGATATGCTATAATTTTGAACTGCCAATAGGGTCTGAAAATGGAAAAAGAAAGTTCATTTCAGAGATGACACAGGGAGTGTCATCTAAGCCTCCTCTAAGGCTTTTCAGTTCAAATTCTACCTAGCGTGAAAGGGATTCCAGGCGGAACATGGGTGATTCCAAAAGTCCACATGATGTGTAAAGAAAGACCAAGAACTAAAAGAACTACCCTGGTTTGGGATGCACTGAATATAGTATACCATCTTGGCTTTCAGTATGTAACACATAGGAGAAAAGATGCCTCCTACTGAGTCAGACCATTGGACCATCTAGCTTGGTATAATGTGGCTTTTCACAGATGCGCTGCAAAATAGTCAGGGGAGTAAGAATGGCAGTGGAAGAGGATCCCCTGATCACGGGTAGCCATGGCAGTTGGATAAGAGGTCCTTGCATGCTTGGGACACAGGCAATCCAGCCAGTAGGCAGAGGAAGATTGGTCTTCTGAGTTGAAGAAGCATTGCCAAAGTGACAGGGATGAAGTGGAAGAGGTTTCTTCTGCAAGACAGACACCATGAAGGGAGTTCTTAGCTCATGAACCTGGAAGACGTGACAAGGCAGCTCTGTGAAATGGCAAAGTTAGGTTATTGGGGCAGAGATAGGAGGGTTTTTTTTAAAGAGGCATTTGAGACTCAAGCATCTACACAAAAAGCACCAAGTTCAAGCCATGTCTAAGTAAAGAATCAGGTAACAGTGCAGGACAAGACTTCTGGATGGGGTCTTGGAGAGCTTCTGCCAGTGACAACAGATGGCACAGGGCTAGATGGACACAGACAGAATTTGTGTTGGGATCAGTATTTCAGTGCTGATGAACCTGAAGTAGGTAAATAAATAGGGCTAATAATGTAAGCAAGTTGCACTTCAAATAGTAGGAGATGTTAAGAAAGCTAATTTTAATAAGGAATGATTCTCATTCAATTCTATCTCACACTGAATTATGCCAGCAACTTGGATATTCTTATCAGGAGCTGAAATATTACAATGTTTTGCTTCTGTTTTTAAAAGGCAGTTTTCAAAATTGTCCTCAAGGTGAAAGCCAAAATATGTCTACTATTCACCTGAGCACCCTAAATGCTTAATCTGTTAGAGCTTAATTTGGTGCATAATGCACAGAAGTGCAGTATTAAAATGAGAAATCCAAAATTTAAGATCTAATTCCTTAATATCAACACAAAATGCTTTTAAAAACCTTTATCACTAACTGCTCTGTTTAATAACAACATTCCTTACGGCTCATACTTTGAAGGTTTTGAACGTGGTGAATACTTACAGTGAAAGGTATTTAGAATTGATTGTGAAAAGCTGAAGGACCTCAGAAAATATGTTTGGAAGTAGCTGTACGTGACTGGCTGATAGTTCTATTTTCAATGTGACGCAATGCATTTCTTCACAGCCAGAAAGTGCACGCTATTGGTTAAATAAAATAATTTGAATGCATTCATCATAGCCCAGGACCAACACAGTGGCAGGAAAACATACTTGTGCTGAGGAGGTTGTGAGTTTCCTTGATTAGAAGTCCTGTTTCCTGCTGGGATCTTCTCTAGTACCAAAACATCTTGGTCATGTTCCTTAAGTCTTACTGTGTTTGCTTCAACATCCTAAAAGATGATTTTAATAATTAACACACTAGACATCAATAACTTTTAAAAATTGGCTTGGATCCTAACTTACACTCCGTGAATGGAAGAGCTCCTTCCATCTCCGGAAGACATTCTGATCCAGTGGAAACTTCCACTCATGGAAGAGAGAGGAAGGCAATTTCCCCTTCCTCTCTTCAGCCCCTGTGCCACTACCCCATACTATTCCAGAGGGTCCTCCAGCCCCCTGGAGCAGACTTTTTTAGGCCTGAAAGGGTTTGTAGTGGGCAGGGGAAATTGGTGAAAATTGACCACCCACTTCCACTAGCAGGAGGACCCCATGTGTGGAACTCTGCTACGGGGACGCTCACGCCAATTAGAGCATTAGTTAGGACACAAAGCAATGAAATACAAATGGCTTTCACCTACTGCAAATGAATACTAAAAGGCAATCACCCTATGGTTCTGTATTCGCAGAGGGAGGAGGAAGATGTGGGATCCCATCCAGAGATTGACAGTTGTAATTTCATCCCATTGACTTCAACCAAGCAAGTTCATTACAACTTGCAACTAATTCAAGACCTATGAATTTCAATGAGACTTATGCACAACCAACCTCCCTTGGGTTGTGATCATCAACCACAATCCTGTGTACAGTTCAGCTGCTCAAATTCCACCAAAGTCAATGGGATTTAAGCAGCTGGAAAATGTTTGTAATTTCCTTTTTCTATGAATGCAGGTCTTCCTGCATTCAGGTTGACATGTTATACACATCCCTTTTATTATTGGAAAATACACCCATCTTTCCAGATCTCTTTTTTTTTCAGGGTTCAAAAGATAGTCCTCCCTTATATTTCAACAGTACTTCAACCAAATTCATTTTCCAATTTAAAATTGCATTCAGATTCCCTACTAGGGCTCAACGAATTCTGAATAGTAGCATCAGTGCTATACCTACTATCATGCACTACCACTAGCAGTAGTAATCGAAGATTCCCATTATAGTTATTTCCTCCATGATCAAGCCTTTGCCTAGTTCAGTCATGTCCCACTGCCAGAGAGATGATGCCGTCTGTCTTTATATCAGCAGTGGAGCATGATTCACTCCATAGCTTCACTCCACTCCATAGCTTCCATTTGCGCACGAATGTATGAAGGAGCCCCAGACATGCAGAGGCTTGAGGGAAGAAATGCCCAATAGTTGCAGTATTTGAGGGGAAGTTCTTGTAGGGCAAATAGATTGGTGTCCTCTCCTGAGCACTTACTTACCCGAAGTATCCGGTTAAAGTCTTCCTTGTCTACTCTCAAGAAGTGGCAGTTGTCTTCTCGTAGGACGATGGATGCTGCTCTGGGTGCGTCATTCACTAATGCTAGTTTGCCAAAATCGTCGCCTTCATGTAGGGTACATACCACACCCTAATAGCAGCAACAACAACAACCAGGGAGAAAATGCATTTACATAGAGAAACCATAATTTAGAGTTTGCTCCACTGACACTTCATGTACAAACACTAGGCCTCTAAGCCAAATACTATAAAAATGCATCTGGCAGGAAATCAACAGCCCAAATAATGAAGAGAAAACAATATACGGCAGCTGGTGATTACTAATACCACGGAGAAACAAACACAAAGAAAGAAAGATTGGGGTTTATTCTCTGAAATTTGATTCAGAGACAGACTTCTGGCTTCACTAATGAAGCCAAGTTTCCCTTTTGTTTTTGTTCTTTAAGTCAATATCTTTTTCAATCAGGTTTGTTGAATAATGGATCTTCCTCAGCGACTGCCATTCTCAGATAAGTATTCTGGCCTATTATCAGATTGCACTAACTCAAGTCCCATTTGTTAGAATGTGGCTTCCAGTGACAGAGTTGTTTATGGGATCTAGCTGTTTCTCACCCAGCCTATCCCCTTGCCCAAGTTGACTTATTTTAATTACAATTCTTCTCTCTCAGCTTTTACAGATTTTCTGTAATCAGAGTGACTTACAATCTACAAGTGATAATATAAAACACAGTATAATCATATAAGAGAGTTATCCTATGGTCCCTTGGAGGATATCCCAGGGGTCATAGGATATTTCCCCCTCCAAGGATGGAGACGCATCTGCCCTCTCAAGGAAGAATTTCCCTGATAGAATTTACTTGACCTGAGTCAGGCAATTGGTCCATCTAGCCCAGTATTGTCAAAATTGGCTGGGGTTGGCTCTCTGGGATCTCTGGGAGGGTGTTTTCCCATCACCTGCTACTTGATCCTACTAGCTAGAGGTGCCAAGGACTAAACCTGGGACCTTCTGCATGCATAGCAAGTGCTCCGCCCCTGAGCAATAGCCCCTCCCTAGGTTTCTCAAGCCTAGGACCTATTGAAATCGATGGGATAAGTTAGGGCAGATAGGATCTACTCATGTAGACATTCATAAGTGAGACTCACAGTTCACATTCCAGGTTCTATGTGCAATGGAGTGGTTAAGGGACTGTGATCCCAGTCTTTGTTCCCATACCCCATTACATGTGCAATCTGTACATGAGGGCTGTGTATGAATCTGCCCGTGCAGAACTAATTTCAAAAATAACACTGATTTTCAACAGGACATAAGAACTACTGCCTCCCCACCCCATATCAGGGCCTATTAAATTGCTTTGGGTTGTACCCACTAGTGTTCGCAAAAAGCATCCATTCAGCTAAAGCAGGTAATCAATTTTCACTGATCCCCAACCCCAGCCATCCTACTGCATCCCGTCACATACCCTAAGGCAGCCTTTTCCAACCTGGTACCCTCCAGATGTGTTGGACTACAACTCCTAGCATCTACATACAACATGCTTTGATCTGTAGTCCAACACATCTAGAGATGGCTGTCCTAAGGGTTCAGGGGACCCTCCAAAACAATATTGTTTATTTGTTGTTTCAACCATCATGGTCACAAAACAATATGGAATATGGCGCAGAGGATTGTGGTATGTTGCAGGGATCAGCAAAAATTGGGTGGCCCATGTTGCTCAAGCAGAAGTAGTTTCCGGCTGGAGCATCTCCCATACGAGGAAGGTTACAACAGCTGGGACGGTTTAGCTTGGAAAAAAGGAGGCTGATGGGAGACATGATAGAGGTGTATAAAACTATGCATGGCGTGGAGAATATGTATAGGGAGACATTTTTCTCCCTCTCCCATAATACTAGAACCTGGGGGGGGGTTCATCCCATGAAGCTGATTGGCGGGAGGTTCAGGACAAATAAAAGGAAGGACTTCTTCACACAGCATATAGTTAAACTATGGAATTCACCACCACTGATGGCTGTGCTACCTCCAATATCCGAGGCAGTAGGCCTATATGTACCAGTTGTTGGGGAACATGCATGGGAGGGTGCTGTTGTACCATGTTCTACTTTGTGGGTCTCTGGTCGAGAGCTGATTGGCCACTGTGTGAATAGAGTGCTGGACTAGATGGACCCTTGGTCTGATCCAACAGGGCTGTTCTTATGTAAAGCCACCACTGGATACAACCTATTGCTTCCACATTTGAAAATATACAATTCCAGTCAAGAACACACATGCATGCATCTATCTATCTATCTATATATGAAAAAGAAAATATTAAACATTTTAGAAGACTACCTTTCCATAGATGACTACATTTACTGATCCCTTGAGAATAATATACCACGAAGTTCCTTCTTCCCCCTGGTTAAATACTATACAACAGAGAGAGAAAAAGAAGGTATTGTGAAAATAGAACAATTTTTAATGGTCCAGGCTCTTACAAAGCCCAGCGTGGAAAGCAATTCTATAGAGCTTGTTTTTGCAGCCTTTCCCAGGGATGCTCCAAAACATTTGTTTAACTCTGGATCCAACCAATTAATAATAAATTAAATTCCTAACCATTTGCTGCCCTTTCATGACCCCCAAATTCATCTGCCTGAGGCAATTGCCTCACTCTGACTAATGGTAGGGCTTGCCCAGGCCTTTTCCATCATACATCCCTTGCAGTAGGCAGAAAAACCCATTTTAAACATGTTCAGAAGCAAAAATAGATAGGCTATGCTTGGTATTTACCAGCATATGTAAAGGACTATTTGTTTGTTTTGCTGCAATTATGAAAAGAGTTAAACCCCATCTGAGGCCTGATCAGATGTAGCAGATGGTAGAGTTCTGAGGTGATGGAATAGAACAAACCACTTCTGACTACAAGTGGGGGAATTACATTTTAAATGTTCTTGTGTGTGGAAAAACTCATTGCAAGGAGAAAGCTAGTACATCAGGCAGCAGGTTGATGTATCCTTTCTCCCCAGTGTACTAGCTTTCCCCCCTCTCTTATAAAGAGGTTGTTGTTGTTGTTGTTTGCATGGAAGCATTTGAAATTGCATGCCCCATGTACAATCTGAAATGGACAATCCACTTTGCTATCTCAGGATTCTACCACTACATTCTCCTGCATGTCCAATTCTAAGCCAATTTATTTGAACCAAGTGCTATTAAGAGCACTGAGACTTTATTTACAAATAAACACAGCTTACAATAAGCATGGTTATGAAAAGTAGGCTCTAACTACACATTTCTAGTTCACCCCACAATGCCCCCACAAAGCTAAGCATCACCTGTCAATGACAAAAAAGTCAAATCCTATATCAGATCCCCCAATTTTCTCATAATACAAATGGCCCAGCATATTTCTGAAGTGTTTTTTTAAAAAAAATAATAATAATCGTCATCATCATCATCATCATCAATCATCATCATCTTGGGGTCTAAATTTTGAATTGCAAGTAAAAAAAAAGTCATTTGCTCAATTCTCCATGCAAGTATGGAACGGTCATAAAATTAATTTCACTTACAGACAGTTCCTGCCTTGGGGTGTGATTCAAACACTAGAACACCTGCTAGCTCCCGCTTTACCTTGAGACAAGACAAAGAAAAAGTGTTATACAATGTGTTGACAACTTTCATTTGTGTGGGTACATATAATCTTATATAAGGGTGTGCGGTGGGGGAGGAAAGGGGTATGAATACGCAAGAAGCATCGCCAAGATGGGATCGTATTGATGTGACCCCAGGTGTAGATCAGGCCCAGGTTGCAGTAGGGTTTGTATGCTAGGACATCATATCATCCTAGCTCATGAGTGAGCAGGTTGTTTTTATAAATGCAAGATATGAATGGCACTTATGATACGCCCACTCAGTCGCTATCGTCTGTATGGGTGTGTGTGTGAGGGGAGTCTACTGTATTTCTATGTAAATTATAGGAATTTATAAATTTGCATCTATACCTACAAATCAGCAGATGCACATTTCACACAAATCCAAGTTCTGTTTTGGTGATGGATTCCCTCTTTGTGGGTGATGTGTAAATGGCTACCCAGGAAAAAGGGGTGGGGTGGGCTGGTATAGAGCAGACACTATCCCTGTGCCCCTTCTGTAACCCCACAGGGCTAGGCACAGGACAGCCCCAGTTTTATTTATTTACTTGCAATGAATGGTAATAAAATATAAAAGACTCACTGTTGTCGAAAGATGAGATAAAGCTTTAATGTGCAGAAGTTCTTCATATATAATTTCTAGGTCGTCAACAGTTCTCTGGCCGGGCCTGTTGTAACACACACACACATTACAAACAGTGAAAAAGTGAACAAAGCATCCCAAACTGCTTTTAAGTGTACTGCTTGGTCATATGAGATCAAGGAGTCCATTAAGTGATTTTTCTATATATTATATATTTATATGTTTACTGGCTTTTGAATATTTCATTCCCAAAGCAGCACGTACCAGATTAAAAAATACAATCAGAACAACAGCAAAATTGTAAGGAACATCTTTTATTAGTACCGTCCCTCTTCCTTAGATTACTCTCTTCAAATTGCAGAAATAAGCAGGAGATCTGTGACAAGATCTCCCAACTATTTCCTGAAATGCAGCTTTGGAGGGGCTGATTTTTTTTCCCCCAGAGCATCAGCAGCACAGACAGAGTTCTTCAACCCTCCTTCTGTCTTATTTTCCCAATTGAAATCATACACACTTCAAGCTGCACTTTGCCCCACGGGGAGTGGTGGTGGGGCATGTACAGGTACCTGTATTTAAACAATTAATCTAAACAATTTGTTTAAACCATTTGACAACTACTTAGTAGGTCAAACAATCCTTTAAAATTATTTAAACAATATGTTACTTATTTTAAACCCATTCGTATGAGAGTAAATTAATGAACTTTTTCGTTACGAACATTTCTTTTAGCTATGAAAATTTCTTAAACTGGGTGGCAGCCCTACAATGAGTGATGCAGCATATGGATGAGTCAGGAGTAGAAAACTGAAGGTATCTCTGAAACTTTTATATCATACCAGAGGCATCAGGCCCCAATGTCTCAGTGAGATTCTTGTCTAAGTAGCCTCAAGCCCTTTCTACACCTAAGGATTATCCCAGGAAAAGGGAGAGATCGTCCCTGCCTGCTCTTGGGATCCCCTATGTGTCATTTGGATGCACAGGGATGATTCTGGGATGATCGTGGGGGAAAAGGCAGGTGTAGAAATGGCCTCAGTTTTCTCCAAGCTATTCTGATAATAGTAATTAAATGTTCTTACTCTCCGCCCCAGACATCACTAGCAAACCCCGTTCCTTTGTCCCATGACACAAAGGAAAAGCAATATATACTTTCAGTATTGTGCTTAAATATGAATACAGATAGCTGTCATCTACTATCCCTCCTCTCTCAGTCCAGTCCAGTCCGACTGGCAAGAGCTTTTGTAATCCTTTTTGTAAAGCCAGAAGAAGAGGACTTCATGGGCTGCATGTGCTATGCACTAAAAAAATACAAAAAGAACATAAATTCTGTACCAAAAAAATTGACCTTTATGTCTAACTGCATATTTTGAAATAATTTATTCTCCTTGTGCAATTCATAAGGAAATACAGAGAACTCTGACTCCACTCCTCATCACTGGAAATTTCACTTAGCCACCTTCCCCCCACCCCCGACGTTTTCCATGTATTTTCAAGCCTACATTATAGTCTTAAGGACTAGAAACTTTTAAACCCTAAGATTCTCAAGATGCTAAATACTGTGTCCAAAACCAAATCCTTTGCCTGCATGATGTGATTGCATAACAATGGCACACACATGGCCCTGCACATAGCTAATTCTTCTCTGTAGCATGGGAGAGGAAGGTTGGTTTCTTACCTCCAGGGTCAGAGGCAGCATGACTCTGAATACCAGTTGCTGGGGAACAAAACTGGAGAGGGGTATTGTCCTTATGCACTGCTTGTGAGGACTCAAGGGTATCTGGGTGGCTACTGACACAAACAGAATGCTGAATGGTCTGGCCCTGCAAGGCAATTTCTATAGCCTTATTCTCAAGAATACAAGGAACCCAGTAATTAATAAAGGGGATGCTAGTGGAAACAACCAAAGCTCTCAGTGAACCATTAGAAAAAGTGGAATAAATTCATGGAAGATAAGGCTATCAATCACCTTTTCTACACCAGGCTATATTTGCTATATCAACGTTTGGTTTTGACACAAAATTGAGATCCATACACTATATGGGAAACCATCCCTTTCCTGCTTTTCTGCTACATATCATCTGGGTGGCATGATGATATAGTGCAAATACAGGAGAGGAAATTGTGCTTTCTTTTACTTTCACATTTAAGTACTGCATTTTTCCTGCTCTTAAAAAGGGTCACTGAAAGTGCTGATTAGACACAGAAGCAAAATTGGAGGGTCACAAGGTCATCTAAAGAACCCATAAACAACTGTGAATAGGGAATGATGAGCTCATGATAAATGGTTCAAGTAGAACCATTTATCATGATGTCTATATGCTACATTTAGGATCAGAGGCAATTTGCCTCTGAACATCAGTCACTGGGCAATAGGAGTGGGAAAAAGCTCTTGCCCTCAAGTCTTGCTTGTGGGCTTCCCATAGTCACCTGGTTGACCACTGAGAGAAACAGGACGTTGGACCATATAGACCTCTGGTCTGACCCAGCAGCTTCTCCTTGTGTTTTTATAGCATGTGGTTTGGTTTTGCATATTTAACTACCCATTCTACAAAAAGGCTGACTTTGCCTTCGGAAGATTCAAATCTCATAAAATTTCACATCGTCCTAGTCAGGAGAGTCACCTAAATTGGGAGCTATACTGCTCGGTGCCTGAAGCTGGGTTTTGTTCAAGAGACAGTATAAATTATTTATAAGGGAGAAAGGGAGAGGGTGAGAGAAAGGGTTTGTGGCACTACCCAGCAATCTTTTCACTCAGCAGTTACAGCATTTCATCTTTGCCAGAAAGAAGTGGGCTGGAAATTCTGATTTAAATACAAGTAACCCTGAAAAGGTCATATGAAATATAAAGTGACTTTACCTTACATATCTGAGAAGAAAGCTATTTTTCATCATTGCGCCTATAACAGACACACTAAACTTTTCTAGATCCAGGCCCTCAAAGTAGTTTTTGGTCTATGGTACTGTGGTTTTTAATTGGAATATATTGAATGAAGAGTCACTTTTAAAAAAGAAGAAGTAATTTCTGCTCTATAAATACCTCATGGTGGGAAAATTTACAAAAAGTCAAGATTTCTGGGTCAAATCTTAAGATCTGAAAAGTCCATTCTGCAATGGTGTGTAGAACATAGGACAGGTCAGGATTTGCATGAAAACTGATGGGATTGTGCTTTTCTTACAAATGTTGATATAAAAAAAACAGAAGCTGTTTTAGTACAGCCAATCCTACATTAAAAAATGTTTGCTTTGATTCTGCTGAGGGATGCAGATAAAGGTAAAGGTGCTCAACTCACAGTGAAAATTATTTATTTATTTATTGCATTTTTATTCCACTCAATAGCTGTAGTCTCTTGGAGTGGTTCACAAAAATTAGAACCATAAAATACAATTTAAAAGTTTTAAAAGTTTTATACTACAGTATAAAAAAAATTAAAAGAACAAAATAGAAGCTAGCAGCAGTGCTAAGATTTAAAATGCAATACCAGAGCAGGAGACTCAAACTCCCATCAGCCCCATCCAACATGGCCAATGATCAGGAATGATGGGAGTTGTAGTTCAACATCTGGAGCACCATGTGCTCCCCACCCCTGCTGTATGCACTTCCCTAGCAATAAGCACCATTGAACTCAACGGAGCTTACTTCTGAGCAGACGTGTGGAATTGCACTGAAAGTCTCATTGAGCAATATGTGACTTCAGCCATTTATTCCCACCCCCATGAATTTATATAATGCCCTTTTAAAGCCATCTAAGTTGGTGGCCCTCACCACTTTGCTTGTCTGGAATGCTAAAAGCTCACCCCCAAGGGCAGGAGAATCTGGAGAAGCAAGAAGCTTTTGCTCAAGTAAGCCTATATACACCAGTTCCTGGGGAACATGGGTGGGTGCTGTTGCACCATGTCCTGGTCGACAACTGGGTGGCCACTGTGTGAACAGAGTGCTGGACTAGATGGACCCTTGCTCTAATCCATCATGGCTCTTCTTATGTTCTTAAGTGCCCACTGTGTACTCTTGGGAAGAAGGGATCTTGGAGAAACAGCTCTTTGTGAGTAGATGGGAAGAAGCTTCTAGCTGGCTGGCCTTTCTCCTTTGGCAAGGGTGAGTCTGATAGTGGCTCTCTCATTTGCCAGAGTGCAAAATCTGCAAGGGGTGAACTTCACATCTGACTAACCTTCTCTGCCTAGAGGGTCCGTGTCTGGAGAGAGCTTTCAGCATTCCAATCAAGTGGAGCAGAGCTATTTGCTGGGTGAGCAACGTGTATCTAGGTTCTCATGGAAAAACTGCTGGCCCATATAGGTACTCCTTTGTGTGCCTGGTCACATGCATTGACCATGCAAGTCAGCCTATCTGCATGGAGAGCTAGCATGCCATTGATCAGTGGGGGCCCTGGCATGCTAACCTTGCATGGCAGGACTCCCTAATTTCTCAGAAGCCAAATTGTGAGACTAAAAGAAAAGTAACTTGCCCAAGAACCCAAGTACAAGGCAGAAATAGGGGACTGAGCTCTAAAACACAAAAGGAGAACAACACCTTATTTTGTACCAAGCTTAGCTTCCCAGTTAAAAAAAAGTAATTAAAAAAATCTTAAGAAATAAAATAAAAATCAAGAGTTGCAGCGAGCCTGGCGGTCACCAAGAGAGGTGTCTGTGGGCACACTGGCACCCATGGACACTATATTGGAAATCCCAGGTACACGTGAATCAGACAGCTCATGCAAGTAGCATGTCACACATGACAGACTGGCATTTTACCCTTGGCAAGTGCCATTCCTGCTTCAGCTCTCAGACATCGTTCTGCAAAAGGCTGCAATCCTAGGCACACCTAAATTGTACTCCATGGAATTTTCGTCCAAGTAAATTCAGGTAGGATTGGGCTATAAAACAGTTATACCCTCAAGGTTCATTTGGTAAACCCTCATGTCACATGTTTAATGGATGGCAAAATTAGAAGAAGTATACATGTGCATCTTTGGTGGAAACTATCATTTTGTGTTATATATTTTTCATATATAATACAGGCTATGACTAGCTTGCCCATTTGAATGTGTATATCCGGTCACAACTGCAAATGTTTCATTTGAATACTCAGTGAAAAACAGCCTCAAGGTTTTCATTTCCTCCATGTTATTACCTTTTAAAACTATATCTTATTATTACTTTAATACATGTTTAATTGTATGGATCTATATATTTGTTTCTTATTATTATTTCACTACTTTTGTTGGCTGTATTTCACCAAAATGGGTCCATATGTGTTTTTTGTTTTGTTTTTGTATTTGTATATAGGTGGTTTTTTTAAGGACTTTTTTTTTTGTAAGTAGCCATGCAAGTATAAGCTTCAAAATTCCACCTGCATTTCAGTCTGTTTTCTGAACAGGTAGCTATCTTGTTCTGATTCATATATTTATACTTTTATTTTAACTTTCCTTTAATATTTATTAGTGAAAATGTCACACGGCAGAAGCCACCGCCTGTAGTGGAGGTGTCCCAGACGTCTGCTTGTCCAGGTGTCGCATGGTAAAATATTAGGCCTCACAGCTTCTAAAAAGCTGTGTGGTGCCCCACTGATGTAGATTTCTAAGATCCTGCTGTGTGAAGACCTACTTTCTGCAGGAGACTCATTGCCCAAGCTCTGCCTAGTTATACCCAGGATAATAAATGGGGAGGGAGATGGGAAACCAAGCTGCACATTAGTGGAAGGGAGACTTCAGTTGAAATTACATGATCAATAAACACTGTTGGCTATTTGAGTAGTCCATCAAGGTCACGGGCACTGAGTTTCTCTATTGCTGCAGTGTGCGCAGGAGTTTGGAAAGCATCTCTGTAGCAAGCAGCTACTGCTGTGCTTGCAGTGCCGACTTTCCCCCCCTGTAAACTTGGATAAATATCCACCTATGAATTCCAAGGGTAGAGGGCAAGATGGCAGCCAATATACTATTATTTTGAATGTACTACTACAACAACCATACACACACACACACTTATATATCTCACCAGCAATATGCCAGGCACTGTATAGACATGGCAATGATGTGATCCCCTACCTGGAGGACTGAGAATTTAAATCAGAGATGGGGAGTGGGTAGCCCTCCTGATGTTGTTATGACAACTCTCCTCACCATTGCTATGCTGGCTAGGGCTGATGGAACTTGCAGTCCAAAGACATCTGGAGGGCCACATGTTCCCTACCCTTCTCTAACTGATAGGCCACAGGGGGAAGAGGTGGGAAATTGGACTTGGTAAAGGTGGTGTAAGAAATGGGGCCAAGGCAATCTTGCTGTCCGTGTTCACCAGGCAGGGAGGAGAGGCTCCCGCCAGGCTCCAGGCAGAGCAACTGAAGGCCTTCCGCTTGTTCCACTGATGCATATAGTGTCACAGATTCCATAGAATCTGTGAAGAGCAAACAGAAGCCGCATACATGGTGTAGATGGTGCCATTTGCTGTCTCAAGAGGATGAGCAGAAGCTAGGAGGGTGAGTTCCAAGCATGTTAGATGGTATCAAGAAGGAAGGAGCTGGGTGGTTTGGCTCACTCCTCCCCACCTCCTCCCAATGCCTGCTTCCTCAACTATGGTGGCCTGCAGTTGTTGAGTGGCAGGCAAGGGGAGAATGCCTTGAGGAACAGACTGGCCAAGACCTTTCCCTCCACACCCTTTGGTGCGCATGTTACATGTCAAGCTTCTCGGGGGCTTCCGTTGTTTGTAGCAGTGCAGAACAAGGAAGCAACATGTGTGCCTAATGAAGAAGTCACTGCAGTGCTCTGTCCAGGAGTTATCAATGGGACACACAGAGGTAACACCCTTCTCTCTGCGTACAGGGCATCCTCCCTGCCACAGCTAAAGCACACATGTTCTAAAGCTACAGCTGTCCCCAATATATTGAAAAACAAGCCATTTTTGCTCCACCTAGCCACACTTTTTGCACCACCTAACCATGGGGTGGAAGACAAGAACTGAAACACCTTGATTTTCACAACACCCATTAAAGCAAATGGTGCTGGGCCACAATCAAAATATTTTACACACACATACTTCCAAGGAAAGCCCCATCAATTCTACTGATCACACAACTAACTGTACAAACCTTTGGGAAAGCTGCTTCCGCTGATCCTATTTAATTTGAATCATCATCATCATCATCATCACTTCTATTGTTACTACTACTACTACTACTACATTTATACCCCAGCTTTTTCAAGGGACCACTCAACTACTGGCTGGTAGAATGAAATTCTACCAGTTGAGGGAGGAGAGGCATAGGATTATAATCTCTAAGGCTGCAATTCTGTGCCCACTTACCTGGGAGTAAACTCCATTAAACTCACTGACACTTACTTTTGAGCAGACATGTATAGGATTGATTTTGTGACATTCTATGATATGTTGTGGTGTGTGTGTGTGTTTGGAGTTTTTTTTTCCAGTAATGAAGCCTCCTTGTGAGACACAGTGAATGACCCTGGGTGATAGCAATACTCATGGGCTGGTCCTACTTCAGGTCCTCACTCCCTAGCTCTGGAGAAGGAGAAGGAGAAGAAGAAGCCGCCCCCAGTACTTCCTGGCACTCATAGCCTTATCATATAATTGTCTCTATTACAAATAACACTTTCGTAGTTAAATACTGTATTTAATTCATAGTTTTTAAATGTATGAATTTATGTTTAAATGAGACCAAACCAGCATTTCACACTAACTGCTAAATCAACTAAAATACAGATTTAAAAAAATCAATTTAGGTTGTCATTCCTGAATTGCAAAATACTAAAAAAAAAATAAGTCACAGCTTTCAAATATTTTTCCAAGAGCATACTCGAGATTTGTATTTCATACTCGCATGCATCATTAAAAGCAGGCAGCTTTGTTTGAAGCATTGAAAAAAGAAGCTAATTTTACATTTATAGCAACGTATGTTTTTTAACAAAAAGAAAAAAAAAACTTTACCAATAGCAACAAGAGTCTTCTATTCCCCCTTGCAGCTTTATTCTGTTTTTTTAACACTACAGACATTCTTTCATCATTTGACAGTTAAAATGTTGCAGTTAATGTAATAAATAGAGAATTTTTAAAGTTGCCTGTCAAAACAAGTGACACATTTTGCAAGTGAGTTTCAGATTCGAAACAATAGAAAGCACCTTTTAAAGCAACAGCGTCATTATACAATCAAATGCTCAAAGCAATCTTTTCAGCACTTTTTTTTTTAAAAAAAAAACTGCATTATTTCTTTCATGATAATTATGTGAGTTTTGCATCCTCTTGAAGAGTTGCAAGTCAAAGGCAGCAGCTGTGGTGATTTGCAAATTGGGAGTAGTTTTCAAGTCAACATAGAACCAATATCCTACACCTCTTGTAAACTTTAATAATATGGCGTCAATATCTAGTCAAAGCTAGTTCTCATCAATGTGATCGTAAATCTCTGTCTGGAGTGGACTGCAAACTACAGGTCAGGACTAACATGATGCTTCCCCATGTGAGGAACGTTCCTGCACATGGAAAGTTAGCAGTCAGGGAGAAGATTAGACTAGAACCTGGGCTTTCTGGAGGCATCTGGTTGACCACTTTGTGAAATGAACGCTGGACTAGATAGGCCTTTGATCTGATCTAGCACAGTTCTTATGTTCTTAACACCTCTCTCCTGTTGTTGTTTCTCAGCAACTGCAACTCCGAGCCATGCTGCCTCTGAACCCAGATATTGCTTATCATCCAGAAGTTGAAGAGCTCCACTGATAGCTCTTCCCACTCCCCCAATGAATTTGTCTAATCCCCCTTTAAAGCCATCTGAGCTAGTGGCCATCACTGCATCTTGTTGTAGTGAAGTCCATAGTTTAAGTATGTGCTGTGTGAAGGAAGTCCTTCCTTTGGCTGTCCTGGGTCTCCCACCATTCATCTTCAGGATTCTAGTATTATGAGAAAGGGAGACTTTGCCCTATCTACATCTTCTACTTTATTTATTTATTTATTGCATTTATATAGGGTGATCATATGAAAAGGAGGACAGGGCTCCTGTATCTTTAACAGTTGCATAGAAAAAGGAATTTCAGCAGGTGTCATTTGTATATATGGAGAACCTGGTGAAATTCCTTCTTCATCACAACAGTTAAAGTGCAGAAGCTATACTAGAGTGACCAGATTTAAAAGAGGGCAGGGCCCCTGCAGCTTTAACTGTTGTGATGAAGAGGAAATTTCACCAGGTTCTCCATATATACAAATGACACCTGCTGAAATTCCCTTTTCTATGCAACTGTTAAAGATACAGGAGCCTTGTCCTCCTTTTCATATGGTCACCCTAATTTATATCCCACCTTTTTTCATCCAAGAAACCTAAGGCGGTGTACATAATCCTCTTCCTCTCCATTTTATCCTCACAACAACAACCCTGTGAGGTAGGTTGGGCTGAGAGTCTGTGACTGGCCCAAAGTCACCCAGTGAGCTTCCATGGCCGAGTGGGGACTAGAACCCGGATCTCCTGACTCCCAGTCCAACACTTTAGCCACTACACCATACTGGCTCCATTACACATAGTTATATAAACCTCTGGCATGTCTCCTCTTACGGGCCCTTTTTCTAAACTAAAAATCCCCAAACATTGCAGCTGTGATGAGCTCGAGAAAGAGGGAGACCTACAATTTGGCTACCCACCAATGCTACCTAGCTGGTTGAAATTAAGCACAGCTGGACCAGATAAGGGATGGGAAATCAGAGCCACAGGGTGAGCAGGAGGGGCAAGTTTGGCTTTATAAATCACAGAGAACGTGAAGAAAAGGAGAGAGAAGGTGGAGAACTGACAAAACAGAAAAAGACTGTGAGGAGTAACACTGAAAGCCCCGGAGAAGAAGAAGACAGATTCTGGTAAAGATGAGGTGCTTTGTAGGAGGGATGGGCAGATGGACAGTCCTTAACTCTCCCCTAAGATGAGCTGGGCTTCCTACATCCAAGAACAGACACCTGGAGGGGTCCCAAGTCCTGTTCTCTGACAGAAGATACTCAAAACCCTCTGAGGGGTTGGGACCTTGTGGAGAGCAACCTTTTCCCCATAGAGCAGGGTGTTTAAACATTCTTTAAAGCAGAATAAAATAAATAAAATAAATAAATAATATCCAGACTTGAGGAGGTGCTGAGAGTGAAGGATGTACTAATATCCTCTTTTCTCTCCATAGCACTACACATACACATACACATAACAAACCCCTTAGGAAAGCACAGTCTTTGCTTCCAGCTGTACACCAGCTATCCTCAACCTGGTGTCCTATGATGTGAATTCTAACTCCCATCATCATAGTAGCTGCTGTACCCCAACAGAATGTGGGGGGTGGGGGAGTGAATTTCCCCAGGAAGGGAATTCCATGATGTTGCCACTGTAAGAAGGTAAGATCAGCCCTGTTGGATCAGCCCAAAGGCCTCTTCAGTCACAGTGGCCAACTCTATGCCAGTGGGAAGTCCACTAGCAGGACAGGAGCACATACTGCCTCTGATACTGAAGGTAATATGCAGCCATTATCACTCGTGGACACTGATAGAATTATCCTGCATCAATGTGTCTGATCTCCTTCTAAAGTGCTGCTGTTGAAAGGGCCCCTTTGGGAGTTTCCACCATCCTTTCCATCTGCAAAAGACCTTAAGGTGTATTTCGATGCAACAGATACACTGCAATAGGAAAATACAGTGGCCATATCCCGTTGCTTTGCTCATACCCAGGGCAGTGATGGGGATAATGAAAGCAGTAAGAAGAGGTAAAGAAGACCCACAAAGTCAGAGAAAGTTTCACAACCACTTGCAGGCTGAAGCAAATAAAGCCTGCCCTCTTACAATGAGGGCCAGTTGAAGGTTCTCAGTGGCTATAGTCCCAGTAACTATAGTCCCGGTAACTGTGGGTTTCCATGGGCAGCTGGTTGGCCACTGTGTGAACAGAGCACTGGACTAAATGGACTGATCCAGCAGGGCTCTCCTTATGTTCTTATGAGGGCCAGGCTTCATGTTACAGGCATTGGCTCTTTTGGTTTCCCTCAAATTGAAAAGCAGCTTCAAAGGAAGCACTAGAAATGGGCACTGTTTAAGCCTTTCCATTCTTGCCATTTGTCTACTAGAGTACAGGACACGGAATAATAGGCTCAATTACAGGAAGCCAGATTCTGGCTGGACATAGGAAAAACTTCCTGACTGCTAGAGCAGTACGGCAATGGTACAGGTTACCCAGGGAGGTTGTGGGCTCTCCCACACTAGAGGAATTCAAGAGGCAGCTGGACAGCCATCTGTCAGGTATGCTTTAGGGTGGATTCCTGCATTGAGCAGGGGGTTGGACTCGATGGCCTTATAGGCCCTTTCCAACTCTACTATTCTGTGATTCTATGATATGCACCCTATTGACAACCCAGTTATTTAGCAAGGCAGAAGACCCAGGAGTCCTGAACCTGCCTTCAGAGTCTCAAAAACAGTAATCTGTTCATTATCTTACGGCTTTCTAAGAATCATCCTCATGTGGGCATCTGGTCCAATCTGGGAGAGTAGAAGCATGGTGTCCTGCAGCTCTTCATCGCATTCTTTCTTCTCTTCCTCAGTCAGCATTGGAGCATCTTCATGCTCGTCATCCAAAAATCGATAAAACAAGTATTTGTCCTGGAAATGTTGCTCTTGATCCACTGTGAAAGCATCAATATGAAATTAGAAATTAATTTAGGTAAGTGTTAGAGGTTTAGCAAGATAGAATGACTTAGAGCTGTAGTTCTCAATGGGCAAGATGGCACTCTATACCCAGCACCATCCTGTCACCAGGACAATGTTGGACTTCTCACAGATTTCCCCCTACAATGCTTTGCCTGATGGGGCAAAATGGCAGTGCCACCAAAGCAATACATTAACAGATGGTATGACCATTCTTTGTGTTGAGTATTGATGCTGGAAATATCCCTGAGCATAAAGCAATCAACTATTTCTTACTTTTTTATTCGACAACCTCTCCACTATGTAGACTTTAAAGTATATTTCCTATTCTGCAAGGATTTTAGTTGATCAACTTAATGAGATGGTTACTTACATGTTGTTGGGATTAATAGGGTTTTTTTTAAAAAAATGTTTTGTCTTACTTGATAGTTTTAGTTGATCCAGTATTTTATTATGGCCCAGTTCAGATGATACTCTGGCCTTTGTGGTTAGCTTAACCATGTTCAGCTGTGGTTAATGCTAACCACGCTTGTAGATGACACTGTTAACCCTTTTGTGGTTATGTTTTCGTTAACCACATGCTAACCACAAAGTGGTTAGAGGAGCACCTGATTCCCCCAAGTGATGCACCCCGTATCCCAGCAGCCTTAGCGCTAGGAGCCCTGGCAGTTACAGCAGTCATTTTAGTGCAGGCACCAATGAAATCAGTAATTACA